>NC_141029.1:54952500-55285000 GCF_052040795.2 Danio rerio | reverse complement strand
CCCAATAAACAATACAGTTTTACCATGTTTAAATCCACTTAGCCGAGCACTTTTAGCTTACCTTAGCATAGACCATTGAATCAGATTAGACCATTAGCATCTCACTTTAAAATTGACTAAAACGTTTAGATTATTTTCTTATTTAAAGTTTGATATTTCTGTAGATACATTGTGTACTGAGACTGACAGGAAATAAAAAAGTTGCTGCAAAATTGCTCAAAAAGTTGCCCCATGTATCATCATCATTAGGGGAGTTGTAAAATGTGGAGTGTTCCTTTAAAAAGTAGCCCATTGAATACCATTACTTCAGGCATCATATTGAAGCAACTGTGAGTGTCAGATGGTAAATCTCTTGTCTCTTCTGGCAGGTCTCGGAGTCTGCCAAAGCTTTGCGATGGATTATTGATGCGCTGAAATCACAAGGCTGCAAATCCAAAGTGCAGCCTCCATTAATGAGTGAGCAGAGGTTTTTTGACATCAGTTTGATTTCTGCAACAGTATAACTTCATTTCTGGTCATGATTTAAACAGTTTATATCACATTACTTTAAAGAAATATTACAGGTACAAATTTATTTATTTATTTATTTATTTTTGTCATGACAACATAGACATTCTGTTTGGTGTTGTTGAGATATTCTCACCAGGGCTGCATTTGTTTGATCAGAAATATCCTGTAAAAATGCTGGGTTTCATACAATTTCTTTAAGTTGTATCTTGAACATAAAACTGTCAAGGTTTTAGGAAGGTAATGGAGCGAGGACTCAAATGCAGGACAAAAGCATTGGTTTATTAAAAAATAAAACAAAAAGACAATAAAAACTACCCAGAGGGGAAAAAACATTACCAAAACAAATAAATAAACAAACTTTACTGGGCAGGCCGGCAGGGATCAGAGAAAACTCGAGCCGAGCACAATATACAAGACAAGACAGGACTAGTGTCTGGACACTGCCACCAAAACAATAATTAACAAGACTGAAGTGGCAGAATCCTGACACTAGCCCCCACCACCCCCAAAAGGGAACATAGATACAAGACAGACAAGAAACATGACAAAAAACAATATTGGCAACATCAGACAACACAAGACAGGGAAGTAAACATACATGACATCAGGAAGAGAGGGAAGGAGTTGAGCCAAACAAAACCCTGCAATACAAACAAGAATGCAAGGACAAAGTCAGAGAAGGTCAGGGGGTTCAGGGACCCTGGCTGACAGGAAGGGTAAGGAGTCGGGCTGGGGCCAGCAGGGCAAGGATCAGGCTAGGGCTGGCAGGGCAAGGATCAGGCTAGGGCTGGCAGGGCAAGTATCCGGGCTGGGCCCGGCAGGGCTAGGAGCCTGGACAGCGCAGGCACTGAGCTACGCTCGGGGGCTGGAGTCATTACTGGCGGGCGCTCGGGGACTGGAGCCGACACTGGTGGGCACTCTGAGCTGAAGCCGACACTAAGTTGCACTCTGGGGCTGGAGCCGACACTGGTGGGCGCTCTGGGGCTGGAGCTGACACTGGTGGGCGCTCTGGGGCTGGAGCCGACACTAAGTTGCTCATTGGGGCTGGAGCCGACACTGGCGGGCACTCTGAGCTGGAGCCGACTCTGAGTTGCGCTTTGGGGCTGGAGCCATCACTGGTGGGCGCTTTGGGGCTGGAGCTGACACTGGTGGGCGCTCTGGGGCTGGAGCTGACACTGGTGGGCGCTCTGGGGCTGGAGCTGACACTGGTGGGCACTCTGAGCTGGAGCCGACTCTGAGTTGCGCTTTGGGGCTGGAGCCGACACTAAATTGTACTCTAGGGCTAAAGTCGACACTGAATTGCACTCTGGGGCAGGAGCTAACACTGAGTTGTGCTCTGGGGCTGGAGGCCTTCCTCTTCAGTGTCCGCTTTCGGGAGTGGGTCAACCCTTGGAGGTTGGGCAGTGACCGGGAGGTGGTGCTGTTGCTGGTGAAAGGGGTCCATTCCTCCTGCAGGATCTCCCTCTTCTTCCTGAGACAGTCAAATTCCACCACCTACCAATATGTTCACTACCCAAGTTCACCCAGCTCCTGCCAATCATATGGCTCATCCAATACAGCCAGAAAGGAGTGAATGAGGTTGGACTACCTCAAGGAGACCTTCAGTTAATACACAGAAGGGGCGATGGTTCTGTTGGTGTGGCAGTCCTCTAGCTAGGGCTTGGTCTTGGGCTCCTCATGCGCAAAACAAACCCATGGTCTGCTGAGGCCTCTTAAAGCTCCTTTCCACTGCACATGACGAACGACAAGCGACAGACCGAAAGTCTGTCATTCCTTTCCAGTGGAGAGCAGTCCGGGAGCTGCGTGGAGTTCCGATCATCTCCATATGCAGAAAATTCGGATCCGAATTGAGCTGCGGATCCGTTGAATATTTGAACTCCTGCAACTAGACCGTATGCGACCTGCCAACCGGATATGATGTGTTCCAGTGTTGTCCAAGCAGATCCGTGCGCGTGAGATGAGAATATAGGAGTTTATTTGGTTATTTATTGAATTATAAAAAGTCTATATTAAAAAAAACTTTTCTGTTCATAAATGTAAGTAAGAAAGTAATAAAAATATATTTTTTAATGTTGTCTCCACATTCCCTCCAAAATTTTAGCGGTCTATGAGTTTCTAGTATTCATTCATTCATTAAACCATGTAAACGCACAGAGAAAGGCTCTTGCTTTTGCCCTCCTTTATTGCGGACACCGTGCACAGGCCCGGATTGGCTAATCGGGAGAACCGGGAGAATTGTCGGTGGGCCGGTCCGTTTTTTGGCCGCGAGGGCAGGTGTCCCTAGCTGCTTGCACTCTCAGCAGTTGCACTTTTTTAAATTTATTTGTTTATTTGACCATAACCTCACTCTTTTCAATCATTATTCTGCCGCAGCTTCACTCTTTTTATTTATTTTCTCGCAGCCCCGTGAGCTAAATGCAGCCCGCAGGTTAATGATGATCATCATTAACCTGCGGGCTTCACCCCATTCCACCCCAAACAGCGGCACCTCAGTGAATATTAATTAATATTAATGAATATTACACCTGCTCAATGAAAATCAGATGATTTACTACATTAATAAATCTTAACTTTTAATCTTAACATAACTTGATCAGAAATCTAAAATGGGGAGATAAAGAGTAGGGTAAAAAAAAAAAAGAGTAGACATCAGTGATAACATTGCAGAGCTTAACAGCGCCATCGTGGTCTAGTGGTTAGCATCGACTCAGCCGACCCGAGTTCGAACCTCACCAGAGTAAAATATGTTTTTTTTTCAGTGTTAAGACATAAAATACTGTTTGGGTTACTTATGTTGGAATACATATTTTTTTGTGTGTGATGACTGTTACAAAGGACTGGATATCTATAAAGAATTAATGTTCTCATATTTATGAAATTCTTCATAAATATTGTCAAATTCTTAAAAAATATAATTTGTTAAGTTTTGATAGTTTTTTAAAGTTTTCGTTTTTAAAAAACATGTTTAAGTGTATACATGGTCTTGCTCCTAAAGTAGTCTGTGAGTTAATAAATAAATTCAGTAGTGATGGGGCGAAGACTAGAGTGGCAGTAAGTGGGAATTGTTGAATCCGCAGATGCAGAACCGCTGTGGGTCAGTCATCCTTTTCAGTAAAAGGTTCACATCTATGGAATGCCATGCCTGTTCATTTAAAGTTACAATCAGAACTCCCAGTTTTTTCTGTAAAGCTGAAAGAATGGTTGAAATCTTTACAGCAATGTGAACATTAAGCATTATTCTTTCAGGTTGGTCCCATTTACATTTCTCTTTATCCATATGGACTTGCATCTTGTGTTTATGGCTCTGTAAATATTGTACATGTTTGCTGTATTGTGTTTTATTCTTGCCGGTTTTCTTTATTATTATTATTATTATTATTCTTTTTTATAATGTAAAGCCTAACCAGGGACGAGGGCTGCAAATTAGCTTTATGCTATATGCCCTATGTACACAACATCGGTTATCTTTGTATAACAATGTCAAGTGTATTGTCCCTGTAAAATAAACAAGCAAATAAAAATAAAATAAATAAAAAAAAATTCTAAAAGTTCTAAAGCAGCTGTGTCCTTGAAAAAGACGTGTTAGTGTCATTTGAAACTGAATTGGAAATGACATTATTTTAATATTGTCAGTCGTCGACTGAGGTGGTCCGGTCTAAGGCTTGAAGCTCCAGAGCTAAAAAGGAGTCCCACTCCGACCCTGACCGTGCGAATCAGCTTCTCTCCCGTGATGCACGACAACACTGAAAATACTGTGCGGCTGCCACAAGGGGGCGTATTCCGACAGTCGTGTCCAAATGTGTGCAGTGGAAAGGCGGCTTTAGGGCCAGTTCGTACCGTCAAGGTTTCAGGGGGGGAAAAGGAGCGAGAAAAGGAGGGGAAAAGTTGTCCCCCACAGCCCAAACACATACGCTACACTGTAAAAAATTGCTGTTAAAAAACGGTCAGATTCTACGGTAAAATAATGTTTTTTCACTAAAACAGTAATATTCTGTTAAAAACAGTGCTTTCTGGGTAACATTTTTGTTTTCGAGAAAGTAACCAACTGCAGAAAACTGTGAGCTAACAGAGTTCAGATTCGATGTTTTGAAGTCTGTGTTTGAAATCACACTTTGTGTCCTTGTTCACTATTTCATACACTAGTTAACTAATATAGTTCACCTTACAGTTTTAATGAACACTAATGAGTGAATTCAGACACTGATGAACACCTGCTGTTAATAATTACAATTACTGAAGAAAATAAACAAGAAACACAAACAGTGACTTGAGTTACAACATTAAATAAAATCAAATAAAATAAAACAGCTTCAGTCTCAGCAGAGGATCATTAAACAACTCCACAAACAACAGCAGACACACTTATTACTGACTGATTTGACTTCCATTCTATTCTCATTGAGATCTAACAGAAATTAAGGTGCTTTTTGTGTCACCGTAATGGAGTTAGGGGCTGGTTTAGTTGGGCTCTTCACCCTTGAACTTATTAATTTAGACTCTCCAATTACTATAATAAAGAGGTAACAAAATGCTTGTATTATAGCAATAAAGTTGGGAAGTCAATAAATAGAGAAATCTATTTGTCTGAAATTAGTTCTGATAAATGTTTTGTTATAAATCTGGAAGAAGGGCCTCATGCAATAGATTTTATGCTTAGTTGCAGGTATTACTTTAATTAATGAGAAGTGGAAACAGAAAAGATACCTCCGTAATTACTTAACAGTTAAGAAATAACATACAAAAACAGTTCAGTTATGACAAAGACCTCATAAATCTGACCTTGTATCTCAACAATGGTAACATCTCAAATGTTTCATGCTGCAATGCATGCTGGGAGTGGCACGGTACAAATATCCCAGCATGTATTGCGGTATAAATAAATGTTGTATAATGGTCTTACAGTTTTCTTTATTTGCGTTTGATTCTGCTTTTGTTTATGTTTAGACTTTCAGTTGCCTGTTTGTGAGTTAAACTGTTAATTTTGTTAGTTGTCACCATTATTGAGGTTCATACGCTGATTATTGATGTCTCTTTGAGTGTGATATACACCATAGAGCAGTGTTATTGTCCAAGATATTCTTAAAAACTTCCAGAAACCATTGCCATATATAGACATATAATGTAAAACAATAGATTTAACATTGAATAGGAGCAGTAAATTTTATTATACTAAATGAGAACAGACTCTACCATTTAATAGCAACATGAACATCACCAGATTTTATTTAGGTTTTTGGCTGGCTTGCCACAATAAATGAGCTTTTTAAACAAAGTTCTTAACAATTGCAGCAGCCAAGATATATAAATGTTAAAAATGACAGGGCTAAGAGCCCAACTAAAGCAAACTCTGTTCTCCATGATGGTGACGTAAAACTTTTAACTTTTTCTCAAGAAGAACTTAGTAGATGTTATACAAAAATACATGTATTAAGTAATAAGTGTAGCTGGTGATGATGTTTGTAGAGTTGAGTTAAATGATTTAATCATTTGTTGTTCTTCAGGTTATTTCATTATAAAGCTGTGACTAAAGTTTTGTATGTTCTGTTTTTGTTTTTCCCTTCAGTATTTCTTCATTTGTTCATTGTTAATCCTCAATTATCATTTAATTAGTCAGTTAATTAATGAATTTACTTCAGCTTTGCTCCATGTTTCTTGAACACTCAGTAGTGTGGACACTTCAATAAAAACTGAAGTATATGCTCTGGGGTTTAAAGGGTTAAAGGTGTGAGAGGTAAAAACACAGTGTAAAAATTTATTTTAACAGTAATATACTGTTAATTTACACTATGGAAATAGACTGTAAAATAACAGTATATTGCTGGCAACCACAGCTGCCAGTAGATTACTGTTAAATCAAGGAAAAAACTGTATTTTACTGTAAAACCTGAAGCTAATTTCTTCTGTGTGTTACCGTTGTGGAGGAGAGTAGAGCCAGTGTATGAGTTAAAGATGAACAATGAACTGCTGATGTTATTCTGTATGTTTCTTTATTTAAAAACATCAGCTGTTTAGTTGCTGATGCAGTCAGAATCTCTCTGGTAGTTCCAGATTTACATGTATGTGTGCTGTTGTGAAAAATAAGACATTAGAGTTAAACCAAACTTTTCTAATTAACTAAAATAAGTTATCATTATAAGTATGCTTCTAAGCATGTATAGCACATTACTTCATAAACTCATTCAGCAGTTGACCAAGTTGAGGCAGTTGCTTTCAGTGAGCAAAATGAGTTCAGTTGAGTATTGTGTAAATCAATGTAGTCCATGTATTTTTACAGCAACATACTGTAAAATAACAGTACATTGCTGGCAACTGCAGCTGCCAGTATTTTACTGTTTTTTAACGGGACAATTTTTAACAGTGTACATGTGAATTGGATGAACTAAATTTGCCGTAGTGTATAAGTGTGTGTGAATGTGGGAGTCTGGGGGTTTTTTCCCAGTACTGGGTTGCAGCAGGAAGGAGCAAAACATATGCCAGATTATTTGGCGGCTCATTCTGCTGTGGCGACCCCGGATGTATAAGGGACTAAGCCGAAAGAAAATGAATGAATGTTTTTAAAACATGGCCATTTTTTTGCTTGTGGAAAGTGTCTACATACTGTAAAGGTGTTCAGCTTCTGCCCATTTATCTTTACTTATATAGTGGATTAAATCAAGGTTGTCTCATACTGTCTCACTAATGTTTGACCAAAATTGTATAGTTTTTCTACTGGCACAATTACACACTTTTTACAATGTGGGGTGTGTCAGCTTAGCATAAGAATAGAGAGTAAAAAGCCGTAATATTTCACATTGTTCAACATTCCAGCAATTCAAGCAGGAGAGTAGAGTAAAAAGCTGGTGTAGTTCTAGTGAAATGGTTGTAAATGGAGACCTTTGTGTCCGTGCAGGAAGTAAAAGCTCTGATAGGGATGATGGAGACTCCAGCGGACAGGAGACGGATGATGAAGAGGCTCCTCATATGTTTGCTCGTCAGCTGCAATATCCTGACAGCACCGTCAGACGCTTTCCTGTGCCTGAGGAGAAGGTGTCCTGGGAGGTGATATATTTACAGCAAATTTAAAACATTAACCCTTGTGGATTGTTCAAATGTACTACCCTTTCATTATGTTGGGGGCTGTTTTTCCCCATTGACTTCCATTATAATCATATTTTTTGATTGCACAGCCAATACAGCATATAATCATGCATTCTTGCTGGTTTTCCCTCTTGGGAAACTTTTATTTTTTACTGTCGATTATCAGTTGGCAGCATTAATCCTTTACATAGACCTGTGCAAAACTCTGACTTTTATATGGAGCTCTGTGGAGTACACATTGTAGTGTGTATGTGCATAAATACACTTACTATATTTACTGTGCTCTGGAAGATGAGTTGCTTGCATATACCAATATAATTTTAAGCTCTTTTTGCACTGCAACTGATGATCAACAGTGAAAATGACAAATTGTATCTCTTCCCAACAGGATAAACCAGCAACAATCAAGAATGAATGATTATATGCTGTCATGGCTTTGCAATCAAAAAACGTGATTATAATGGATGTCAATGGGGCAAAAACAGCCTCCAACATAACCAAAGGGGAGTCAATTTGCCCAGAGTGTTTTGTTGAGGTTTTTTTTTCAATATTTTGCCAAAATAAGGTTTTTAACCAAAAACTAATTCCATTTGCTCAAACACAGAGAAAGGTGTGCCAAAATTAAAACTCAAATTCACTTTAGAGTGGATGAAACAACACAGGCTCATTGTGGAAACGTAGTCCCGCGGAGGTTTCTGGAGACCGCGGAATACATCCCGGCGTGTACGTACGGCTGCAGTTTTTGTTTTTGCGAATTCGCGAGAGGCCGCTGTTATGTGCTTTTTCGCACCTCAGACGCCTCTCGCGAGTGCAGTTCGTGCCCGCGCTATTCTCACGGTCCGACTGACCGGATGATTGACTGTGCGACCGGCCAATCCTTCTTCCCTGAACCCAACCAATTTTACCGGTCGACCCGCCCGCCCGCTCGCTTCCCTAAACCCGAGCAACAGTTTACAAAAGCCGTCCAAAAAAAGGAAACCCCTGATTTTTTTTTTGTACCGCGTTTTCGGATTTCACCGCGTTCTCACCCTGTCACGAAACTCGTTCACTTAATTTTTGGGATTCTGTTTTTATCTTACCTGATTGCTGGAACCGCTCTTCCCCGGACACGAAACCGGTCGCCGTGGTCGACTCCTCTCTGCATCTCGAGCCTGCCGACCTACACGGTGAGCTGAGTGGACAAACGGGTTTCAGCGGGGAAGCCCTCCACAAGGAGATAAGGCAAGCGCGAAAGGCAACAGCGTCACACCGCCCTGCAGCGTTCGCTTGAAAAAAATAAATGCAGCCGTACGTACCCCCCAAAACGTATTCTGCTGTCTCCAGAAACGTCTGCGGGACTACGCTTTCAACTTTCAGCTTTGCAGTTTTGGCCTGGGGTAAGGCAGTGGCGCAGTAGGTAGTGCTGTCGCCTCACAGCAAAAAGGTCGCTGGGTCGCTGGTTCGAACCTCGGCTTAGTTGGCGTTTCTGTGTGGAGTTTGCATGTTCTCCCTGCCTTCGCGTGGGTTACCTCCGGGTGCTCCGGTTTCCCCCACAGTCCAAAGACATGCGGTACAGGTGAATTGGGTAGGCTAAATTGTCCATAGTGTATGAGTGTGTGTGTGGATGTTTCCCAGAGATGGGTTGCGGCTGTATCCGCTGAGTAAAAACTTGCTGAATAAGTTGACGGTTCATTCCGCTGTGGTGACTCCAGATTAATAAAGGGACTAAGCAGACAAAAAAATGAATGAATGAAATTTTGGCCCTATCTTAAATTACAGTAGGTGGCCTTAATTACCATGTACTTAGATCAGAAAATAAGTAGAAAGTACTTATTAGCCGGGTTTCCTCTATCGTGCCTAAAGCGAACGAGCCAGGGCGAGCCAAGGCCAGTCGCGTTTCCACTGTCACTTTCGTGGCCTAATTGGGCCAAAGCGAGGGCTTTCCCGGAGCCAGCCGCCGGCCTTTTTCGGTTCGCCGAATACCTTGGGCCAAAGAGGGCGAGCTGGGGCTTTGGGGCGGAGTGAAAGGAGAGGAGTTTTCTCATCGCACGTGAGTACATGCGCCAAACAAATAAATAAGGGAAAGAAAACATCTAGCCTTATAGGCTGGGGTCTTTTTGCATATGATCACCCTTGTGTTTCCCTTTTAAATGTAAGGCTGCTGCATAAAATAATAAACTTTTAATTTATAATTGAAAATTCTTTGCTGCTTCCTCCTTGATGTTTCAATAATGCATAATAATCTTTACACTGTATTAAAGACACAGCATTAAAGAGAGTTTTTGTCAAGTTTAAAAGGTGATGCCTGTATATGTGTGTGTGAGACCAAGCAAAAGTGCGGTCCCTTCACACCTCTGTTGATGCGGCGAGCGGCTTTTTTTCGTTTTTTGGTGAAGATAATACACAATATGAATACAACGTAAAGACATAAAACTGTACAAATTACGTGTCCACGTTTGTAGACTCAAAACAACAGTGTCGTATCTTGATAAAATAGCCTAAGCTATATTGAAATCATTTAAAGAACTGAGTTATTAACTGAGAATTTCTGTGGTGTTATATTATGGATGTGTGCGCTCCCTGCGCTGGCGAGACCACTCGATGTTCGATGCCAACAGTCGGTCGGTAAGTAAATGAATATAATGAATAGAAACACAGGTCTATGTATATGTATAAACATATAATGTAATGCTGTACAGTAACGTGTCATTGGTTTGTTTGGGTTGTCTTCATTTTACTCGTTTCGTGATGATGTGATGGTGTACTATATCTGCCTGATTCCCGCTAAAGTGGGCGGGTTGTGTGACGTTCGATCCGGGGGACGTTCTAGGGCACGCGCTGCGAGCAACTAGACAGTGGAAACGCGACATGATTTCGACCTCACTGCTCAACCTCCCAGGCGACTAGCCCAGCCCGGCCCGATAAAAGCCCTGGCTCGCACTGGCCCGACAGTGGAAATACAGCTATTATGTATGTATTGCAGGACACTTGTGGTGCTCTTGAGGAGTAAATGGGTACGGTTAGGGGCAGGTTTAGTGGTATGGATAGCTTTAAGGTTGAGTTAAGTAAGGAATGTGTCAACAATGTAATTATAAATGTAATTACAGAAATTAATTATCTCAATGTAAAAACATTGTATGTACAGTAAATAATAAGTGCAGTGTAGTAAATGGTTAAATGTAAGTACTTAGTGATTAAGGCCACCGAATGTAAAGTGGAACCTGAGTTCTTCTTGCTGAACACAAAATAGGAAAAGCTGAAAACCTGTAAAGATTGACTTTCATAGTCGGAAAAACAACTTTTTTTTAATAATATCTTTCTTTTTTCCAAAAGTAGGAAGAAACTCAGACATGGTTGAAACAAGTAAAGGGAGAGTAAATAATGACAGAATTCTCATTTTTGTGTAAACTATGTCTTTAAGCAACAATCTGTTGTGTTATTTGTCATAGCTGACTCTTTTTTGTTGTTTTTTTTAGGTAAACTTCAGCCCTTATCAACCTCCAGTTTACAATCAACAGGACAGCAGCGAGTAAGTTTTATTAATCATATGGTCAATGATAATACAGTCTTATGCTAATATTATGCGGTCTGAAATATGTAATCTAAAACTCTGTTCTGAAGTTCATTCAAGTCATTTTATTACTTATTAATTTTTACAGTTGTATTGTGTATTTACAAGTAAAATGCATGAAAATATTGTTACATAATTAGAACTTGGATTTTTCTTTATGATATATATATATATATATATATATATATATATATATATATATATATATATATATATATATATATATATATATATATATATATATATATATCATATATATATATATGGCGAAGCAGTGGCGCAGTAGGTAGTGCTGTCGCCTCACAGTAAGAAGGTCGCTGGTTCGAGTCTCGGCTCAGTTGGCGTTTCTGTGTGGAGTTTGCATGGTCTTTCTGCGTTCACGTGGGTTTCCTCTGGGTGCTCCGGTTTCCCCCACAGTCCAAAGACATGTGGTACAGGTTAATTGGGTAGGCTAAATTGTCCGTAGTGCATGAGTGTGTGTGTGTGGATGTTTCCCAGAGATGGGTTGTGGCTGGAAGGGCATCAGCTGCGTAAAAACTTGCTGGATAAGTTGGCGGTTCATTCCGTTGTGGCGACTCCGGATTAATAAAGGGACTAAGCCAACAAGAAAATGAATGAATGAATGAATATATATATATTATTTTGAAAATATTATGTTTTATCTTAGCTAGCTGTCAGAGCAGCATTTCCGTTTTGATTTTGATTTAGTTTAACTTAAAATTCACACAGAAAAAAAAATATATAAAAATTTAAAACACAAATGGGAACAAAAAGTAAAAATGAATTTAGTCTAACTTGGCTAGGTAAAATAAAAATAAACCAAAATTATATAGAAAAAGCATATATGGAGATAGCATTAACAGAGGTTTAATTATTAAACAACACAATGGCAAAACTTAAGTTTACTAATATAGCACATTTCATGCACAATTGTAATTTAAAGTGATTTACATAAACAAGAAGATTAAAAGGGTCGTCAATTAATCACACTACTATAAAAACAAAGAATTAAAATAGCTAAAACAGATTAAAATGTGTTCAAACTGGTTTAAAAGGAATAAAAAAAATAATAGAAAAAAAAATAGTTAAAACTTGAATAAAAATACTAGTGATACTAACTAACTGTTTAAATTATAAACTATATCTAAATTATAAAACTATAGCTTATCTTTTAGCATTTTCTTCGTAAAAATTTCGAGTATATAATAATAATTTAAAAATGAGAACATAAAGTATATCTTTATTCATTATTTTTAGTTGTGTTGTTACAAATGTGGAATTTTATGTAGAAAAGGTCATGTTGCTTGGTCCAAATAAATATTATCAAACCTGATTCAAATATAAAAACTTTGCGAAAGTACTTGAACATGCTTCAATAAGGTTTTCAGACAGATAGTTAAAAATAAAAAAATATTTACCTGTAGTTTTGTTGATATTTAAGACTTATTTTACTCCCAAAATACGTGAAATTTCTGCCATGAAACTTTCAGGCTAATAGGTCACCTAATCTGCTTCTGTGTCATTAGTTACATGGTCAGAAGATTGGTTGCTGTCCCCTTGGTAGCCAATAAGCTTGCTCCTCATCAGCTTAAATGATCCGTGTGGCACGATTTCGAAGACTCTCCTCCACCCCAGCTCCACCTATGTTTAGATCTGCTATGTGGGTTATATATATATATATTATGTTTGCAGCAGCAACTTGTTATATTCTCAGGGCCTACTCACACTATGCTATCCGATCCATGCCCAGGCTCGTTTCCCAGATCGTTTGAGAAGTGTGAGTGCACTGAATCAGGCTCAGGCACGGTTCACTTGGCCGGCCCTGGCCCAGATGGAAGAGGTGTGCCTGAGCGCGGTTCACTTGGGCTTTGGCGCGGTACGCTTGTAGTGTGAGTGCAAAATGTGCCAAAGCCCGAAACTGAAAGCCAAACGTGACTTTAAGGACTGTTTCATATGGATTTATTAATCATTCTTACTGTTCAGTGAACATAAACTGCCGTAGATTATTAAAGACTCAAACCCCTCACTGCACCACAGCTGCGCACCTTCAGCAGACCTCCTCATTCCTGCAACACGAGAGCTTTATGAATGTTTATGAGCGCTAAAAGTGGCGGATCTGTTCGGCAAAATATCTGACTGCGTGTCACCGCATCCCTAAGGACTGTTTGATGAAATATTTGACAGCATGTCACTGCATATCATACAACCTAAACTATATAACTAGAGAAATCTCCACTGTGCTGAGCGAGAGCGCTCACTGAACAGCGCAGCATCGATAACGTAAGCATGCCCAGGCCCGATTGTAGTGTGAGCGCGGGCCGTCGGGGGAGACGGGAGGGGGGACAAGCATGCTTTGGCCCCGTTCGAGGCAACTGTACATAGTGTAAGTACGGCCTCAGACTTCATGTCTGTGTATATACTGGCAGTAGCAGGTCTTGGTACTTGCTCTGTCATAATAATCAAAGCAGCAGCAGTGTAGCAGATCCATACCGCCAAGACCAAATACATCAACATTGCCCTATACAAATTCATTACCATACTAAATCCTGAGGGTGCTGATGACAGAAATGTTTTAGTTGTATAAACACTAAAAACAAATCTATTTTTATTATTTTTTTCTTTGTACAGATCTGACACTTCAGCCTTAGACAAGCACAGGTATGTAAAGCTGAATATATTTCCTTGTCATACATTTCAATAAACTGTTCCTACAGCTTATTCTCCAACTGCAGCTTACATTTCAGTAACTCAGTCCTGGAGGGTCGGTGTCCTGCATATTTTAGTTCCAACCCCAACTAAACACACCTGAACCAGCCAATCAAGCTCTTTGTATACTAGAATCTTCCAGGCAGGTGTGTTGAAGGAAGTTGGAGCTAAACTATGCAGGACACCGTCCCTCCCTGTCCGAGTTTGGGCACCCCTGTGTTAGAGTCTCATCTTATGTTTGAATTTAACAGGAATCCCGGTGGCAGGACTGGGATACGAGGAAAAGGGGCTCTGAATACCCTTGGTCCGAATCACATTCTCCACCCCATTTTCACCAGGTGTGGCTCTGAAATCCTGAAATCTGCTCTTCTTTCAGCATCACATGCAGGAATTCTAATCCTATTTCAAGTATGCAATGAAAAACACATAGTCCTACAGCATCGTTTATGAGATTATGGCAGATTAGATGTCCTCAGTTCATCCTGCTGTTTGTGTGAGAGGAATAATGGCTGTTTTTTTTAAAGGTGGCGTGATGCTGAACACAAAGTGCTGGAGTTTCTGGCCGTTTGGGAGGATGCAGAGAAGCGCTGGGCTCTTCTTGGGGTAAACAAATGCATGAAAATACAAATTTCAGAATCAATTGGTCATAATATTATATGGGTAAGGCAGCACGGTTAGCACTGTCGCCTTACAGCAAGAAGGTTGCTGGTTTGAGTATCAGGTGTTTCCCCCACAGTGCAAACAAATGCGTTATAGGTGGATTGAATGAGCTAAATTGACTGTAGTGTATGTGTGTGTGTAAATGTGAGAGCTTATGGTGTTTCCCAGTTCTGGGTTGCGGCTAGAAGGGCATCCGCTGTGTAAAACATATGCTGGAATAGTTGACGGTTCATTCCACTGTGGCGACCCCTGATATATAAGAGATTAAGCCGAAGGAAGATGAATAATTGAATGAATTAGCCCAAGGGTAAAATTGTAATTATTTTTCCAATTTTTTTCCAATTACTGTTTAACAGGGCAAAGTATTTCCTATTATATTTTTCTTCTGGAGAAAGTATTAATTCTTTTAATTTGATAATATAAAACTAATTGATTTTTTGTTTCAAGATTGAAACTAATCTTGTCCATTTGCTTACCAAAATTAACATAATTAATCCAGCCTTTGAATTGCGCTAAATATCTTGCAAAATAACTAGTAAAATATTATGTGCTGTCATCATTGCACAGACAAAAAATAATTTATTATTAGTTAATAAAACTATTGTTGAAAAATGTGTTGGAAAAAACTGTTAAACAACATTTGAAAAATAGTTTAAGTTTCACAGGAGAATTTCACATCAAGAAAATAATTGCATTTGATTTCGATCCAGTCTTAAAATGATCAAATATATATTTTTTGTATTAGCCATGTTTGAACTAGATATTTTATGCCTGTTGTTTTTTTATAGGGTCCAGCCCAACCCGATGAGCCTCTAGCGCAGGTGCTGGAGAGGATTCTGGGTAAAAAGTTAAATGAAAAGACCAAGACTCTTCTAAAAGCTGGAGAAGAGGTGAGCATGGCAAACGCAAAAGATTTGAAACATTAAAATTTGAATTTTAGATTACATTTACATATCATCTTATCTTGTGTTGTACTGAAAAATTAAGCATGCAAGTTCAGATATTTAGTTATAGAATTAACATTTTCAACCCCTCCTTATTGTACTCTAGGTGTTTTGAATGTACTACAAAACGTTACTGATTTATTTATTTTATTTTTTGATGAAAAAAATACATCCTTTACTGATAAAAAAAAGTTATGTGCTATGAGTATACTTTGTTTAAACAATAAACTTTCAGTAAACTTTTTATGTACTTATCTGAAATTTCTCAGAAATATGATGATGATGATGATGAAGCCTTTATTTGTCACATACACTTTTACATGTAGTGAAATTGGACCCCCTCGACCATACACAAACATCACACATTTCAGGGGAAGACGGGTCAGACGAGAAGTAGCTTTTAGAAAGAGAAAATAGGATACATTTGGTTAGAGGGAGGTGATAAAAAGCCCCTCTTAGACTGTCCTTAAAGTAGGGCAGTGTGAGATCAGGGGGAGAAAAGCCTCAGCAACCGAGCACATACACATAGACATAAACATAACACCGCAACAGGGGATGTGGATATAGTCCGATGAAGGCGGCAGCCATTTGGTCCTGTAGCCAGGGGGCACTGGCCACAGACCCCCCTAGCACATGAAGGAGGTGTCCTTGGATCAGGGAGCAGGAAGTCAGAGCATCTCGTTATCATGTTCTCCAGGGGAAATTGTTTGTCTCCAGCTGAGGCCGTCTGGCAGGAAAGTTACAGAATAGCCGAAAGAGAAGAAAAGGTTTTCAATATCCACCAATTTTGCAGAAATCTGATGTCCATCACTGGTTTCCAGGTCTGTCCAAATCACGTTGCAAAGCTGCTAGTTTCACTTCAGTGTTTTCCAATTCGGGGTCTATAACCACTGTTCGGTTTGTAACAACTCACCACTGTTTCAATCCAGCTGGCCAGCTTGGTGGGGTTTTGAGCCACACTGACCACTTTCATCAATCGTGATACCCCAGGGCTCCGTCTAAGCCCATCAGCAGAAACCCTGTTATCACCTGTTAAGTTCCGGATAGATAGATATC
This sequence comes from Danio rerio, assembly GCF_052040795.2. Taxonomy (NCBI): domain Eukaryota; kingdom Metazoa; phylum Chordata; class Actinopteri; order Cypriniformes; family Danionidae; genus Danio; species Danio rerio. The sequence continues at coordinate 55,268,497 of NC_141029.1, read as the reverse complement.
TTCAACATCCTCCTGCCACTTTTCCCACCCGTCCATCATGTACCTAACTGCAAACGGCCCCGCAGGACAGTTGGGTTCACCTGAACCCACACTTCTTGTTAAGAAGCTGCCGTCAATTGCGTTCAAAGACCAGGGGCCTCATGTACGCAGTCTTGCGTTGAATTCATACTAAAACATTGCATATGCACAGAGAGGCGGAGAGTGAGCGAAGCTACAGACACTGCTGGCATTTTGCCTGGACCTGCCTCAGACACACTTTACTTTGGGAGAACGCTTAATACTTTATCACCTGCGACTCGTTTGTGTTCTGACCACTTGTGCTTGGCTGTACACTATATCAATAAAGTGTTTAGTCTTTTAAAAACACTGCTGTAATACATTGAGCCACTAAACATTTTTCTTATGATGTTTTTCTACAGGAGGAAAATGAGAATTACTTACCAACACTTCAGATATAGTCTGTGTTAGTAAATGTAAGACTATTGATGACACTGGATGACAACGCTTTAGATGACTGTTCTAGAGCCCACAGCTAATCAATCTGTCAGTTTCTGCAGTGCATTACAGCTCTAAAGAACATTATAAATGATCTTAAATAAAAAAATACATCTATAGAGATGGTCTATAAGTATATAACTTTACTCACATGTGAAACTGAGGCCATGTGAATGGTTTGTGAGCACAATTAAGTGCACACAGCATCCCATATCATCTGATAATTGTAGGAAATAATCCCAAAAGGCGACTGACTGTGTAAAGCCACATAAAACAACACAGAAATATGATGAACATGTCGAAATCAGTGGCTAATCTGCCGGAGTCAGCTGAGGTGACGTGACGGTGACAGCGAGACCGAGCTGTCAATCAAGTGGCCACGCCCCTTAATTATGCAAACTTAATATAACCTAATATAAAGGAAACTGATGAGTTATAAAAAAATTCACCCCCTCACAGTTGTCATGAAGGATAATATTAGCTTTATGAACCATAATCGTTCTTTGTATCAGGCTGTAAACACCATTTTTTCTGCTGTTAAGTTGGTCATTCTAACAGTGGGCTCAATTGGAATTTGCTCTATTATGGAGCCAGGACTAGCGGATTTTCAATGAATTGCAGTTTCAGTTACTTCCGTATTGGCCTCCCGAGGGAGAGCGGGCCGCTTGGTCAAAACCAGATTTGTCACCTAAAATCATTCCATTTGTTGAAACACAGGACGTTGTAGCCGAATTAAGGCTCAAAATCACACTTAAAGCACACAAGGGTTAAAAGGTTGTATTACAAGTACATTATAAATGTGCATACAGTAAAAATGCACGCTGCTCATCAGGATGCGTTTGCTCTCTGCGCAGGTATATAAGGGTTATGTGGATGACAGCAGGAACACTGATAACGCCTGGGTGGAGACCAGCATCATCACACTTCACTGTGACAAAAACACACCGCTGATGGCAGATCTCAACCACATGGTGAGTAAAGAATACCACATCCTCTCGTAAGGCTCCCTTATGAAGCATTGGTAAACATACAAATTAGTGAGCCAGCGTGACGCCCCCAATATTATATATAAATAATAAATATAATAACTAATTCTTATTCTAAAATGATAACCCAATGTGCCTGTATTATATCAGGTATGCATTATTTTCTAATACTTCAACGGCCAGAAGTGAGTTATTGTGCTTCTCCTCTGGGCTCCACAGCTGCAGCCACTGTTCAGATGTTGTTTGTGTCCTCAAACTGCACCTGCGTGTAGCACTAGTTTCTCCCACATCTCCTCCAAAGCCTTCTGTTGTGTTTTGATGTGATTTCTCACTGTTGTAGCTGTGAAATAAATCATTCAGCATAATTATATCAAAGAGCATAGAATCACCAAGTGTCACATCCGTCAGTGACCACCTGAGGGCGCTGTAGTGCATCAGAAGGCACTACAGCGTCCCAGAAAGACTACAATTCCATACAAACCACGCGCATACACTGGAACACATACACTGACCTGTCATCACATCTGTTCTGTGTTACCGTTGATTATCTGGACTATATTTTCCATCATTCCACCGTTGTTTGTTATCGCGTCGTTTGTCTTCCTTGTCCAAGTATCCAGTAAGTCTAGTATTCCGAGTTTGTTATTCTGATCTTGTTCTTGAATTTTTGCCTTAGTCTAGTTCGTGTGTTATTTGTCTCGTCTGTTTTCTAGTTAAGTTTAGTTGTTTGAGTTTGTTATTCCTGAGCCTCATCTCTGATTTAGTTTCTGGTTTTGTTGTGTATTTGTTACTTTGTATTCTGATCACCTTGTTTGTTGCACTGTAAATAAATAATCAGCACTTGGATCCGCACCTTTTTGTTTCTTGTTTTGATCACGCTAAATCGTGACACCAAGAGGCGACACTCTAGTGCAATTTGGAAAACAGCCACTTGATGGCGCGGCGGGCATTTTGGAATGAAAACTTTAATAGAACAACAGCATATTATAAGTCTGTATAATAAACTATTAAAAGTGCTGATGATTGTGATAGTAAGTGTTGTATTGTCGCCTTTCAGGTTGTATCTCAGCTTTAATGCACTTTTTAAAATAAATAAATGAAAAACAAAGCAGCTGCTTGCCATCGCGACAGCAATAAGATCCAATGGACAGTTATTTAATGAAAACACTATGCACTCAGTCTCTTATCTTAAAGACAAATTTATGTTGTCGTCAAGTGATTTCTTTCGATACTTACAATTAAGAAGCTATATTACAAATCATAAATAAAAGGAAATATTCAAAAAAGTCCCAACTAATGTTGAACAGTATTTTATTGACATAAAAAAACAAAAAGGATTACATAAAAGACACATATCACAGATATATAATAGCCTAATTCTGGATTCAACAGATAACACCCTTCAAATTAAAGAAAAATGGGAATCTGAACTTAATGAAAAAATTAAGGATGATATTTGGGAAAACATATGTTCAGAAGCTCATAAGAGGATCAACAGCCATAACTGGAAAGAGTTTGACTGGAAAACAAAAATTTGGTTTTTTAGAACACCATTGATGGTCTCCAAATATACTAATCGTCCACAGTCAGAGGAATGCTGGAGGGGTTGCGGAAATGTGGGTAATCACGCACATATATTTTGGGAATGTCCGAAGATACTTGCATTTTGGCAAGGGGTAAAGATTGAGATAATGAAAATTATGCAGGTAGATCTACCTTTTACTCCCCTGTTTTTCTTGCTTGAAGGGATACCCCAGGATATATATAATAAAAACCAGAGATATATACTACATATACTTTTACTAAGTGCAAGAAAGACCATAACAATAGATTGGATGAAGCCACACCCTCCAACAATAGTACAGTGGATAGAAAAAGTTGATTGCATATATAGAATGGAGTATATGACTGCTCAACTTCAACTAAAACTGGATATTTTTAAACAAAGATGGGCACCTGTTACGTTGTACCTGAATAGGACATAGTATTTCTAGCTCCTTTGAAACTGAAAATATTGTATGTTTTTTTTTTTGTAATTTTTTTATTTACATCTGCGGCTACTGTCTTTTTTTTATTTATTTATTTATTTTTATTTATTTATTTTTTTTTGTTAATGACCGCTGCTGTCACTGAATGTTCTGTTCTGTAAAACGTTTTAATGTATAAAAATAAAGTAAAAAAAAAATTAAAAAAAAAAAGATCCAATGGACAGCCGACCACTTTCACTCCACAATTGTGGAATCCGGGACTGTTGCTGGGTGCTGCTGTTGCAATGGAACGTTCTATTGAGTGTCGCCTCTTGGTCATTCTAAGCTCTTTAAATATATGGAGCTGTAATGCACCGCTCAAAACCTGCCGGAACTACTTTATCTGTGCGTTTATCTGAAAATAACGGCACACCTTACAATGCTCATCAGCTAATCAGAATCAAGCATGCATCACGATTGAAGGTGTCTTTGTTTTTGCTGCAGGTCGAGAGCTCGCTGTCGTCTCATCAGCCACTCCAGTGGCGAGAAGTGAGCAGTGACGCATGTAGGTGTTCATACCAACGAGAAGCTCTCCGGCAAATAGCACATCATCACAACACGTACTTCTGACCCTCAGGAAAACACACACACGCACACACACGTACTACACAACACTATACACTCCTGTGTGTGTCTTTAAAAGGAGTCAATACTGTGACACAAATAGAAATGCATGAAACATGACTGTTACCGAACATGTTTTTTTAGATGCTCAAATATATTGCAGTTTAATGCCAGTAATGATGGTGCCTTTAAAGGGGTCATAAACTACCTCAGTTTATTATTTTTTACTGTTCACTGAGGTGACTTATAATGTCAAGAGTCTTGCTTTGAAAACAAATGAAAAGTAATTGACTATTTTCTGTGCGGTTTGAGTGGGTGTAGCCAATTGTAAACTCCCACTACTCTGATTGGATAACGCTTTTGAATATTATAATAGATAATAGGAAGGGGAGTAGAAGTAGAAGTCAATCTTCTGTAAAGGCAGAGCTTATTCACACTATTATGCTGTTCACACCAGACGCGGAACGCGCGGATAAATTGTGCGTAAATTCGTGCGTAAATAGCCGCGTGAACATTTGAGTTTACTCGCTTCATTCGCGCGTCAAACCCCGCTTTATTCGCGTGTCAAATTCACTTCAGAACAGACGCGGATTCGCGTGATGGGCAGGGCTTCTGTCTGCCCGGTGACTCTAGCTTTATAGCTAAATGACTAACATGGATTTTATGAAGAAAATAACAGTGTTTATGTACTTTATTAAGACTGAAAAACAGCGTCGATACGTTTAGGGTCGTGTCTGAGTCCACTACATGCTTTCAGAGGTGCATCCAGCTCTGTGAGCTCATAAACTCCTCCAGAAACTGAACCTGGATGACGGAGGCTTTCAGTGGTGCTTCTGACTGAGCCAAGCCCAGTTTGATGAACTGTTGTCGGTGAAGGCTGGAGGATTTCCCTCGGAACACCGACAACAGGTTCTACGTCACAATCACGCCCCCACAAGAGCAAGCTTCTGATTGGTTAACGCTGCGCGAATGAACGCTGAAGTTCAGATTTTTGAACTCGAGAGATTCGCGCGAAACGCTCGTTAAGCTCGTCAAACGCACAAAACGGTCAATTTGCCCCGCGCCATTCGCGAAATTTACGACATTCGCGCCGCATGATGTCTTTTCGTGTGTTTGCATTGACTTAACATGTAAATCACTCGCGTCTGACGCGCGTTTCGTGTCTGGTGTGAATGCAGCATTACAACCCCAAATCAGAAAAAGTCGGGAGAGTTTAGAAAACTCAAATAAAATAAGAAAGTAGTGATTTTCTTTGATTCGTATTTCAGTACAGACAATATGAACACAAAATATTTCATGTTTTCTCTAGTCAACCTTATTTAATTTGTGAATATACATCCTTTCCTGTCATTCAGACCTGCAACACACTCCGAAAAAAGTTGGGACAGGAGCAGTGTAGGGCGAGTAATCAGGTAAATTCGTTAAATAATGAGATGTGATTTGAAACAAGTGATGGGATACAGGTACTTGACTGACCTGCCTGCAGTCCTGACCTGTCTCAAATAGAGAATATGACAACAAAGACCCTGTATTGTTGCTAGGGTTGGGTACTGAAACCAGGTGCCATTATGGCACTGCTACCTTTGTTACCGGCATGCACTGGACCAAATCAGCATATGAATTTCGGTGTCTAATTTCGGTGCCACTTGTGCTGCGACAAGAATGTAAGAAGCATCAAGGGGTGCATCAAAGGCATACATAAGTACATGTTGTGTCACACCCAGGGCTGGAGCAAGCTGAACTGGCGCTCGAAGCAAACGATGATCATTCCGCCCTCAAACTGAAAGAGAAAACGAGAGACGGAGGATGTGATTGCGCGTACGACAGTAAGGCGGGGGTGGGTGGATGTGGGAGGTTGTCCCGGACGAAAGTGAGTTGTGTTGTGGGCGCCGTGCTCTATATTCTGCCGCCTAAACCGGCCGCCTGGGTCACCTCTATGGACTCGGCAACCCTGGTCACACCATCTTTATATATTTAATTCTAAACAGCTTTGAGAGATACAAACACCGTCAGCGATGTCAGGCGTTTGTTTGCAAATCGCGCAGTACGGCGCATGCGGTGAGCGACTCCCTTCATCCACACGCATGATCGCATTCATCTTGCTTAAACTAAGCATTCTACAGTATGGCTGTATTTTACAAGCAAGGATTCTGACGCAGATGCTTTACAAAATTTGCGTGTTAGGGGGGAAACATGTCAAACATATAAAATGTGAGGGCTCATGGAACCAACTTGAAGGTGAGGAATGGACTGTCTTTGACAGCTTGTGACATCATCTGGCACTTTCAGTGAGCATGTTTACTTGGACACCAATACTCTGATTTTAATATGATTAAGACACTACTCAGATCAAGAGTCGACAACGTAAACAGTGATTTTTGATTATCTTAAAGGACCACAGACACAAACTGCAGAGGAAACATTTATAGGCTGGTGACGCAATGATGTTACTGGATCTACAGTATGTGCTATAACATGTAACTGGGAATCATGAATGTAATATTTAAAAAAGCAGCTCATGTACACACCTGAATCATATTATTGCCTTTCCACAGGTCAGTAGTAAGCTAATGTAATGTTTATAGCATAATGCAAATTTTGCATTCATGCTAACAAACAAATGAACAAAAGAAATATATTAATGCAATTCAAATATATAAAATATGAATTGAAATTTACTTTAAACTTATTAATATAAATTAATATTGCTTTATTATAATGATACAATTTTTTTATGTAAAATTTTTTGTGGCTAAAAAGGATCGGTTCAGGCACCGTTTTGGCACCGGTACCGTTTTAAAATTATCAATTTAGCACCGGTATCGAAATAACCCTAAACGATACCCAACCCTAACTGTAGCCCACCTTAAGACATGTTTGCAGGAGGAATTTGATAAAATGGCTCCTGAATCACTTCATCACTTGGTTTCTTCAGTCCCTAAACGTCTTTTAAGTGTTGTGAAAAGGAACGGCAACATTACAAAAGCTTTGTCTCATTTCAAAGGCTGCACCCTCCAAAGGACTATGACAAAGTGCGAGTCCTTCGAAGTCCATACAAGCTGAACAGAGGACAGATCTTGTCACCTAGCAACCACAACAGCTACCATTAATAAGTAGTAATAAAATTTGCTATAACTTGTTTATTAAGTGATTTTAAAACTTATATTAAGTGATTTGAAGGCAGAACAAGGTTTACAGAAGCTGGAAATATATTTCCTTTGATCCATACATGCAGGGCTTAATTTGTGCCGGAACATGCCGGATCTGGATAGCATCTGTATGCAGCCTTTATGATGCAAGCTGAGATTGCATAACTCAGTGATGCATCGTCAGACACAATGCACTCAATGGAGTGAGCGACGTCACTGTGACGGTTAGGGTTTGGGGTTGGGTTAGGTGAGCCCATTAAAAAGCATTGGATGCAGCTCCGATTGCACTGCACCGAGTCTGCAGCCAGACCCCTCTCCCGGCACCTCTGAAATCTGATCCTGCACCTCATTTTACTGATTTCCTTTTTCAATCGCCCTCCTCCTTCGTCCGCTGTTCACTTTCACTTTCTTCTGCGACTCACCAACCCTCTTCACTTTCCTCCGCGAGAACCCTTCTCTCTTCACTTTTGGTCGCAACAACCCCCTTGTGCGTAGCACCTCTACATCTATATCATGTGTTTAGATATCCAAGTAAAATCAAACCTAATTCATACATTGATGCGGAGTTTTCTTTTAAAAACATTTTGTCGTTACCAGCATACACAGTGAATCTTGGGACGTTCGAGGCCGCAAGGGATCCACCGGTTGTGTCTTTTATTACCTGAGAAATGAACGATGCATTTTAAGTCTGCGTTTGAAGGAGCCTTTGAATTTTTTTGAAATGAGACAGCCTTCGTTTCGGCACGATGATGCAGCACCCTTTGAATGCATCCTTCGAAGGATGCATCCTCTGAAATGACACACAGCTAAAGTGGTAAATGCTTTACTCTTCCAACTATTTTTTTAATGTGTTGCAAGAACCAAAATTAAAAAAACTAACAATAAAATCATGAGGAACACATTAAATAAGGTTTGTTGTATTTTCTGCAAAGTAAATTTGGATATCACTACTTTCTTTTTTATTTGCCCTTTCCATACTGTCCCAGGGTTGTACACACAGAGCAGAAAATTCCAGAAGCTGTTGTTTTATCAGACGGCTTTAATATAAGCTGACTTTCAGAGGAACCTCAAACTGTTGATCTCTCAAACCTATAGCAGACATCCCAAGTCTCCCGGAAGGTGCGGGAGTATCCCTGAAATGCATAGACACTCCCGGATGCCCGCAAATGAATGATAATCCCCCGGAAATCGTGCGTCTAATGCCCGGTCCTTACATACGTTGCACACCCCTCTCTCCACCGCATTCCTACTAGCTCTTCAGGTACGTCTCATGCAACTCACCCCCACCGCTCTTCAGGTATGTCATGTCGTGCGCGCAACTCCCTCCGCTCTGTTGCATCTCGCGCACACACGCTCCCCTTCTCAGATACAACGTTCACTACTCGACCAACAAAGTGCCCCCCCCCCCCCCCCCCCCCCACACTATCCTGCTACCTCCCGCAAATCAACTCTATATCCCCCGGAAATGACTTTTTCAAACTTGGGATATCTGCTATAGGATGATTTTATAGTACCGAGCTCTGACATGTCAAAAGATTTAGGGAATTTTGCTTTCTTGGTTCATGACCCTTTTAACAAAACACTCACGTTCTTGAAGGCTTCTGTACAATCCATAAGCCATATAGTTAGCTTCACACAGGGTACTTTGAATCTGTTTTATAGTTTATTTATTGGTTTCATTATCTGGGTCAATATGAACTTGAATTTGGCTGTTTGGCATTTAAAGGGGACCTATTATGCGTCTATTTACTAGATGTAAAATAAGTTTCTGGTGTCCCTAGAGTGTGTAGTGAAGTGTCAGCTCAAAACAGCACACAAATAATGTTTCCTATCTCTCTGAAACTGACCTTTTATGCTTTAATCCTAATTGTGGTGTTTTGGTGACTGTCACTTTAAATTCAAATGAGCTTGTGCTTTTTTCAAAAGAGGGCGGGGCTACAAATGACTGTCAGCATAGTGGCAGATTCAAAAACAAGAGTAACTTCCTATGCTAATGAGGGAGAGATGGTCAATAGTGGGTGGGGTTTCCCCCCTCTGATGACATGTACAAAGGCAGAATGTCAATCAAAGTGTTTCTGCAGACTGTTTTAATCAAGTCTGATTATAAAAAATGTAATCAAAACATTTTTACTATTAGAAGCTGGTTATAATTACACACCGCTGCCACACAACTGTGTTTAAACCTCTTATTAAAGTGAGTTTTGCATTATAGGTCCCCTTTAAAATATAAATGCAGGTACCAAATATCAAGCGTTAGTTTGCACATATACATAGACATTTATATTTTATGCTAGAAATATCGCAGAGCAAGTTGGTGATTGATGCAAATGATTTGTTTGCTGTACATTATTCCACTTATTACACAGCTATTTACCAAATAACGAAATACACTAACTGGCCACTTTATTAGGTACACCTTTCCAACTGCTAAGTAATGAGCCAATTACATGGCAGCAACTCAATGCATTTAGGCATGTAGACATGGTCAAGACGATCTGCTGCAGTTCAAACTGAGCATCAGAATGGGGAAGAAAGAGGATTTAAGGGACTGAACGTGGCATGGTTGTTGGTGCCAGACAGGCTGGTCTGAGTATTTCAGAAACTACTGAGTATTTTTACGCACAACCATCTTGTAACGAGGAGACTGACACGGAGGGATCCATTATGCAGTATTTATTGCTCAAGTTCTCATTCACACACACAATATGCACTAACGTGCAAACACACAACAACAACAGTCTATGATGACGAGAGACTGGCGATGGATAGACACAGTGAGTATTACCAGGCATAGATCAAGGGCAGGCTGCTAGTATCAGAGTCCGTGAACCAGGCGTGGGTCGTGGGCAGATAGCAAACATCAGAGTCCATATAACAGGCGTGGTTAGTGGGCAGGCAGCGAGTATCAGAGTCCGTATACAAAGCGAGGGTCGTGGGCAGGCAGAAGGCGAAGCAGAGTCAAGAAACAGGCTGGAGTAATACACAGGGAATCAAACAGGAATAACGCTCAGAAATGCTGGCCGGGGCTAAACAAGACTTCGCACTGAATGAGCGTTTGGTGCTGGCTTATAAAGGGTACGTGGGACATTAACGGGATGCAGATCAGGTGTGCATGATCAGAGTGAAAGGATGATGTAATGCTTAGAAGTCCGGAGATGGTGGCCTCTGCTGGCCAGCGAGGGGAATGACTGGGACCGAGTCGGTGACACATCTCTAGAGTTTAAAGAGAATGGACTGAGAAAGAGAAAATATCCATGTTCTCTGTAAACTGAAGCTACAATTCACACAGGCTTACCAAAACTGGACAATAAAAGATTGGAGAAGTGCTGCCTGGTCTGATGAGTCTCCATCTCATGAGTCTTTATAGATTATTCGGAGGGTCGGGTCAAAAAATGGCATTAACAACATGAAAGCATGGATCCATTCTGCCTTCTATCAATGGTTCAGGCTGGTGGTGGTGGTGTAATGGTGTGGGGGATATTTTCTTGGCACACTTTGGGCCCATTAGTAAAAACTGAGCATCATGTCAACGCCACAGCCTACCTGAGTATTGTTGCTGACCATGTCCATCCCTTTATGACCACAGTGTCTCCATCTTCTGATGGCTACTTCCAGCAGGGTAATGCTCCATGTCATAAAGCGTGAATCATCTCAGACTGGTTTCTTGAACATGACAATGAGTTCACTGAACTCAAATGGCCTCCACAGTCACCAGAACTCAATCCAATAGAGCACCTTTGGGATGAATTGTAACAGGAGATTGGCATCATGGATGTGCAGCCGACAAATCTGCAGTAACTGTGTGATGCTATCATGTCAATATGGAGCAAAATCTCTGAGGAATACTTCCAGTACCTTGTTGAATCTGTGGCATGAAGGCACTTCTGAAGGCAAAAGGGGTCCAACCCGGCACTATTAAGGTGTACCTAACCTGTACCTAAAAGTGGCCGGTGAGTGTATATGTATATGCATATTACATATTAAAGCTTTAAACAGTAAACTCTAAGCCTTATGTATTGTAATTTATTAAAAGACAGAGTAATGCAAGATAAACGCAGAGTGGAGTGTGTAAAAAATGTATATTTCTGCATTTAAGCACTTATTTAATCATTGGTTTAAGTACAAAGCCAGATGGAGCATTACGCAGCAGTGCATTGTGGGATGTCAGCAAGAAAACACATTATATCGCATCACATATTCACCTGCTTTCTACAAGCAATTATGCAATGCCTTAAATGTTATAACAGAATGCAGAAATCACTGTAAAAAAACCAATGGAGTGCCCTCAACATAAGATGCGGTTCAGGTTTGTGACATTTAAACATGTAGAAAACTGAAGAAAGAAGTAATGATGACTGAATTGGTGTAATCCACTGTAATAAACTTGTGTGATTTTTACATTGCAGTATTTTTATGTGTAGTTCAGTAAGTTTGCGGTGTGCTATTTTGCATATTTTAATTACGTCCTCAAAAAGCTGAGTCAAAGTTGTACTGAAAACATGCTGACCTGAATAAGCTTCATATTATACGATACTGCCAATGTTTATTGTGCACACAGAAAATTATTAATAGAATTAAGAGTCCGTCACTTTTCACCTTAGATTACTTTGTCAACTTATATTCATTAAGTATATTAATCTGCTCTTTATTCATATTTTTGTTCATCTAGTTTAGCCATAGATATATACACTAGGGGCCTGTTTCAGTAAGGAGGTTCAAACAACTCGGAGTTTAAACTTGAACTCTGAGTTGATTTACCGAGAGATTAAAAACTCAGAGTTTTCGGTTTCAGAATAGCTGATCTGAGCTGGGTCAATCAACTTTGAGTAGACCAACTCAGAGTTAAGCGCGCGCACCGTGACTATAAAAAGGCATTATCAATGGAGCGCAGATATTACGAGTGACTATGGCAACATCTTAAAAAAGAGAGCATTTCTGCATTTCTTTCTCCAGCTGAACTTGATGTGCTCATGCAAAGTTATAGCAAATATGAGTGTATATATTTAAAATGAAGCAACCATCAGTGAAGAAGAGACAGCGTGGGAAAACAGCTGCCCAAGTTAATGCGTAATTTTTAATTTTAAGTATTTAAACATTTTAAGTATAATAAAATAAGTAAAGTAATGTGTGACGTTTATACTTTTTTTCTAAACTTTTATACACTTTTATCAGTTTTAATAGATTTAACAGTGCACTTGTTATGTGTCTGCCTTTTTATTGATCAAGTGATAGAGGTTGATATAACATTAAGAAGGTAAGCAGTAATAAAATAATTTAGACAGAATAATAATCCCAATCTAGTAACAGTGCATGTCGAGGGTTAAGCTAATTATTTATGAAAAAAGGACAACCCTCGTACGTGACTTTGTTCTGTATGTGACAAAAATGTAGGCAATAGCTGCAGGGCCGTGCAGAGACCATCAAAAGGGCATGTGCAGGAGAAATTTTTTGAAGAGCGCGGGGGGGGGGGGGGGGGTTGTTGGTGTTGCGCGCGTTTTGAAGACCGGGGGGGGGGGGGGGGGGCGGGGTGGTAGTTGTTGCGCGCGTTCTGAACAGCGGGTGGGGGGGGCTGGTGGTGGTGGGGGTGGGGAGGGGGGGGGGGGTTGTTGTTGTGCGCGTTCTGAAGAGCGGTGTTGTCGCGCGCCTACTGAAGGGCGGGACCGAGGGTGTGCCGCGTCGCGGGGGCACTTTTGATCATTTTGGAAGGGCACTTTCTATCCAAGACTTAAAAGGGCATGTGCACTGCACAGGTTGAGCCCTATGTGTGCACGTGCCAGAATAGCTGTGTTTCCATCAAAATATAGGCTATTACATAAATTTGTGCAAAACTGGAATAACGCCTAAAAATAAAGCAGCGTTTTTATCCAAAGAGTCGAAGAGAACACAATCGTCACTTCCTGATTAACTTGCGCCAAATATCAACAGTAAAAACAGAATTACTGCGGTAGAAGAAGCTGCATCAATGATTTTTTATTTAATTAATGTACTTGCGCCTCAGAAGACAATTGACACACAATGAACACGTGGGGGCGTTTGAAGCCAGACGCAGAGATCTTGACACGCTCCAGACGCTCGGAGGTAATTAATAATATACACTAATACTGAAACAGTTAAGGCATTTTAGAATGACTAAAACAGCATTAAAGATGTTCTGCAGTGTGCTCAGTCAGCTGGTTTGTCCTTTCACACACATTTTCATCATCATATCTAACAAACCATTTTTTAATACTGTAATTTGTTAAGTGCACTTCGTGGTTTATGTGCATCTTATCAAATAAAAGTTTAACCTGCTCAGTTATGCACATGTTATATTATGCGTATTTTCAAAAGTTATGTGAATCATGACGTTTCCATCAATCGTTTTTATGCACATCTCCAAAATGAGCTCTAAAATAGGTGTGTGGAAACGTAAGACTAATGCGAGAAATACGCTTCATCTTTAAAAAGGGGAGGAGACTGACAGAAACTCAGAGTTTAGAGAATAAAACCTGCTCCGGACCAGGTTAGATTCACAGAGTAAGTTACCACAGTAACTGACTCTGAGTTAAAGTTACCTCTCTTTCAGAAACAGGCTTGACTTACCCTGCTTTCTCGAGTTTAACAAACCTGCCATTTTGAAACGGAAAACCCAGAGTTTCTCTCATTTCAGGGTTAAACTACTCTGAGTTTTAACTTAACCTGCTTTCTGAAACAGGCCCTAGATATCGCATAGGGACCCTGAGCATACGTCAATAGCGCCGCCACATTGGTACAGGGCTCCCAGGACAAATGTCATTCAACTGCACTAGTCAAGACAGTGTTATTACTTGAAGCGCGGGAATTTAGCTCTGTTTACAGGTGTAGTAACGAGCAAACAAAAAAACAAAGCACAAAGGCAAAACATTTCATAGGTAATATTAAGTTTTTTTTCTGTTTTTGTATGTTCTGAACTTTTGTGCTAATCAGGTAACGTTATTGATGATAACAGTCACTTACTGCATTCACCATAAGGCAAAGCAGCTCCAACTCGCACTAAACACTCGGCTTATGCTAGTTTTGTTGAATAAAATCAGCAAACAAAGCAAAAGAAATATGACAACCAGATGCTGCGCTGCCAGAAACTTGTATTATTGTCGGCTAACGTTAGTGAAAGAGTCGTTCGGGGGATTCATTCACAAACGAATCGCTCCCTCCGTCAGTATGAGAGGTGAAAGCAGGAGAGGAGCTGTGTTTCAGGACATGATTAGATCAAATTTAACAGGGAGGGTGAATATTACATTTCTGTACACACAAACACAAGCTTTTTGTCAGGAATGCCCGTGCGGTCACTGATCCATCAATGTAGAAAAGTGATGTAAAAATATAATTTTCATAATTAATAAAAAAAAAATAACATACTAACATCCAGGAAAACTCCCGATCATAGATATATGTGTATATGTGTATATCTCTGGCTTTGGATGCCCACAGTCCTCCACTGTACCTTGCTCCTGCATTCATTTCAAAGGAGCGCTACCCTGTAGCAAGATGGCGGCGCTATTGACGCATTCCGTCCAATAGACAACAATAGGCCAGGCGACATCTAGTGTATATATCTATGCAGTTTAGCTCCTACCCTGATCAAACCCACCTGAACCAATTAATTGGGACCTGAAATCCACTTGATAATTACAGACAGGTGTGTTTGATAAGGGTTGCAACTGAAATCTGCAGGAAGGTAGATCTCCAGGAACAGGATTGGCCACCCCTGATTTACAGTCTTTATTTCGGCCTTCACAAAAACCCGCCTTTCAAAAATGTCGACCAATCCGTTGTAAGTAAATTACTGAATGGCAGATGGAGAGCAGGCAGGCCACTCCTACAAACAGAGACTTACACTCACCGGCCACTTTATTAGGTACACCTGTCAAACTGCTCGTTAGCGCAAATTTCTAATCAGCCAATCACATGGCAGCAACTTAATGCATTTAAGCATGATGATCTGCTGCAGTTTAAAGCGAGCATCAGAATGGGGAAGAAAGGGGATTTAAGTGACTTTAAACGTGGCATGGTTGTTGGTGCCAGACAAAAACTGCTGATCTACTGGGATTTTCACGCACAACCATCTCTAGGCTTTACAGAGAATGGTCTGAAAAAGAGGAAATATCCAGCGAGCGGCAGTTCTGTGGGCGCAAATGCCTTGTTGATGCCAGAGGTCAGAGGAGAATGGCCAGACTGGTTCCAGCTGATAGAAACACAACAGTAACTCAAATAAGCACTCGTTACAACCGAGGTCTGCAGAAGAGCATCTCTGAACACACAACACGTCCAACCTTGAGGCGGATGGGCTACAGCAGCAGAAGACCACACCGGGTGCCACTCCTGTCAGCTAAGAACAGGAAACTGAGGCTACAATTCACACAGACTCACCAAAACTGGACAATAGAAGATTGGAGAAACGTTGCCTGCTCTGATGAGTCTCCATTTCTGCTGACACAATCGGATGGTCGGGTCAGAATTTGGCATCAACAACATGAAAGCATGGATCCATCCTGCCTTGTATCAACGGTTCAGGCTGGTGGTGGTGGTGTAATGGTGTGGGGGATATTTTCTTGGCGCACTTTGGGTCCATTAGTACCAATTAAGCATCGTGTCAACGCCACAGCCTACCTGAGTATTGCTGCTGACCATGTCCATCTCTTTATGACCACAGTGTACTCATCTTCTGATGGCTACTTCCAGCAGGATAACGCGCCATGTGCACCATCTCAGACTGGTTTCTTGAACATGACAATGAGTTCACTGTACTCAAATGGCCTCCACAGTCACCAGAACTCAATCCAATAGAGCACCTTTGGGATGTGTTGTAACAGGCGATTGGCATCATGGATGTGCAGCCGACAAATCTGCAGCAACTGCGTGATGCTATCATGTCAATATGGAGCAAAATCTCTGAGGAATATTTACAGTAGCTTGTTTAATCTATGCCATGAAGGTTTAAGGCAGTTCTGAAGGCAAAAGTGGGTCCAACCCGGTACTAGTAAGGTGTACCTAATAAAGTGGCCAGTAAGTGTAAGCTATTCTTCATAAAATGTCGCACTCATTTTAGTAATATTAGAGGTCATATCAATATTACAGGGCACTAAAAGACACACCTGTAACATGCATTTATAAACATTTTGACAACTGAATAAGAAAGTAATGATGAATAATGATTAATGAATGAATTGGTGTAATCTACTGTAATAAACGTGTGTGATTTTACATTGCAGTATTTGTAATGTGTAGTAGGATGAATTTGTCTTGTCTATTTTGCATAATTTAATTACATCTTCAAAAAGTCTCAAAGTCACACATTATATGATATATTATTATAAAACTATTATCATGTTGTCTTAGTGACACAGTGATCGCCTCACAGCAAGAAGGTTGCTGGTTCGAGCCTTGGCTGAGCCAGTTGGCATTGCTGTGTGCACATTGCATGTTCTCCCCGTGTGTTGGCGTGGGTTTCCTCCAGGTGCTCCGGTTTCCCCCACAATCCAAAGACATGTGTTATAGGGGAATTGGGTAAACAAAATTGGCGGTAGTGTATGAGTGTGTGTGTATGGGTGTTTCCCAGTGATGGGTTGCAGCTGGAAGGGCCTCCGCTGCGTAAAACACATGCTGGATAAGTTGGTAGTTCATTCCACTGTGGCAACCCAAGTGTACTAAAGGGACTAAGCCGAAAATAAAATGAATGAATGAATAAATTAACCTGTTGTCTAAAGTTTCAGACTGTACAGTACTGCAGACATTTATTGTGCAGACTGAACGTCAGTCACTTAGCTTAGTTTGTTCACTTACATTTTGGCTGCAATGTATATTGTATTTCGTTAATATTTGTTTATTTACCGTTTTTTTTTTCGCCCTTGGAAAAAAATCCCGCCTTTCAAAAGCGTGCCGACCAATCCGATGTCAGCAAATCACTGAGTGACAGACAGAGAGTGTTTTTGATTGGCTAACACGCGCAGGCAACTCCTACAAACAGACTGTCACAGAAAGACAAAAGTTATTTCTTATAAAACATCGCGCTGATTTTAGTGATATTACAGGTCATAGATATATTTTATGTATATGGTAGTGAGAGCCACATTTGTCAGACTGTGTTTCTTCAGCAGGAACAGTAAGTGAAAAGCTTCAGTCAGTCAGTTTCTCTCGGGACAGTTTCACTCGCGGCGGTATCGGTTTCACGCCCTTTGGCTGTGAAAGAACACACACACACACACACACACACACACACACACACACACACACACACACACACACACACACACCTCACCACCTTTACGCCAATACATCAATTTCGTATTTATGCAATGCACTGCAGTACATAAGATATTCAATGTTAGATTCGCTGAAGAATCGTTCTTCTGAGTCGGATCTTTTTTAAGGGTTTGTTAAATTTTGGTGAATGGTGAATGAATGGTACTGAATCGGTTCACTCTTCCGATTCTCAGTGAGAATAGTTAGATTTAGATTTTTTTGTGGGGAAAGAAATCTGAATAACGAAAATATTGCAAATAATCCATAGTGCTTTAACACTAATGTAAGTTTTATGTAGCAATATAACACATAGAAACGTTGAGTTTAGTTGTTTATTAGCGTGTTAAATACATTATTTATAAGTATTTAGTTTATAAAATTATATAAAATATTAAGTATTTAGTTAATATTTTGTTTAATATACGTGCAAGCTCTATTTACTGTTTAAATATAATAAACAAGAGATTGTATAAACAATTATAGCCTAATATTTAATAAATATAAAAACTATAGATTTTTTCCTAGTCTGGAAGGGCATCCGATGCATTAAACATATGCTGGATAAGTTGGCGGTTGACCCCGGATTAATAAAGGGACTAAGCCGAAAATAAAATAAATGAACAATAGGTTTGTTTTTTTATTATTGTTTATTTATCATTATGGTTATCAATATTTTATTTTAATAACTTTTTCAACGCTTTTATATTGAAATACAAACGATCAGCAGGTGAATGTCATAAATGTACATTTTTACATTTACATTTTATTTACATTTCACTTTGTTATGTGGTTTTACTATTTGTGATGTTAGTATTTAGTTTATTTCAGTTAGTTTCTGTGAAAAAATGTCTACATTTAAATAAAATATAAGTGAATAAATAAGTAAATATATTGTCCTCTTATTGATACAGTTCTCATTTGTTAGTAACCTTGTGTTACATGTCCATGTATTTATTATTAATTTATTTGTTACTTTGTCGCCCTCTTGTGTTGTGTTGATGGTTGTGTTTTCATTTAGAGTTGATTTCCTCCGCACCTGCAGACAATTCATCGTCGGCTATTTAAGAGCTCGTGCTGCAGTGATTCAGAGACGGGGATTTGAGCGGCCGTCCAGACGTGGAGTTGTGCTCCTTTTGTTCTCAGCCTGTGTTGATTGTGTTTCCTCCCCACACTTTATTTATATTTGATTGTTTAATTAATAAAACCCCTAGACTGATCCATTTGTGTTTTTCCCTCATTTAATGTTGTGACTGGGGTCGTAACATTAATTGGGAGCTCGTCCAAAAAGTTTAGATTGCGTTCGTCAGCTGTTTAATGTGGGAGGAGAGATGTGTGGCCACCCCGTTCATTTTGTGATTCGTCTGGATATGCTTTCGTGTGAGTGACCTCTTGCATCCCATATGTGAGTATTTGCCCTATTTAATTTAGTCGCCGGGTAGGTTGTTGACCTGCCACTTTGTTATTTTGCCTTTCTTATTTTTGTGGTTATTCGGAGTGGACAGAGATGTATAGTAACGAAGTAGAACTACTTCACTACTGTACTTAAGTACTAAAAGGCAGTATCTGTACTTTACTGGAGTATTATTTTTTTGTCCTACTTCCACTTTTACTTAAGTACATATTTTCCATGAGTTTAATACTTTTACTCCGATAGATTTTTTATGTGCTGCATCGTTACTCGTTACTAGGGGTGTCAAAATGATTGATATCAGTTCATTAATAGACCATAACCACTTATTACGTGATGACGTCATTTATCTCCTATGCGCGATGTCGCAATACTATGGCGAAGGACGGAAGCGCGAGGCGGCATGAGCCGCTAGTTTACTATTTGGGAGGAATGTTGTAAAACTTCACCTCTGCCTATCTCTCGCTCTCTCACTTTGGACATTTGACCCGCTGGCCAGTTTGTAAGGTAACTTTTCCCCTCTTCTTAGCTGTTAAAGCTGTGGATGCAGACATGAGCATGCCTAATGTGCAAGTTTTCTCCACTGTGTCTATTACCTGTGAAAAATCACGTATTTTTCCCGCCATGGGTGACCAGCGCTTATATTTCTAAAGCCCTTTCCGTTGAGGACAATAACCAATCATAGCCGTGTAAGACCCGCCTGTCAGCGCTCAAAAAGCAGCCGGGATAATATTGACATGAGTTTATTAGCTGTAAATGCTTGTGCTGTCTTCTGTGCATGAGTTTTGTTTGATACATCCAGAAAGAGTGTTTTCTTTGAGCAGGTCAAATTGAGGGCACAGTTTGTATATCTGACTGCTGTATTAAAGGACAAAATTGTATTACAAAAAACCCTTTAACTGTCACACCAAGACAAAAGCAATAGAATTTTTTTGATTGTATTTCTTAACTCCTAATGTCGCTAGTTAACACAATCAGTGCATTTTTATTCAACACATCACATTATTTCTAAATTATCAGCCTCTACCAAATGGTTGAGATGTTGGTTTATGGTAAATGTACCAGAATTAATAAATATACTACAGAAAATATGAACTGTAAGACCAATTTATTTAAAAACATAATAAAAATAAATAAAAATTAATACTAAATCATAGCCATAAGCCATATAATATTTCCGATTTTCATTTAACACAGTAATATACACATTTTCCTGTTTTTTTTTAATTAAAATCAAAATCAAGTGAATGAGTGAAGCAGGATTTAGTTTGCTTGTTTAGTTTAGTTTCACGAGTGCTTCCAGAAGACAGAACTCCTGTTTATTGTGGTATTAACCAATCAAACTTCAAAACTCCCAAAGTGTGAGTGTGTCTTTGTGTGTGTGTGAGTGAGAGTAAATAATGTGTGCGTAAGAGAGAACAAAAGTGTGTGCGTCTGTGTGTGTGTGTGTGTGTGTGTGTGTGTAAGAGAAAGAGAGTGTAAAAACAATTGCAACCTATGTAATGTCCCCACAATTCACAAAAATGTGTGTGTGAGAGAGAGATAGAGAGAGAACTGTGTGTGTGAGAGTGTATGAATGTGTGAGAGTGGGGAGAGAGTACATTTAGGTGTGTGCAGTGCAGTGTGTGTGTGTGTGTGTGTGTGTGTGTGTGTGTGTGTGTGTGTGTGAGAGAGAGAGAGAGAGAGAGAGAGAGAGAGTGTATGTATGTGAGTGAACATGCTGAATTATCTCATCAGTGAAGGCATTTTCTGGTAAAAGGGCCTGACGATGTGAGTTCCTGTAC
Organism: Danio rerio; assembly: GCF_052040795.2. Classification (NCBI taxonomy): domain Eukaryota; kingdom Metazoa; phylum Chordata; class Actinopteri; order Cypriniformes; family Danionidae; genus Danio; species Danio rerio. The sequence continues at coordinate 55,247,824 of NC_141029.1, read as the reverse complement.
CATAGAAACTATTTACAGAGGAAAACAGTATCATAAGCCATGTTTCTTTTCGTTCTGCTAAATCAAGTACCCCAAAAAACATATTTAAAATAAACAAAATAATTAGTGTATTTTGATTACTTTCTTTAATAACTACATTACACAATACTTGTACTTTTACTTTCAGTACTTGAGTAGTAAATTTTGAAATAAACTACTTGCAATACTTAAGTACAAAAAATGTTGAATACTTTTGTACTTCCACTTAAGTATGGTGCTTAAAGAGCACTTCTACTTCTACTCAAGTCAATTTTTGATAAAGCACTTGTACTTTTACTTAAGTATGGGTCTCTAGTACTTTATACATCTCTGGGAGTGGAGGTATGCTTCAGAGCACTTGCTGCTGATCTATCAATTGGGTCAGTATGCAGTGTTCATGATTTCAGCATTTAAAGTCGCCTCGAGCCCCTAACGCCACTGAAGACTAGGGAAAAATATTGTGTTAAATGGGGTAAATACATTAGTTTTTTTTAGGGGATTGCATTTGGTTACGATTTTGTGAATTATATTGATAACCTTTCAATTTCGTGTAATTTGTATTAGGATACAGCCTGGCTGTGTGTGCGCGCGCGGCTGTGTGTGGATGCGGCTGTATGTGTGTGATTAAGTTGGAAAAATTAAATTTCGTTGATACTTTTGCTTAATCAGGTGAGTTGATGCTCTTTCGTTTAGATTATTTGATGGTTTAAATATTTGTAAACGTTTGGTTTAAAATATTTATCGTTTAAACCATTATTTAATTATTTTGTGAGCATAACTGTGTACGTCGGAGATGGCGTCTGTAGTGGACACATTTCGTGAGTCTCCTTCTGAAGAACTGCTTTTATCGTGCACAAAAGAGCAGTTATTGCAAATTGCAGAGTCTTTTGAAATTGAAATTGCTCCAAGATATAAGACTTTGAAGGAAACTCTACGAAATGTGTTAAAAGGTTATCTGGTGGAATTAGGCGTTTTAGAAATGCCTGCAGAGACTGTTAGTCTTGTGGAGGAAGTGGCTGATCCTTCAGTAAGTGAACACGCTATTCGATTGAGAGAATTAGCATTGAAAGAAAAAGAAATTGAGTTAGAATATGCTAAATTAGAGTTGCGAAAGCGTGAAATCGATCATCAATATGAACTAAAGCGTATGGAATTAGAGATGAGCGGAAAAAGTGTAGTCTCTAATGAATTTGATGTTGGTCGAAATCGGAGTATGGTTTCTCCTTTTTGTGAAAAGGATGTTGAGAAATATTTTTGTCATTTTGAGAGAGTCGCTGCTTCTTTAAAGTGGCCGGAAAATGTTTGGTCGCTGCTATTGCAGTGCGTGTTAACCGGTAAAGCACAAGAAGCATACGCTTCGTTGTCTATTGAAGAAACAGCTGACTAAGCTGGTGAAAGCTGCTATATTGAGAGCATACGAGTTAGTTCCAGAGGCATATCGACAGCGTTTTCGGCATTATGCAAAGCTTTCAAATCAGTCTTATGTCGAGTTTGCACGAGAGAAAGAGATGTTGTTTGATCGGTGGTGCACTTCTCAAAAAGCTGAGAGTAAAGAACAAGTGAGACAACTTATTCTTTTGGAGGAGTTTAAAAATTGTGTACCATCTGCTCTTTCTACTTACCTTAATGAACAGAAAGCTGATACACTCCACAAAGCTGCCACTTTGGCAGATGACTTTGTTTTAACGCACAAAATCACTTTTAGAGAGAAACCGCGAGAGAAAGTTTTTGCTTTCACCACCTCGTAAGTCACTCCGTATTAGGTCAACTGTTCCGACTGATGAAAGGGCTTGTTTTTATTGCAAAAATTCTAGTCATTTAATTGCAAGCTGTCCAGTGTTGAGGAAGAAAGGGAAAGCGAAACATGTTGGGTTAATTTCTGTTGACTCGAGTTCAAATTTTAACTGTACGTCCGAGTCCGATTTTAATCCCACTAAAGATGGTTATGCGCCTTTCTTGCACTATGGAACTGTGTCCATTTCCAGCATGAGTAAGCCTGTGCCTGTACGCATTTTACGGGATACTGGAGCAAGTCTTTCCATAATTTTGGAAGGAGTTTTGCCATTATCAGAGGAAACTGCCACTGGTAGCGCGGTATTAGTGCGCGGTTTTGAGATGGGAGTTGCTGATGTTCCGTTGCATAAAATCAGTCTACAGTCTGAATTAGTGAGCGGTGACGTGATCGTCGGTGTTCGTGCTTCTCTTCCTATTGCTGGTGTAACAATTCATTCTAGGCAATGATTTAGCGGGAGGTAGTGTATGGAGCGATATTAACGTGTCACCTGAAGTTGTTCCAGTACCACTCGCTGGTACTGATGACTGTGCGCTTAAGTATCCGGATGTATTTGCTGCGTGCGTGCTTAATCGATCTATGATTAAATCCGCTGAGACTTCTGATAGCGTTGATTTATTTGACACATTCATTGTAAATTCTGACACAACTGATTTGTTCTGTCCCTTTACAGGAAGAAGCAGATCTGTTTCCTGTGAGTGCTGAGAAGGATGCTATAGACAGTGCTGATGTGTCTTTGTGTCCCGAGAAGTTAATTGACGCTCAAAAATCTGACTCCACTCTTACTTCGCTTTTCGAATTAGTTCGACCAGAGCAGGAGAATACGTGTGCGCCTCAGATGTACTTTCTTAGAAACGGCATTCTGATGAGAAAGTGGGTATCTCCAAAATCTTCTGAAGACTGGAATGTAGTTAACCAAATCGTAATTCCAGTAGATTACCGAGACATGATTTTAGATTGTGCACACAATGGTTCAGCTGGTCACTTGGGTATTTTAAAAACATACAATCGGATTTTGCGAAACTTTATTGGCCTGGATTAAAGCGTGATGTTGCACGTTTTTGTAAGACTTGTCACGTTTGTCAAGTTGTTGGAAAACCCAACCAAACTATCAAACCTGCACCACTTTATCCAATTCCGATGGTTTCTGAGCCTTTTGAACACATTTTAATAGACTGTGTAGGACCGCTTCCACGTTCAAAATCTGGCTTTAAGTATCTTTTAACGATTATGTGCGCGACTACACGTTTCCCAGAGGCAATTCCTTTGCGTTCTGTAACCACTAGAGCGATCACCAAAGCGTTGGTCAAGTTTTTCACGCTCTTTGGTTTGCCAAAAATTCTCCAGAGTGATCAGGGAACGAATTTTACATCTCGAACGTTTTCTCAAGTACTTAAACGACTTGGTATAAAACATAACATCTCCACTGCGTATCATCCAGAAAGTCAAGGTGCTTTAGAGAGGTTTCATCAGATAAGTAGATCTTCAGGATCAGTCTTGTCAGACCAAAAGAACTTCAAGAAGCGGTCAAGCTGTTTCTCATTTTCTCATCTCTTTTAAGCGTGGTGTCATCCCCTAAAGTTGAAGGCATCTCTGTCTGGCACAGTCCTGTCCACACAGCTCGCCTAACTCCTTCCGCCTTCAATAGGGATGAGTCACTCTCCAGGTTACCTGGGTCTTCAGCCCCACTGTTCCTTTCCAGCCTCTCCCTCAGTTCCTGCAGCTGTTGCTCTTGGTCCGCAACAAGCGTTTTAAGCGAGGCCAGCTCTGCCTTCAAGGCAGCCACATCTCCGTCCATTGCTTTCTCTGCTGCTTCCTGGAGAACCCTGGTGTCCTGCTGTAGCTTGGAGAGCTCCTCGACGGCAAAGGTTTCCAATGTCTTAAGTTTGACTTTCACTGTTTCCTCAAGGGAAAGGTCCAGCTCTTCATCAGATAAGTAGATCTTCAGGATCAGTCTTGTCAGACCAAAAGAACTTCAAGAAGCGGTCAAGCTGTTTCTCATTTTCTCATCTCTTTTAAGCGTGGTGTCATCCCCTAAAGTTGAAGGCATCTCTGTCTGGCACAGTCCTGTCCACACAGCTCGCCTAACTCCTTCCGCCTTCAATAGGGATGAGTCACTCTCCAGGTTACCTGGGTCTTCAGCCCCACTGTTCCTTTCCAGCCTCTCCCTCAGTTCCTGCAGCTGTTGCTCTTGGTCCGCAACAAGCGTTTTAAGCGAGGCCAGCTCTGCCTTCAAGGCAGCCACATCTCCGTCCATTGCTTTCTCTGCTGCTTCCTGGAGAACCCTGGTGTCCTGCTGTAGCTTGGAGAGCTCCTCGACGGCAAAGGTTTCCAATGTCTTAAGTTTGACTTTCACTGTTTCCTCAAGGGAAAGGTCCAGCTCTTCATCAGATAAGTAGATCTTCAGGATCAGTCTTGTCAGACCAAAAGAACTTCAAGAAGCGAATGTTTCTCATTTTCTCATCTCTCGCTATCTGTGGGTGTGTTTACATCTGAACCAGTCGATGAAAAAGATGTAGAACCATCTAGATGTATCATTGAGGGTAGGTTGAAAAACTCTGAGATGCTCAAATTTAACTAGCAAACTACCACACTTGAGTCAAACTGAGAAAGCTGAAGTCATTGGGTTAGTGAGAAGTTTGCCAATGTTGTTCAGTGACATTCCTGGTTTAACTTCAGTGATTGAGCATAATATTGATGTTGGTTTTACCCAGCCGATTAAACAACATCCATATCGTGTTAATCCACTTAAAAGGTCGCTTCTGCAGAAGGAAGTTGAGTACATGTTGGAAAATCACATTGCTGAGTCTAGTACTAGTCCATGGAGTTCACCGTGTCTGCTGGTAGAGAAATCTGATGCCACATTTAGATTTTGTACAGATTATCGTCGTGTAAATGCCGTAACTAAAAGTGACTGCTATCCTTTGCCAAGAATAGATGATTGTGTGGATCGTGTAGGTTCTGCTACATACGTTTCGAAACTCGATCTATTAAAGGGATATTGGCAAGTGGGGTTAAGTGAACGTGCTAGAGAAATATCAGCATTTGTCACCCCGGATGCTTTTCTTAATTATAGGGTGATGGCATTCGGGATGAAAAACGCTCCAAGCACTTTTCAACGGCTCGTTAACACCGTGTTGGCTGGTGTTCCAAATTGCGAAGCGTACCTGGATGATGTAATGTTGTATAGTTCGACATGGCAAGAGCACATGCGTTTGCTTCAAGTTTTTAATCGATTGGCAGAAGCTAAACTTACCGTTAACTTGGCCAAATGTGAATTTGGTAAAGCCACTATTGATTACCTGGGAAAAGTTATTGGTAATGGTGAAGTGCGCCCAGTTGCTGCTAAGGTGACTGCAATTTGTAATTTTCCCTCTCCGAAGGACCGTAAGCAATTGCGTCGTTTTCTTGGTATGGTAGGTTACTACCGTTCATTTTGTAAGAACTTTGCTACGGTTGTTTCTCCGCTAACCGATCTGTTGAGTCCAAAGATCCAATTTGAGTGGTCCGATGCATGCCAATGTGCATTTGAGAACGTAAAGTCTTTGTTGATTTCAGCTCCAGTGTTGGCTGCACCAGATTATTTAAAGCCATTCAGTCTTGCGGTGGATGCAAGCGATGTTGGTGCGGGAGCTGTCCTTCAGCAAAGAGGTGCTGAAGTAGAACACCCAGTATGTTACTTTTCAAAGAAGTTTACTTCTACACAACGGAAGTATTCTACCATTGAAAAGGAGGCTTTAGCAATGGTTCTTGCCATCCAGCATTTTGAAGTTTTTCTGTCCAATTATCACCCGATTTGTTGTATATTGTGACCACAATCCTCTTACATTCCTAAACACTATGCGTAACTCTAATCAGCGTTTGATGCGCTGGAGTTTATTCTTGCAGCCCTACGACCTTGACATTAAGCATGTCCGAGGTTGTGACAACGTGGTGGCTGATGCACTGTCCCGGGTGGAATAAGTGGGTAAGGTGCATGAAATGGTGTTCGGGAAAAGGTGTTTGAAAATAAATTTTTTGACTTGGCATGTGTTTTGGTGATGGAAACACTTTTGGGGGATGAAGGTGTTACATGTCCATGTATTTATTATTGATTTATTTGTTACTTTGTCGCCCTGTTGTGTTGATGGTTGTGTTTTCATTTAGAGTTGATTTCCTCCGCACCTGCAGACAATTCATCGTCGGCTATTTAAGAGCTCGTGCTGCAGTGATTCAGAGACGGGGATTTGAGCGGCCGTCCAGACGTGGAGTTGTGCTCCTTTTGTTCTCAGCCTGTGTTGATTGTGTTTCCTCCCCACACTTTATTTATATTTGATTGTTTAATTAATAAAACCCCTAGACTGATCCATTTGTGTTTTTTTCCCTCATTTAATGTTGTGACTGGGGTCGTAACACCTTGAAATAAAGCATACGCTTCTGTAAATGCTTAAATCATACATATCTTTGTTTAATATGATTAATCACGGCTGCAATTTAGAATTAATAAGCCATAACGAAAGTGAATAACCATTTATGTGGACGTGTGGGTATTTTATTATGCAAGATTAAAGTATTTACTACAAACAAAACAAACGATAATACATTATAACACAAACACAAAGCTTTTATGTATTACACCACATTCTATGCAAGTGTTGAATGCAAATTAATTTAATGAGTTGCTTAAGAATTAAACTACAATATATTTCTTAAAAATAAAAAGGAATGTGTTTTCTTGTACAAATATATTGATTTATTTAAATGTATTTAGAAATGTTCAATGTGGCATGAAAGGAAAAATATAATTAAAAACGAAATGTATTAGGGTCTAATTTGAGAGTCAAAATGTGGCTTATACAAACGTTTGAAGTATTTTTTTTATAACAATTGAAGTATTTTTATAACAATTTTCATATATTCAAATAAAATATTCTGCAATATATAGTTAATATTTATAATTTAAAGACCAATAATACAACACTATTTTAGAGAAGTAAAAATCCTTAGATTAAAAAAAAATCATAAATTAAACATATTTATATAAACTTTGTCTACGCAGGGATAACGTGATGACCTAAAAGATTCACTTACCCCGTTCTTTGAATCAGTTCACTGCTCAAAAGAACCGGTTCGCTCAAACGAATCGGATTTATATTTATAAATATGATCATTTAAAAAACAAATACGTGCACAAAACAAAATAAGTAGTAGTACATCTGTAGTGAGCACAATAACCAGAGGAACCAAAGTCCACCGGTGATAAATCCTTGAAAAGTGAACGCAATGATGCTTAATAACGCAGACGCGCGCTCAGTCTGTCAGATGTTCCTCACAATCACGCGCATTTGTAATCGGGAACATCAGCATCCTTTTTTTATTTTAATTTTTTATTGCAATTTGTATAACAGTTAACATATTAGGGCAATGACAGAAAATAAGTACCATACAATATAAATGAAAGAGAACACAATAATAATAATAATAATAATAATAATAATAATAATAATGATAATAACATTAACAATAATAATAGGATAAATCAATTTCAAATGTAGTTGCAAATAATAACAAATATGCTTTAAAAATCAGGTTAGAGACTTTAAAAAAAAGCATTTAGCATCCTCGAGCACGCGACTCGCTATGAATGAGAACGCGCGCTGGTCTATTTTTATCCCATCGCTGGTGCAGGTGCACAGGTCAGAGCACGCGGAAGTGACGTGCGCGCTCACGAGACTCGCATTAAACCATCGGGATTAGATCTGAGGACAGTCAAGCGGAGAGCAGCCGAGTCAAACGGTAAGGATTTTAGTCGTTTCCTTCACATATACATTCACATTTCTTGCTTGTGAACGCTGATAAGTGCGTGTGTGATTGATGCTGACATACTAACGCGTTTAACTGGTTTGTTTATGTGTGTTGGCTTGACGAGAGCGGCTGATGATAGCGCTGAGGTGATACGAAAATATCTCCACTCCTTTACGAAGACCAGATTGGGCTTTAAATAGCATTTTTGGAGAATTAATAACGACTTAAATTGCATTTCTACTCGCTATTCGTGTTTATTGATATTATGGATTGCAACGGATTTAACGTACGTCTCGGTTTGAATATCCGTCGCTGAGACTCGTCGTCGCTGTCAGTCAGTCGTGTATTTATTTCTCCGCCTGTATGATGTGTATAATCTGCAGCTCCAGCGTCTAAATAGGCCATTGAACACAGAGGCCCCTAGTTTGATGCAGTATTTGTTTCTCTGCCAAGAATGTGACTTGTCCCAGCAGCTCGATGGTGCAGCAAGTGCAGATGCTCCGGCTGGAACAAAGCGATCGAGCACATCACAAACACACAGCAGATATAAACACATCTTGGTAATACTTTACAATAAGCTTGTATTAGTTAATGCATTTACTAACATGAGCAAGCAATGAACAATATTATTGTATATATTACAATATATTACAGTATTTGTTCTTGTTAGTAAATGTAAATACAATTCATGTTAACTCACGGTGCATTAACTAATGTTAACAAGCATGAATGTGGATGTTAGTAATGCATTAGTAAATGTTGAACTATAATTTTAAGTATTGTTCATTAGTAGCTCATGGTACTAAATGCATTAACTAATGAAACCTTATTGTAAAGTGTTACACACATCTTAAACCAGGGCTTCTCAACTGCTTTGGCCATAGGACCCACATTTTTACATTGTTATCAAGCCGCGACCCAAATTTTTAGGAACTATAATACAATTTTAGGAATTATAATTAATTTGTATTTATTTGGTAACATACACAAGTAGTGACAGATAAATCATAAGAAAATCACCAAGACTTACGAATAAACAATATTTTATTGCTGTCATTTAACAAAATGTATCAAACTATAGAGATATTACAGAGTAAAAATGACAAATACTGTAAACAGTGGTTAGGGTAAGGATAGCTGCAGTTACCATGAACTAATCTGTTAATAAAACATGTTGTCTGGTTTCTAAATGTGGTTTTAATTTAGACGGTTTCGTGCTCTCTTGTGAGAGCACCTCACTACTTGTGACACACTGACGAAGTCTTTTTTGCCGTCAATATATGTAAATCCATACTTTACATATTCAGGGTCGTACTTGCACTTTGACATATTTGTTGCTATAATTAAATGAAATTATATACATGTCTAACGGTAGGGTTGTCGTGCACGCATTTCAATATAAAAGTCAAAATAAGTTTAAATTTAAACTTTTGTTGTTTTTTTTTACCACACACTCCGAGACCCACTGAAAATGTTCCCAAAAGTGAGTCGCGAGTCATGACCCACCAGTTGAGAAACACTGTTTTAAACATCCAGCCGGGCCAAACAGACTAGTGAGTTTGGGTTTTGTGTAGTATAGGCATTGGCTAAGATTCTGACAGTATGATAACCTTGGATATAAATATCACAGTATCACGGTATTGTGATTTCTGCTCTAAAATATATTCTTTTTAATTGTCTGGATAAAAAAAAAAAAAAAAACTTTTTTCTCTTTGTACACAATACATTTTAATTTGGGAAATATTTAATATATTTTGGAGCAGTAGACAATTCAGGCTAAATTATTTCAAATGAATTATGGACTTCTGCTGTCTTCATTTGTTTCAAAAATACTGCTGTTTGAAAAAAAATACTATTCGAAATGACATCTTTAGAGATCTTTTCTGCTCGAGATACTGCTGTCCTAAAAAAACAAAAAAAGAAATGTTCATAAAATAATCTTACTCATACCTTAGGAACCGTATAGCAGAAGATTTTGACGGTTTTAAAACCTTGACCTTTCCAAACCGCGGTATACCTTGAACACGGTTATCATCCCATGCTTATACTGGGATAGTTCACCTAAAAATAAAATGTTGTTGTCGTTTACTCATCATCCACTTCTTTCAAAACATTCTTGAGCATAATAATATTGAAGAATACTGGTTAACATTGGTGTTTTCCCTATTCTAAACATCAATAGCAGTTTCAATCCACCTGCTCAAACATCCTACGAACAGACTATAGAGTTTGGGTTTTGTGTAGTATAATGGGATAGTTCACCCAAATAAAAATATCTGTAATCCCAAAATAAAAATATCTGTAATCATTTACTCATCATTCACTTCTTTCATTCATTCTATTGAAGAAAGCTGGTTAACATTGGTGTTTTGCCTATTATGGATATCAATAGCTACAGTATGTTTCCGTCCACCTGCTTAAACCTCTAGCTGGGCCGAACAGACTATTGAGTTTGGGTTTTGTGTAGAATAATGGGATAGTTCACCCAAAAATAAATATCTTTCATCATTTACTTCCACTTCTTCCGAAACATTCTTGAGCAGAATATCACTGAAGAATGCTGGTTAACATTGGTGTTTTTCCCTATTATGGATATCAAGCTTTGATTCCATCCACCTGCTTAAACATCCTACCTGGACGAACAAACTATTGAGGTTGGATTTTGTGTTGTATAATGGGATAGTTCATCCACCTATAAATATCTGTCATCGTTTACTTCTCATCTACTTCTTACAAAACGTTTTTGAGCACAATATTATTGAAGAATGCTGGTTAACATTGGTGTTTTTCCCTACTATAAATATCAATAGCTGTTTCCATCTTCCTGCTGACACATCCAGCCGGGATGAACAGACTGTTGAGTTTGGGTTGTGTTCAGTATAATGGGAAAGTTCACCAAAATATAAAATTCTGTTATCATTTACTCCTCATCCACTTCTTCCAAAACGTTCTTGAGCACAATATTATTGAAGAATGCTGGTTTACATTGGTGTTTTTGCCTAATATGGATATCAATAGCAGCTATATTTCCACCCACCGATTTTTAAATTGGGGTAAAGTCGATTATACATTCTCACATTTGTTCATTCTTGAGCAGTTACAACTTGTGACACACTACTTTGAATATTGGGTCTGAAATTGCCTGCAAGTATGACTTCAAAGCAACATCAGTGCTATTTAATTAACTGTGAACAATGTTGTACTTTGATAGTCATTGACTGCTAATATGATTTTATTATTTGGAATTTGCCAATAACTCTTTTCTGAAATCATATTAAGAAGGTGAAGGTCTGAATCTGCGGATATAAAATCTGTTACCTCAATACATATCTTTACACCCCTGTCTGTTTGAACATCCTACCAGGACAAACAGACTATTGAGTTTGGGTTTTCTGTAGTATAATGGGATTACTAGTTCACTCAATAATGCAATTTTATCATAGTTTATTTACTTATTGTCCATCTCTTCCAAAAAATTCTTGAGCACAATATTTTTGAAGAATGTTAACGATGGTGTTTACCCTCAATAGCTATTTTTGTCTCCACATATTTTTGGAATTTTGCGTAAAAATTACTTAAAGTTGATGTGAAATCCAAAATGTACTAATGTTTTTTTTTTTTTTTTTTTTTTTTTTGCTTGCTCGTGTTATTATTCTTTGGGTGAACAATTGATTCATACAGTTTAATCCACTGAAATGAATGTTTGTTTTGCAAGTCTGACCATTTGCTTCTGCTTTTGTAGTGTTGGTCCTTCTATGATGGCATCTCTTGTTTGGGACTAGGCATGGACCGGTACACTTGAAAAATTACGTTTGTTGTTCAAACTACTTATTCAAAACGAGCGGAAACAGCATAGTTCTTGAGATTGTTTTATTTTTTATTTAATGCACTTAAATTAGATTTTGTGTAATTAATCCAAAATGTTTTACCATATTGTTACATTGGATTAAAAATAATCTTGGTTTTACAGTATCGTGGTTGTGATTGCTACTCTAAAATACGTTATTTAAATATCTGGGTTAAAAAAACAGTAACTTTTGTCCCATTTACCATGGAACAGTTAACGTCAAGCTAAATAATTGAAAGAAGTAATTGACTTCTGCTATCTTTCATAGATTTAAGAACACAGATCTCTTTACAACTTGAAAAGCTATCTTTAGATTTTTTTTTTCTTTGAATATATAGACTGTAAAAAAAATCTGTAATTTTACGGTTTAAAAAATTAAGGTGCCAGAAAAAAAGTAAAATAGCAAACATTAAGTTTTTAGAAATTTTTGTAAATTTTAATTTCTGGTAAATTTCTGTAGGTCAACCTCTGTTATTTTACAGTAAATTTCTGTACTTTAACTGCTGTTATTTTATAGCGTTTTATTTTTTTTATAGCGTACATAAACCACTGCGCTGTTCAGGTCCATAACATGCTTGAATGGTGGCGCATAAGCAGTTTACTTTTTAAATGTTAACTTAATCGTGGGTTGACTAGTAGCTTTTGAATGGATTGTCTTTTGCTGCTGGGGATACTGTTGCCCTTATTAAAAGAAATAAAATAGTGTAAAGCAGAAAAAAACAGAACATTTTTGCGGATTTTTAAAATTTTTATTCAGTTTTTATTTATCATTATTTTTTATTTATTTATTATTTATTTATTTATTAATTTTATTTTATTTTTTTAACCATTTCCTTTCCAAATGGTGGTAAACCTCGAAACCGGTTACCCTCCAATGTCTGTTTGAGCCTTTTGTAAAGATACCAGCACTGAAGAAAATTATTTTTGCTGCTTATTCAAACTATTTATTTAAAATCAGCTAAAACGACACAATTCTTGAGATTTGGTACAACTTAATTGTTTTATATGCTATCACCTTAAATTTGTAAAATCAGTTAGGTTAACTTAATCAGTTTATGTTGGGACAACAGGAATAAATATTGTGAAAAGCATTTTTTACGGTGTTGGATATGGTACCGAAAGGGTGGAGCTAGACTCTATGCTTAATGCTGGTTGATTTACAGAGAATTGTCATTTTTGTGTGCAGCAAGATGCACTTTTTAAATACACAACCAAATCAGGGTGATCCACGTGACCCAAACTCAGTCATAACATACTGTACCATTAAGTGGAAACAATACAAATGGTGAGTACATTTTTATTTTTGGGTGAACTATCCCTTTAACATGTTATTTGGTGGAGACAGTTTAATGCCTCAAGGGTTAAATTTTGGTATCACAGATGATTTGAGTCAAAACCCAGTGTTTTATATGTTCAGCATCTTTATAGCTGTGTCTTGTAGAAAGATTGTGACAACTTGGCCGGCTCTCCTCAAAGATAAATAACAGCATGCTGATCAGTCAACTGAAGCAGTGTAATCAGCAGTTGTTTTGGCATCTTGCATCAAAGTAGTTTACGGCCGATGTGTTTCTGAAAGCTTTGCATTGCTTTTGTTGGTCTTAAAAATCTTGTGATGCATCAGAAAGAAACTTTTTATTCAAATGGATGTTTGTCAAACCTTTATGCAATAAACAGTCAAGCATGAAATTATTCAAACCCCTGGCAAATTCTGACTTAAAGTTACTTTTATTCAACCAGCAAGTTTTTTTGTTTTTTTTTTTACAGGAAATGGCATGGGCTTCTCCCGAAAGACAATAAGAGTGCTTTTACACCTAGACTTTTGTTTCGGAACCTGTCTCGTTTGCCCAGTTAGTGCGGTTCGTTTGGCATATTTGAATCCACCAATCGCGCTCGGATCAGCGCCAAAACAACCGCTCTGAGATTGCTTGAATGAGGTGGTCTCAGCTCGATTGAAGCGAACTCTGGAGCAGATCCATTGTAGTGAGAAAGCAAACGATCCGAGGTAGCTTGTATCACATTGTATTATGGATATGTAATAGGCATACGGCTTTATGAAGAGAGAATTATGAGTAGGGCGGGAGGTCATTCCAGACATCCCAATTCTCCCGCATATGCACAGAGACTCCCGGATGCCCGCAAACGAGTGATAATCTCCCAGAAATCGTGCATCTCCCTCCCCGTCCTCAAATACGTCACGCACCCTTCTCAACCCCTCCCCACCACATCAGTCCTCGCTCTTCAGACACGTCGCGCGCACCCTGTCAAACACCACTAAACCACTACTATCATTTCTTTAAAATAATACCAAATTTTAGCATTTACACCTCTGCATGTGGATTCGGGAAGCTTTTGAATCTGATTAGGCAAAATCCAGGCGGAAATCCCAAAATAGCCGCAGAGTTTAACTGGTTAACCGGGTGCAGTCACGTGACTCCACACACGCTAGGAAAAGTAATTAAAAAATTGACCTGTAATAATTAGATCGATTATAGGTTCTGAATGTCGATTTCAATTGCTTTTCAATTAATCACCCAGCCCTAATTGTTAGGATAGAACAATATTTGGCTAAAATACATATGTTTGAAAATCTAGTATCTGAGGGAGTATATTAAGAAATTAATTTTTAAAGTTACCTAAATTAAGGTTTTAACAATCAATATTACCAATCAAAAATTAGGTTCTATTACCAAGGAGAGATGGAAAGCGGTTTTGAACAGGGTTAACTCTTCCTCAATCTGTGCACGTCACAGGCTAATACAATGCAAGGCAGTGCATAGAGCTCATTGGTCCAAGAACAGGCCAGCTCACATCAACCTGTCAATTGACCCTGAGTGCAACAGTTGTTATTCTGGTTCAGCTACTTTAATCCATATGTTTTGGTCTTGTCCTTCCCTAATTTCTTTTTGGAGACAAATATTCCTCTCGCTATCAGCTATTACCACTGTTGATATCCAAATTGTCCAATTATTGGTTTATTTGGGGTTCTTCCACCCGACCACATTTTACCCTCTCATTTTGTAGACTTTGTAGCCTTCTTAACTCTTCTGGCTAGGCGATTAATTATATTGGATCTGGAAGAGCCCTCACCCTCCTTCTCACAATTGTTGGATAAGAAATGTTCTTTATTTTATGAAATTATAAAAAATTAGGTACTCTCTTCAACGACCTAGCACTATTTTTATTCAATTGTGGGAACCCCTTCACAAACATGTCCAAACTCTTCAGCTTGATCCTGCTACTTCTGATTGAGTCCCCACCTCCCAATGCCCAGCTTTTACTGGAAACTATTTCTGGTCAACACATTGTATTTTATTTTTTTATTTTTTGTTTGTTTATAAGATTGCACTAGTGTTGCTTTTTATTTATTAATTTTATTAATATTTATTTATTTATTTATTTTTATTATTATTATTTGCTCAAAATACTCTTCAGTGTATTTGCTTATTGTTACATGTCCATGTCTTTGTATATTTTTAATGTTTCATTATGTATAAATAGAACATAAAAATTAAGTTCTGAAGTATTTGTGTTAGGAAATTTACAAAACATCTTCATGAAACATGATTATTACTTAAAAAAATTTTGCTATTCAATTAAAATAAGTAATTTTGACCCAAAATATCATTCTCAAAATTCAACTCTGCAGACGAACTAATGTTTATTGGCATTTTTATAGTTTGATTCAATATATTGTACATGAAATAACCTGTATAAATTTGTCTTTAAAAAGTTCTGGCAGGTTATTACCAGGTTTTTGCTGTAATTTTCAACACCAACCCAGACAATATATCACTTCAAACTATTAAAAATGCAATTAAAATCACTTAAAGTTTTCAACATCAAATGTTGTTGGAGGAAAGATCAAGATCCTTTAAATAACAAAAAACATGAATCACAAATAAGAAAAACTTAATTCCAGTGTATTTTTACAGTGTAGTTATTTTAACAGTGTGTTTGTGCATTTCACGGGTGCAGTTCCAGCTCACTCTCTTCAATTGAGCAAATGTGGGTGTTTCCACGCTCTCTCGTTCTCCTCTGCACCTCTAATTAAGCAAATGTAGCCTCTCTGCTCAAGCTCAGCCTATTATCTGTGTTTTAAGAGTCATGGAAAGAAAGTGGATAGTTGGCGTCCACAAGCAAACGTGACACGTGTGAGGGATTTTGCAAGGGTGAATTTAAAAAGTTGCCATTTAAAGCAGTACTTCACCCAAAAAGGACCCATGTTCTGGCCTTTCAGCTGAGCCCACAGGAGTATGGTTGCAGGCTTTGTTCTCGAATGCACTTTTATTCTAGGGCTACACAATATATCGTTTGAGCATGGATATCGCAATGTGTCTATCTGAAATAGTCAGAAGATTCTGTTCAGAGTTGAATCATAGTAGAGTGAAAGTTTAGCATCTGCATGTGTTTTGAATACCTGTGACGATGTGAGCATTTTAAGAGAGTTTAGAGCATCTTAATTGTGCATACAGATGTTTATTAAAGATTATTAGTGTTGAATTAGCAGCACAGTGGCGCAGTGGGTAGCACAATCACCTCAGAGCATGAAGGTCGCTGGTTCAAGCCCCGGCTGGCTCAGTTGGCATTTCTGAGTGGAGTTTGCTTGTTCTCGCCATGTTGCCGTGGGTTTCCTCCAGGTGCTCCGGTTTCCCTCACAAGTCCAAGAACATGTGGTATTGGTGAATTGGATAGGCTAAATTGTTTGTAGAGAATGAGTATGGATGTTTCCCAGTGATGGGTTGCAGCTGGAAGGGTATCCGCTGCGTAAAACATATGCTGGATAAGTTGGCGGTTCATTTCGCTGTGGCGACCCCCTGATTAATAAAGGGACTAAGCTGAAAAGAAAATGAATGAATGAATGATTTAGTATTGAATTACTCATATGATGAAGACTATGCAATGTTATTTTAACTTTTGATTATTCAGTTTCTGTACCTGAATACTGTTAGACTTTCTCTAGAAAACCAGAAACCCCAGTTTATTTTACTTTAATATTTGCTCTATTTTCCTTTATTTGTGACTGAAGTTTGTTTATATTATACATTGCATAAAAATATATTTATAATTCACTCCCCTACAAAATCATCTCAATAAATCTAAACCAGAGGTGGGCAAACTACGGCCCGCGGGCCACATGCGGCCCGCTGAACACTTTCATCCGGCCCGTGAGGGAGTTTTTAAAATGCTGCTTCTGAAAAGGCTTTTTTAAGAGGCGCCTCTTTTGAATGGTTTACTAACAGCCTCGAGGGTTTTGTTTGCGCACTGCTTATGCTACCTGCACGCCTCACGTTTTAACCGCCTGCTGCGCCTCGCGTTTTTGCCGTAGCAGACTCCAGACTAACACCCTTGAGAGGAGAGGGGACCAGGCTCATTGTTCACATGAACACACTCATGACAACATGACTTGTAATAACAAAGACTAAGATTCTTCTTCTGTTTTATCTCATAGTTTTATAATGATTGATATGTGCTTAATAATACAAGCTCAAATGAGATTGTTGTGAATTTGACTCAAATGTGATAATAATTGCTGGTTAAATGTGTTAATTTTTGTCATAGAATATATTTACCATGCATACATCCAGTTTTAAAAAGCTCTTTTATCCAAGATTTGTGGTTTCATCAAGTTTTATGATGACTGATCTGTATATTCTAAAAGCAGTGCACATTAGATTATTGTGAATTTGACTAAATAGGAAACTTGAAGAATTATTTTTAATGTGTTAATATGAGATTTTTTCTTTCAGACAGTATCTTTTCGATTCTCCACTGTGAAAATTATTATTATTATTATTATTATTATTATTATTTATAAGTGATTATTTTATTGTTTTATGATGATTGATTAGTAAATATAAATAGCAGTGCAAATTCATTTCACTTGTAAATTTGACTTACTAATATAAAAAAAAATCTGTTTTGTATTAATGTGACATGTTTCTGTCTGTTCACATGTCAAAATGTGTGTCTGACCCACTTCCATTCTTTTTTTTTAAATGATATTAGTAAGGGTGTCGCGATCCTCCAAATCCTCGATTCGATTACATTTTTGATTCAAAAGGCACGATTCGATTTTTGATTATGAATAATTAATTAATTAATGACCAATTAATTATTTGTAGCCTACCGTTTAAACTACCTGACCTGCATGGTGTTTGTTTTACCCATAAACAAATCATACAGTGAATGAATTAAGGCAAGATACACAAATAATTACCACCTGTCAATCACTTTTTCTGCGGGACTCGTGAATAGGCAGTGATCTGTGTCGTTATAATGGCGTCGGTAAAAAAGACGCACAACCAACAGGAACCAGCCAACAGTATCTGAGGTGTTCGCTAAAATGACGAAGTACAAGTGAGTGAAAGATTGAAGCAGTCCTCTGACTGCCTGGACCTGCTGTCTCGAGCGCATGGCTGTGTGCGTCTGTGTCTGTGTGGTCACGTGATGTGCATTTTCAGAGGTAGAGAGGAAGGAGGGCTGCTCAGAAATGCTACACGCCACTGTGGATGTCAAATCGTTGTCGTTCTAAAATGCCATTTAAAAACAAAGACAGTGTAAACAGGGCCTGAGTGTGTACTTTTCACGAGCGGATTTGCAAGGGGGGCAGGCGGAGGATCGCGATGCCGGTGTTGTCTATCTGACGAACCGTACGTAATACGTACATAGCAGAGCTTGCAAAACTGTGTTTTTTTTTTTTTGTAGACAACACGAACGTTGTCAACATAACTCATTGGAAATCCAAAATGCTTCCACACCGGCGACTTCATTGAAAGAGGAGAGGGTTTAAGCTCTGTCGACGGGTCTCCTGCTTCTGCAGTTTAACAAGCACTTCAACAAGCCTGTTTTTTTCCCGCTTGGCAAGCCAAGCTGACGTGACATGGGGCGTGGCAGCATCGACGATTCTATTTTTTGATTCGATAATCGAAATTGAGCATAAATTTCGATCGATTTTGATTAAAAATCGAAATCGTGACTCCCCTAGATATTAGAGAACGTTTTTTTGTTCAGGACATGATTAAAAATGTGTCTTCTGGAGGATTTTTAGAGGATCTTATATGACATTTATGAGTGTTGTTATTTGTAGGTTTTTGTCAATGCATAATTATTAAGAAACTGTTATGATTGTATACACTTACCGGCCACTTTATTAGGTACACCTGTCCAACTGCTCGTTAAGGCAAATGGCAGCAGCAACTCAATACATTAAGGCATGTAGACATGGTCAAGACGATGGGGAAGAAAGGTGATTTAAGTGACTTTGGATGTGGCATGGTTGATGGTGCCAGCCGGGATTTTCACGCACAACCATCTCTAGAGTTTACAGAGAATGGTCAGAACAAGAAAAAATATCCAGTGAGCGGCAGTTCTGCTGGTGCAAATGCCTTGTTGAGGCCAGAGGTCTGAGGAGAATGGCCAGACTGGTTCCAGCTGATAGAAAAGCAACAGTAACTCAAATAAGCACTCGTTACAACCGAGGTCTGCAGAAGAGCATCTCTGAACACACAACACGTCCAACCTTGAAGCGGATGGGCTACAGCAGCAGAAGACCACACCGGGTGCCGCTCCTGTCAGCTAAGAACAGGAAACTGAGGCTACAATTCACACAGACTCACCAAAACTGGACAATAGAAGATTGGAGACACGTTGCCTGCTCTGATGAGTCTCCATTTTTGCTGCCACTTTCAGAAGTTCAGGTCAGAATTTGGCGTCAACAACATGAAAGCATGGATCCATCCTGCCTTGTATCAGTGGTTCAGGCTGGTGGTGGTGGTGTAATGGTGTGGGGGAGATTTTCTTGGCACACTTTGGGCTCATTAGTACCAATTAAGCATTATGTAAATGCCACAGCCTACCTGAGTATTGTTGCTGACCATGTACATCCCATTATGACCACAGTGTCTCCATCTTCTGATGGCTACTTCCAGCAGGATAAAGCACCATGTTATAAAGCGTGAATCATCTCACTCAACCAAAATGGCATCCACAATCACCAGAGCTCAATCCAATAGAGCAACTTTGGGATGTAGTGGAACGGGAGATTCACATCATATTTGGACCAAAATCTCTGAGAAATATTTCCAGTACCTTTTTTAATCTATTCCATGAAGGATCAAGTTAATTCTGAAGGCAAAAGGGGGTCCGATCCGGTAGTAAGGTGGCCCTAATAAAGTGGCCAGTGAGTGTATATTGTACAAGTGTTGCTATATTGCCAGTGCTACTGATATAATTCAAACAGAATAATAATAATATAGTCAAATATTCAGATATTAAATAAAATTATGTATTTGTATTATTATTATTATTATTATTATTATGTTTAAAGTAATGGCCTAACAAGCTATATGTTATCCTGCAGTCACACTATATGGCAATTCATTGCAGGCAATATATAATAAATTCATTTTGCAAATTAAGAAATATCTGTCAGGTCTGTAGTGAATACGAATGCAGAAGGACCTGATTTGGAGCGGGCAAAGAGCGAGATGCTCATGCGCCCTCGTATGAATCAGCATCTGATTTCTTATATAATCTCTCCACTGAATCATATGCAAATAGGACACTGAGGGTCTCCGGCACGCTACACTACAGCAGCGCACTACACACCAACAAAATATAGCTCAGTAATAGCTTCAGTTTTCCAATGGTCAGCTAGATTTTAATATGATTTCACATGTTTAAAGAGAGTATACAGTTGAAGTCAGAATGATTAGGAAATTTTCACAGTATGTCTGATAATATTTTTTCTTCTAGAGGAAGTCTTATTTGTTTTATTTCAGCCAGAATAAAAGCAGTTATTAATTTTTTTAAACACCATTTTAAGGTCAAAATGATTAGCCCCTTTAAGCTAAATTTTTTTCAATAGTCTACAGAACAAACCATCGTTATACAATGACTTGCCTAATTACCCTAACCTCCCTAGTTAACCTAATTAACCTAGTTAAGCCTTTAAATGTCACTTTAAGCTGTATAGAAGTGTCTTGAAAAATATCTAGTCAACTATTATTTATTGTCATTATGGCAAAGATAAAATAAATCAGAAATGAGTTATTGAATGTTTAGAATGTGTTGAAAAAATCTTCTCTCTGTTAAACAGAAATTGGGGAGAAAATGAGTGGGGTTGATAATTCAGAGGGGCTGATTTTGACTTAAACTTTATGTTGTATTTAGCTATAATATATTTTTAATAGTGTATACTATAATTATTATTGCTATTGTTGTGATTACAGTGCTTGGAAAAAAAGTGAAATTCTACATGCAAGACATTTAAAATATTTGATAAATTTATTTGTTATAATATTTAAATATTAATATTCAATTCAATTCAATTCAGCTTTATTTGTATAGCGCTTTTACAATGTAGATTGTGTCAAAGCAGCTTCACATAAATGGTCATATTAAATCATATTAAAGATTAAAAATTTTCTATATAGAAATATATTATTTACATTTCAGCAGTTGCTGTGCTTAAGAAGAAATTGAAAAACAAAGTATTTTATGTGTTTTTTTTTTGATAATTATTTTATATAGTTTAATTATTATTGCTAGTATAGGGAAATAAATAAAATAAATGTAAAAATCTGAAATTGTCTGTATATATGTATATAACTACTTTTACTATATTTGTTACTGATTAATGTGTTACTGATTAAATTTGGTATACAAGATTATTTACTAATTTAGTTATTTTTGTAAGTATTATTATTTAAAATATTATTATTACTATTATTTGTAAATAATATATTACATTCATACAGTTGCAGTGCTTGAAGGAATTAAAAAAAAATTTAAATGTATTTTATATGTGTGTATTTTGTTGTAAATTAAATACACTTGTATAAACAATTAGTTTTTTTAAACATTATTTTATTTATAAAATGTTATATTTAATAATTTTATTATATATTTTTATCAATATAGTTTATTATATTATTTTAACATTTATTCATATTTATTATTTATTGCAGCGACTTTATAATAATAATAATAATAAAAATAATAATAATAATAATTATTATTATTATTATTAAAATAAAAAACAGACAATTTAGCAGTAAAGATGATAATAATAATAAATGTATTCTATAAATATAGTTTTAAATGTTGTTTCCTACAAATTTGTATTCAGACATTTGAATGCATTTGTTGGTAATGCAGTAAAAGCTCTTCCCTGGTATTGCGTTGTTTTCCAGCAGTGACGTGGTGAGGGAGGAGGCGGGTCTGGAAGGGGAAACAGTATTTATGTAATTTGACATGTGGGACGCGTCCTGTAATCCTGCCGAGAAAACCTCTCCTTCTGCTGCTTCATTTTCATAAGCACACACACACACACACACACACACACACACACACTTTAGTCCTGTGTTTCATAAGACACAGAGCTGGATTTATGCTGTTTAAGAGCATGTGTGTTTTCTTCTTAGAGCTAAAATAAATAACATCACTGTTATTTGTGGTATCGTGTGCCGGCTGTTTGACTGATAAGTGTTATTAATAGTATATTTAGTGCTATCTTTATGATGCATTAAATTGATTCAGTACACTACATGTGGCTACCGGTGCATTCTTGGAGTCTAATTTATATTTAATTTTTGCTGTAATGGCATGTGAATTTTACAAATTGATTACAGAAAATCTACAAGTAAATAATTTAGTGTTTTCTAAAATATGGATACATTTTTTTTATTCATATGATGTATACAGTGCTCAGCATATATGAGTACCCCACTCACAAATATCTGTTTTAAATGAATATTTTCTATAGAGTGCTTTATAATATATTTGTGCATATACAATTGAAGTCAGAATTATTAGCCTGCCTTTTCTGTTTAATGGAGAGCAGATATTTTTCAACACATTTCTAAACATAATAGTTTTAATAACTCATTTCTAATACCTGATTTATTTCATCTTTGCCATGATGACAGTAAATAATATTTGACTAGATATTCTTCAAGACACTTCTATGCAGCTTAAAGTGACATTTAAAGGTTTAACTAGGTCAGGGGTCGGCAACCCAAAATGTTGAAAGAGCCATATTGGACCAAAAAAAACAAAAAACAAATATGTTTGGAGCCGCAAAAAATGTAAAGCCTTATATAAGCCTTATAATGAAGGAAACACATGCTGTATGTATCTACAGAAGCTATATTAGCCTATATAAAAATGACTAAGTTGGCTACAAATACATAATGAGCCTTCATGATTAAATAGCCACTGAAATCAGGTGGTTGGTGTTTATTTCGTTGTCATTTAAACACTTCAGCACAGCCTCTGGTCTTTCAGTGATATTAATTTGATCATTTCTTCTTGCGGCCCATCAGAGTTCACATACCTGCATAAAAGCGCGTTGAATATCGGTCACATCACAGGCAATTGAGTATGCTGGCACTGAATTAATGTACTTGGTTTGCTGATCGGTGATGTTACCTGCCATTTTAATAGCCCTTTCCTTCACTGTCTTAGCGGAGAGAGGTATATCTTTAATTTTTTGTATTATCTTGGTTTTTGAAGTCTGCAAATAGGTGTTCTAATATGTTGATGAAAGACTCCTTCATGTAGTCACCATCTGTGAACGGTTTTCCATGCTTTATTATCTCCCGGTTTGTTTACAACAGCCACCTGCCTGGCATCCCGCCCTGCTAATAGAAACCTGTGTTGCAGGCTATGACGCAAATCTTCGTTGACAGAAATGTTGAAATTAAATATTAATTCTACACACTTTTACAGCATTTGAAAACGTTAAAAATGTTTGTCCTTCTATAGAAATCATATTAAAATAAAAATATATACTAACCTTCCCCATCTTTTTGAACATTTTTGAAAAAACTTCAGGGAGCCACAAGGGCAGCGCTAAAGAGCCGCATGCGGTTCTAGAGCCACTGGTTGCTGACCCCTGAACTAGGTTAATGAGGTTAACTAGGCAGGTTAGGGTGATTAGGCAAGTTATTGTACAATGATTGTTTGTTCTGTAGACTATCGAAAATTAAATAGCTTAAAGGGGATAATAATTTTGACCCTAAAATGTTTTTTAAAAAAATTAGAAACTGCTTTTTTTTCAAGCTGAATTAAAACAAAAGACTTTCTCTAGAAGAAAAACATCATTTGTGAAATATTTACAAATAAATTCAATGGGGGGGTTAATAATTTTGACTTGCACTGTATATTGGATTAGTCAGTACTGAATCCAAATCTGCAGATAATCTAACAGAATAACTGATGATAACTGTACAAAAATTATAAGACCAAATTTATATTTTAGGGAAAAACTCAAGAGAATAAAAAAATATAATAAAATTTGGTTAAAATCTGTAGTTTTGTATAACTTTTTATAATGTATAATGTTTTGCATTAATATAAATAAATAGTTTTCTATTTCTAAAGATGTTCTATGGCTAAAATCTTGTTTTTATAAATGAATATTTTGAATCGGTTTTGTTCAAATGCACCAAAATATATTACCTATATTTACTGAGAAATTAATTTCCATATCTGGTGTACTCAATCATGTTCAGCACATATCTTGGATTTATTTTACTAACCAGAAATTTGAAAAAAAAGATTTTAAGAGACTATTTTGTCATGCTTGTGTTGTTTATAAACTTGGTTATTATCAACCACCTTATTTATATCTATAATAATACCTCTATTTGTATATTGTACTATACACTCACTGGCCACTTTATTAGGTACACCTTACTAGTACCAGGTTGGACCTATTTTGCCTTCAGAGGTGCCTTAATCCTTCATGGCATAATTCAACAAGATACTGGAAATCTTTCTCAGAGATTTTGCTCCATATTGACATGATAGCATCACGCAGTTGCTGCAGATTTGCCGGCTGCACATCCATGATGCCAATCTAAAACACATTCCAAAGGTGCTTTATTGGATTGAGCTCTGGTGACTGTGCAGGCCATTTGAGTACAGTGAACTCATTGTCATGTTCA
Source organism: Danio rerio (assembly GCF_052040795.2). NCBI lineage: Eukaryota > Metazoa > Chordata > Actinopteri > Cypriniformes > Danionidae > Danio > Danio rerio. Next base: position 55,223,433 of record NC_141029.1, on the reverse strand, counting down.
AGAAACCAGTCTGAGATGATTCACGCTTTATGACATGGTGTGTTATGGTGTGTTATCAGAAGATGGGTACACTGTGGTCATAAAGGGATGGACATGGTCAGCAACAATACTCATGTAGACTGTGGCGTTGACACGATGCTCAGTTGGTACTAATGGGCCTAAAGTGTGTTAAGAAAATCTCCCCCTCACCATTATACCACCACCACCAGCCTGAACCATTGATACAAGGCAGGATGGATCCATGCTTTCGTGTTGTTAATGCCAAATTCTGACCCGACCATCAGAAAGTCCCAGCAGAATTTGAGACTCATCAGAGCAGGCAACCTTTCTCCAATCTTCTATTGTCCAGTTTTGGAGAGCCTGTGTGAATTGTAGCCTCAGTTACTTGTTCTTAGCTGACAGGAGTGGCACCCGATGTGGTCTTCTGCTGCTGTAGCCCATCTGCCTCAAGGTTGGACATGTTGTGTGTTGCCTTTCTATCAGCTGGAACCAGTCTGGCCATTTTCCTCTGACCTCTGGAATCAACAAGGCTTTTGCACCCACAGAACTGCCGCTCACTGGATATTTCCTCTTTTTCAGACCATTCTCTGTAAACCCTAGAGATGGTTGTGCGTGAAAATACCAGTAGATCAGCAGTTTCTGAAATACTCAGAGCAGCCCGTCTGGCACCAACAATCATTCCATGTTCAAAGTCATTTAAATTCCTTCCCCATTCTGATGCTCGGTTTGAACTGCAGCAGATCGTCTTGACCATGTCTACATGCTTAAATGCATTGAGTTGCTGCAATGTGACTGGCTGATAAGAAATGTGCGTTAACGAGCAGTTGGACCGGTGTACCTAATAAAGTGGCCGGTGGGTGTACTGTATGTATACTATTTATTCTTGCTGCATTTATTGCTTTTTGCTCTAATTTTGTTAACACTTAAGATAATATCCAGCTGTGTGCATGATAAAATCATAACTTAGAAGTATAATTTTGAGGATTGTATTTTTCCCCACATTCATTCAGTGCTATATCAACATTACTGAATAACTATTGTAGTTTTTATTAGTTTGAATTTTAATTTTGTTAGAATGTCTTAATTGTAGTTTTATGTTTTTGTAGATTTTGTTGTCTTAAAAAAAGCTGAAAAACATTTCAAAAGTTCATGTCATGCTTATATATTTAATTAAAATTCAGTTTAATGTTTTCTGTTAATGTTAAACAAGCAACAAAATAGAACATACTTTTGTGATGTGTTTAAAATGTATCTAGTTTATATGTTTTTATTAACTGTGTTGTTTATTGATATATGTTGAGAGCAGGACTGAGAGTGTCTTCATCAGCTCCTGCTCTGCTCAGTGTGTGTGTTTTTCTCCTGTGGAGTGACATTTCAGTAATGAAGTGATCTCTGCTCTCTGAAGGGTCCCTCAAAAACAAACACACACACACACACACACACACACACACACACACACACACACACACACACACACACAATCTGCCCTTCAAGAACAGTTTGTTCTGATGGATGCAGATGAACCGGTAATTGTGGAGATGCATGAAAAAGCAAATCTGTGTGAATATTATAGCTTTAATTATTATAGCTTGCACATTCTTCATTCATTCTAATCTATTTGTTTTTATTTGTAGTTATTAATATTTAGATTTTGTTTTATTTGCATCTTTTTATTAAGATTAACTATTAATAACAGATGAAAAATGATGAATAAAAAAATGATGATAATTATATTAATAAAAAATACAATAATAATAAAAACATGATTATAATAATAAAATAATCATAAATGTTTTTGTTTATTAAATATTATTTTGTTTTTATTCTTATTTTTGTTCTGTTTAAAACTGACAAAAGACATTTTTGTGATTCATTGTATAATTATTGTTTTGTATTATTTTTTTTATTCATTTATTATAGTTTTTTTGGTAAAACAGTTGAAGGCTTATTTATGTATTTATTTATTTCTTTATTTTTCATACCGTATAGGAAGAAATAAAGTCTCGCATCTTTAAATTTGGGATTGTGTTTTCTGGTAGGAGTCCATCATTGTTTTTGAGTGTGTCTGATGTTGTGTGTGTTGAAACCAGACAGAAGTGCACTAAACAAACATCCATTATGACGCTGCACTTCTCCTGAAGGCGTAGATTTATTTTGCTTTGGTGTGTGTTTGCTAGTGTATCATACATTTTGTGTGTGTGTGTGTGTGTGTGTGTGTGTGTGTGTGTGTGTGTGTGTGTGTGTGTGTGTGTGTGTGTGTGTGTGTGTGTGTGTGTGTGTGTGTGTGTGTGTGTGTGTGTGTGTGTGTGTGTGCATGCGTGCTACTATAATTACGAGCGCCTGCAGCGTCTCATGGGAAGCGCATTAACACACACGAGTGGAGTGAATAAAAATCACAGCACACACTCGCTCCTCTTTTCTCCTCTTTCTCCTTGTTTCTCCCATTGCTGACCTCCTCTTTTTCTCTCTGGCTGGTCTGATTAGAATATTACTACTAGAGCTACTGCAAAAAAACTATTGTCACGATAAAATGTTTCATATCATTCGGTATCAATAATTATTGAATATTTTTTGCAATCCATAAGGTTTATTATTAGGATTTATTTATTTATGCACTTTATTTAAATTCACCAACATTACTAAGGCAAATAGTTTTAATTTGACTCATTACAGTTCCACATCATACACTGAGTAATGACGTTGATTGGTTGCCTGAGTCCCCCCCTATGCCTGTCTGACACTGTATTGTTATTGATGTGTGACACTTAGGGAGTCAATGAGATGAATGGATTTCAATGGCCCATGTTAAACTAAGTAAACCTTGTTAGAACAAGAAATTGTTATATAAACAACAATAGAAATGATAAACTAGTTCCACATTTCCCCCACAAAATTACATTTATAGTGTATAGAAAGTGCATAGATTGCTCTCTGATAAAATCTCCTATACAAAAGCACATTGTGAATGGTATAAATTATAACTGCACAATTAATCGTAAAAAGATCGCGATCTCGATTCGACCCCCTAGACGATCTTAATCCAGCATTACCACGATTCTGCCAATCATATTTTAAGTTCAAGAGAGAAGCAATGGTGGCCGCGCAAGTCTTCACATTGTTTTACATACGTTGTTCAGCAAAGTGGACACCTCCAAATGGTGTTGAAAGAGTCACATGCTGTATTTATAAGATATAATTCACACAAAAAATGATATTTCTGTCTTCATGTAATGTATTTGAGACCGAAAAATCACTCGTGACGTGAGCTGACCGTCAGCTGTTACCACACAGAGATCGGGCGCGTGCGCGCCTCTGAATGAAGTCAATACATTGAATGAAGTGAACAGAACCTGCATATGCTGTGAATAACAGGTAATAAAGTTGTAAATAACATTGTTTGTGGCACAGAGTGATTGTTTGGGAGCCGCGCAGGAAGTGATCCGCTCTTAGCAGTGATAATGAAACCGAAAGCACGTGGACAGTGTTGCCAGATGTAGCTAACTGATTCCAGCCCAAGAAGTATCCAAAACCGGCCAAAATGCAAAAATACCCACCCAGTCTTCTGTATTCACGAAAATCACATCAGTGACAGATTTTAAACAAAAAATACAGATTGTACTTAATTTAACATCAGAATTATCATCAGCATTAATGACCAGGACAAATCTAAAGTCTGTTCAAGTCCACTATTCCAAGTCTATACAAAATTTAGCATTTTAACCAACAGTACAGCTACACATAGCCTATTGCTGTTTTACCACATGTTTGAGAATAACAATAATAATAGCCCACTCAATTAACCTTTATTTTACATCTACAAAATCATGAGAAAATCAAGATCTTTATTTTAGGCACAAAAAAACGCGATTCTCATTTTAGCCAGAATCGTGCAGCTCTAGTATAAATGAAAACATTACACTGTAAAACCCAAAAGGTTAAGATAACTCCAAACCGATTGAGCAAACAGATTGCAACAAACCATTTAAGTTCAAAAACTAATCCTAATGAGTAGGGATGTAACGGTATTCTAAATACCGTCATACCGCAATATTAATTTTTTTCGATATTACCGTAGTCGCATGACTCGGTAAAACTATAGGTCTTCTGAGAAAATTTGCTCAGGCGAATGAAGCGAACGGGAGGTACCGGAAACTACAATTCCCATCAGCCCAGGCTTGGCCATAATCCCTTGCGGTCTGTTGTCGCTACAGATCCAGTAATGCGGAAATGGAGTGTGCTGCTAGAAGCGGGGATGAAAAAGAGCTGGAAAACCCTAAAGCGGGTGTTGTCGCCGCGCGCGTACTGAATAGTGGTGTTGTCGCGCGAGTTCTTATCAGCTGTGTTGTCGCGCGCGTACTGTAAAGCGGGGACGGAGGGTATGTCGCGTCGCGGGGGCACTTTTGATCATTTTGGAAGGGAACTTTCTATCCAAGACTAAAAAGGGCATGTGCACTGCACAGGTTGAGCACTGTGTGTGCACGTGCGTGCAAGTTGGGGAATAGGACTAATAATCAGTCATGGGGACTGCAGAAACACAGCACACTGTTCAGATTGATGCAGACATGAGATCTCTATCTCACTCATGGTTTGTCCTCTTAAGTGGGGGAAAGACAATCACAACGTTACCCACTGCTGTCAACCTGGGCCAAGTCATATCTCTCTTGTCCCAGAAACCTCAGTCCCAAATGAGAGGGGTTTTTTCTGTTGCAGGGGACATTGTAAATACCCAGAGATACCAGCTTTTACCAGATTATATTTATATGATAATTTTCCTTTAAAGCCATCTCTATCTAAGTGAGTGAGTGATTAAATGTTGAATGTGATGAGTTTTCAACACTACTAAATTGAAACTTAATTTTTTTACATGGTTTAATATTTTTTTGTTATTAAAATTGAAGTTCCTGTTTCAAAGCTTACAGATAGATGGCTAATTTGTATGTCATTGACACTTTTGGCACTTTTTTGGAGTATTTTCATAAGTTTTGTTTTTTCCTGTAAATGATTCAATAAATACCGTACCGTGACATTCATACCGAGGTATTACCGTACCATGAAATTCTGATACCGTTACATCCCTACTAATGAGTACTGTGAACTTAATCCATTTGAGTAAATGAAGCAATTTGAGCACAGTAAAACCCAATAAATGAAGAAATCTCAAACCAACTGTGTACTGTAAAACCCAATAATTTAGGGCAACTTAAACTGTTTGAGAAAACCGATTGCTACAAACCATTTGAGATAAACTCATCTATATGAGTATTGTGAACTTACTCAATTTAAGTTGAAAGTAATGAGTTAATTAAATACTTTATTACTTCAACACTGAGTTCAAAACTCTTTTCAAATGAGTAGAATTAACTTTCGGTAAATTTTGAGTTAAGTAGGTGATTGTCTTCAGAAACATTTTGTGTTGTGCTGGTTGAAAGTCTCTTCACAGTTCGAAAGTAATGATTAAAGTAAATTATCTAAATGTGTTTAGATGTATTTTTAAATTAGGGGTATGGCATAAAACTAAAAAATGTTCATCCAATTAAATATTGTCAGGCCGACATCTCTCATAATCCCGATAAGTAGCTCAGACTGTCTGTCAGCAAATGTAGATTCGGACTTCTGCGCATCTGTTCATGCAGATCCGCCATTGGCGCGGGCCCGCCTGCATGAGCGCCGCGTGTTCACGAGACGATCACAGACGCGGTGAAATCAAAAGCTGAATTGAAACTTTTGAAAATGCTGAATCAGTATTGAAGTTAGTTTTGGACGCTGGAGGAAGGACGACACCATGGCTGAAGTATTTCTGTTAGACAGGTAATGTATTGTTTTAAACTATTTTAGTCAGGCTAAGCTTATGTTAGCTTGTGCTTTGTTATGGATGGCTTAAAAGCACGTGTTCAGCCACTAAAATCTCCCGGCGAAAGATTGATGTGACCATTATCAGTTTTATAAGGTCCTTTTACAGCATCCATAATGTAGATGTTTATTTAGTTTAACAACAAAACATCAGTAAATGGCGCTACAGTATTCTGCCTAACCTGCTTTATTGAGCTGAAGTTGCTTTTCTATTCATATTGGTTTATTTTTGAACAATGACAGCCTTCCTATATTGTTTACCATGCTGCTCTGAATATTCGCTATGAAGTAGCATGTAAGTATGGCTTAGTAATGAGTTTAATTCATGCATGCTGAAGGCCAAACACTACAACTAAATGGCGAATGACATGAACGAGTGGGTTGTCTGCTGTTGTGATGATTTCAGGAGGCGTGGCTTTGAATCACAGTCCCTCCCCGCAGTCCAAAGAAAACATGCTAAGCGGTTAGCATTTTGGCAGATCACCTACTGCACCTTTAACTACACTTATTTCATTTGACAAAGTTGACTGTCGGGTTTTACAGTGTAGTCCATTGAATAATAAAAATTAATGTAAACACTGTAAAAAAATATGGCTGCCCTATTTTTTTAGGTGTTATCACCACATGTTTCATTAAACCAACGTCAGGTTGAATCATGGTGGTACCTTTTCAAAAGATACAAATTTGTACATAAAAGGTTCATATTAATACCTCAAGGGTACATATTAGCACCTAAACGGCACAAAAGTGTTCCTCTTCAAATGTTTAGGTACTAATATATACTTTTGAGATACCAATTTGGACTCTTCAAGTACAAATGTGTACCTTTTAAAAAGGTACCACCCCAGTGACCGCTCGCGTACCTTTATTTATAAAGCCTACTCTACCTAAATACTGTTAGACCAGTGGTCCCTAACCGTTTTATCACTGCTGACTGGTCATCGTTTTCTCAGAAGATAACCAACAACAAAACATTGCTTTCCCTCTGGGTCCCACTTTATATTAAGTGTGCTTAACTACTATGTACTTACATCAAAAAATAAATACAATGTACTTACTGTGTTTATAATGTATTTGAGAACACTTGTAGTGCTTTTGAGGTGGCATAGAGGTTGGGTTAGGGACAGGTTTGGTGGTGTGGGTAGGTTTAAGGGTGGGTTAAGGTGTAAGGGATGGCCAACAGTGTATTTACAAATGTAATTACAAAGGTTAATTACAGAGGTAGTTACATACATGTATTTACTCAAGCATAAGTACATAGTAAATACATGTATTTACACAATAAGTACATTGTAACAAACTAATAATTCCTGTGTAAGTACATATTAGTTAAGGCCACTTAATATAAAGTGGGACCTCACTCTGATACAAGTTTTATTTATGAACAGAATTACAAAGCACTGCAGTGTTTGGGTGTTCTGTGTTTGTCTTTTATAAATAGTCTACTGGAATGTGTAAATTCCATACAAGCTCAAGCTGATCAGTTCTTGTCATGTGACTCCCAGTGTGCTCCCGGTATTTTTTCAATAATGTGTATCTGGTAGAAACAAATTCAGCTCAGATATTGCTTCTAAATTACACTATTTGTTATTAATAAACAGCGAGTAACAAATTGAATTATACACGACAATTGCGAGTAAGTGAACTAAAATGGTACTTTAAAATATTATCTCATTTGAGAATGTGTTGTACAATGTAATCGTTGAGCCGTGGTCCACGAGAGTTCAGGGTTTTCTGTACTTGCTGTTGAATGTTTTGCTTGACTCTGCATCGAGCTGCTGGTAGATCCCAGAGTCAGCGTTACATAACTCACCTGCGTCCAGACCTGACGAGGCGATCGGCGAGCTGTAATCTCAGACTGTGAACAAATACAGGCTCATGCATGTCTGAGGAGGATGAGATACACACGCTGAACCTATGAAGAGCAGCTGCTCTGTAATTGTGTGAGTGTGTGTGTGTTGTGGCATTGCTGACTTTGAACTGTGCATTAACCTCTAAAGTTGGACAGGTGCAATGATTGATGGGTGGATGAGAGACAAATGAATAGATGGAGGGATAGATTGGGAGGGTGGACAGTTGAAAAAAAAAATGAATTGATAAGGAATGGGATGGCTGATAGGGACTTAATATTACATTTCACAATATGTTCTGCTGTTTATTGTGATAATGATCATTTAAATGTATCCACCGAGAGAAAAAGGTCCAGTATCTTTAGAGAAAAGTAAAAAAAAATTATATTTTACACACTTTTTAATGTTCACTGTATCCTCCAGAGCTCAACTATATTTAAACAGCTGATCAGCTTTTCAGGTTCTTATGAAAGACACAAGCAGATCTGCAGAAGCAGGTAAGACACTTTGCAGGACAGTGGGCAGAGTTCAAGATTATTTCTCTGTCATTCATACTGGACACAAGAAGGCACTCTTGTGCACATCACTTCCAAATATACTTTACTGAAGAAGACATCAGCTATGGTAGGTAGGTAGATAGATAGACAGACAGACAGACAGACCGACAAACTTTCCTATTATGTAATTTACTTATTATCATATGTTATTATGTGATTACTATTTTATCATAGGGTGAATATTTATCTATCTATCAAGTTTTTTTCTCCATCCATCCATCCATCCATCCAACCATCCAACGGGAAATATAAATAATTATATTGTTGGATGGATGGATGGACTATTTAAGTGGATGGATAATTTGTTATATGCATGGATCAATGGCTGGATTAATAGATAAGTGGTTGGATTGATGGATGAATAGATAAATTGCTTGTATGGATGGATGAATGTATATGATTATTTGGATGAATTGCTAGATGAGTGGATGGATGATTGATAGACAAATTAAAAAAGGGATGGATGGATGGATGGATGGATGGATGGAAAGTTGGATAATAAATGCCTATATAGATGGAAGGATTGATGGATGATCAAATAGTTGGAAAGGTAAACAGATTGAAAATGGAAGGTTGGATTAACACAATAGATACTTAGTTATATGGATGAACGGATGAGTGGAAATGTGAATGTTATATTGGTTGATGCCAGGGTAATTGGTATGCCCACCTTCCACAGATTTTTCGCAAATTTTTTTCCCATCATTAATTGTTCATTTGCATGAGTAAATGTGTGTTAATCTATATTTATCAATTTTTTTAATTAATTACAGTAATATTATTGACTAATGTGAAAGTGTTCATCTGACAGTGCAGTTCATCTGACAGTGCAGTTTGTATAGTAATATTTTCTGTCTTTTACTAGATATGTTATATGACAAGCTTGCTTTATTTACCAAATAAAGTGAATCTAATTGGATTTGCATTTTAAACATTAAATATCAGTTAAAACTGTATTATTTTTTATTTCATATATTAAGGTTTTAGTTAAGATACTCCCAAAATAATTTCGCAGACTTTTAGCAAAATTCTCAGCAGAAATAGCAAAAAACGTCCACAGATTCCGTCTGGCCCTAGTAATTGGTTATTTGGGTGGACTGAAATATAGTTGAGGTTTTAAATGGGTAAATGGGTGGATTAATGTATGGCTGGATGAATTTATAGGTGGATAGATGAATCGGTAACGTGAATTTAGAGTAAAACAATGTCAGTAAATCCCTGTTTACACGCTCAAACATGCAAAACTATCACACTTGGACTACTGCAATAGTAAATCATTGCACAGATCAGTTTTAGGATTTATCATTATTATAATATTTATTTTTTTAATCATGGGGCGGATTTTTATTGATATATCGCAAATGCTGAAAAATCTGGATGGAAAGAAGGAGGTATAAATAATTATATGGTTGAGTGGACAGATGAGTGGATGGATAGATTTAATTTGTTATATGGATAGATCATTGGATGGATTACTAGATAAGGGATGGATGGATGGATGGATGGATGGACAAATTGATTTGATGGATGGATGATCAAAGAGTTGGAAAAATAAATGGATGGATGAAAAATGGAAGGATGGATTAATACTGTAGATGCATAGTTATACAGTATGGATAAACGGATGGATGGAAGGGTGAATAGTTATATTTGTGAATGATTAGTAGTTTGGGAGGACTGAAATATAGTTTAAATTTTAAATAGAAAAATAAATGGATACATGGCTATTTATGCCATAAAATACTAAATAAATGTATAGGTGGATGGATGCATAGATAGATAGATAGACAAATGATGGAGAGAATGTTAAAGAAAAGTAAATGGTTGTATGCTTGAACAAAAATTTGGAATGATGAATGAACAAATTGATGAAAGGATGGATGAATAGATAAATGGAAGGACAGAATAATGTATAGATGTATTGATGGGAGGACTGAAATGTAGTTAAACATTTAAATGGGATATAGGATTGGATGGATGGATAGAAGAGTAGTTAGATTAATAAATAAATGGTTGGATGGATGCATAAATGGACAGAAGGATGGATTGATATTAGCATTGTGAACTGTTATTTATTAATATTTGAGCAGTGATTGTTTTATATGGCGTGGTGGAGCCTCTGGTTTACTGGAACTCCAGTGAATTGATTCCCGTCTTCAGAGTTACTCTTGTTCATGTTAAGGACACAGGAGCTGTCAGTGTGTGTGTTCTCCGCTTCTCCATTATTAATGAGTGAATGTAACAGAGCCGAGCATCTCTGGATACTTTACAGCCCGAAGAGCTTCAGATGGATTTCAGTCCTGTTCTGAACCTCCTTTCTGTCCTCAGCCAGTATACATGTGAACTGCGCCTGCTTCATCTCCTGAACTCTACTTCAGGTTTTTTTTAGGTCTAGACCTTGACTAACCTGGCTTTTATAGCAATGGAAAACCACGCTTTAATTGTTAAGCTTAGGGCAGGGAGATATGACAAATCTCACAACACAATATCAGTTAGTACTATCAAGATTGCAACTTTCTCTTGATGCTGTTGTTCATGTTTCTGTCTGCATCTCTGTGATGGCATGTATTAATGCACACTTTATTTATGAAAATGCTTTTTCATAATTATGAATTTTGTAACCCCCTAGACTTATTTTATCCATATAATATACTGTATGTTCACTGGCCACTTTATTAGGTACACCTGTCCAACTGCTCGTTAACACAATTTTCTAATCAGCCAATCACATGGCAGCAACTCAATGTATTTAGGCATGTAGACATGGTCAAGACGATCTGCTGCAGTTCAAAGTGAGCATCAGAATGGGGAAGAAAGGGAATTTAAGTGACTTTGACCGTATCTAAGCATGCAACAGTAGGCATTTTCAAGGTATACCGCGGTTTGGAAAAGTCAAGGTTTTGAAACCGTCAAAATTTTCAGCAAAACCGTTCCTAAGGTATGTGTACGATTTTTTTTATTTTCTTTTTAGGACAACAGTATCTTCGGCAAAAAGGATATCAACACATGCCGTTTTAAATTGTAAAAAAAATCTGTTTTTGAAACAAATGAAGACAGCAGATAATAAACAATTTATCCTGACGTGTTTTTTGTTCCAAAATATTTTAAATGTTAAAATAAAATATATGGTGTTCAAAAGGGATTTTTTTTTTACCCATTTAAAAAGAATATATTTTAGAGCCGTAATCACAATACTGCAAATGTGGCATGGTTGTTGGTGGCAGACGGGCTGGTCTGAGTATTTCAGAAACTGCTGATCTACTGGGATTTTCACGCACAACCATCTCTAGGGTTTACAGAGAATGGTCTGAAAAAGAGGAAATATCCAGTGAGCGGCAGTTCTGTGGGTGCATATGCCTTGTTGATGCCAGAGGAGAATGGCCAGACTGGTTCCAGCTGATAGAAAGGCACAGCCTACTTGAGTATTGTTGCTGACCATGTCCATCCCTTTATGAGCACAGTGTACTCATCTTCTGATGGCTACTTCCAGCAGGATAACGCACCATGTCATAAAGCGTGAATCATCTCAGACTGGTTTCTTGAACATGACAATGAGTTCACTGTACTCAAATGGCCTCCACAGTCACCAGAGCTCAATCCAATTGAGCACCTTTGGGATGTAATGGAACGGGGGTTTTGCATCATGGATGTGCAGCCGACAAATCTGCAGCAACTGCATGATGCTATCATGTCAATATGGAGCAAAATCTCTAAGGAATATTTCCAGTTTCTTGTTGAATCTGTGCCATGAAGGATTAAGACAGTTCTGATGGCAAAAGGGGGTCCACCTTGATATTAGTAAGGTGTACCTAATAAAGTGGCCGTTGAGTGTATTCAGTTGAAGTGAGAATTATTAGCCCTCTTGTATATTTTCCCCCAGTTTTTGTTTAACGGAGAAAAGATTTTTTTTAACACATTTCTAAACATAATAGTTTTAATATCTCATTTCTAATAACTGATTTCTTTTCTCTTTGTCCTGATGACAGCACATAATATTTGACTAGATATTCTTCAAGATACTACTAGTCAGGGTAAAGTGACATTTAAAGGCTAAATAGCCAAGTTATGGTAATTAGGTCCTTTTTGAAAATACCGGTAAATTCGTTCTGGCTATTTTCCGGAAAGAGAAGTTGTAACATTACCGGCTATTTGCCGGAATGCTGCGCTGTGTGAATGCAGAAGGAAGATTGCCGTAATAAGCGCGTGCACGTCTAGAACGTGCTGACGTGAGACGTCTGCTTTAGCCAATCAGAACAGTCAGACGCATTTACGTCCGCGCGGTTTATGAGAATAAAAGCCTTTGAATATTTTTCTAGACACATTTAGCTGCTAGAAGTTAGTCAGATCACGTTTATATGTTGTTCTTTATGCCAACTGTGTAAATAATCATCGATGAGATGCTTATGATAAGCCGTTGTTTGTTTACCTTCAAGCTTTGCATGTGCCTGTGAAGCAGCCTGTGAGCGCCGCACACGCACATATTATGAACATCTCGACATGCGAAAGTGATCCTGCGAAAGTTGTTCACAATATTGATCATCCACAGAGTTTGTAATTTAGTCAAATGTTTACAAATACAAGCGCAGCCGTTTAAAGCTCATTTGTGGTCAATGATGTCAGAATTTACCGGTATTTTGGAATGGATGTGTGAATGCTGTTTTCCGGAAAATTTCCGTAACGTCCTCGCCTGTGTGAACAGAGCTTTTTTGAATATACCGGTAAAGTCGTTCCGGAAATTTTCCAGATATTTACCGGTATCACTGTGTGAAAGGGGCTTTTGTTTAACATTGGTTTGTTCTGTAGCCATCAAAAAAAGTGGGCTAATAACATTAATAATAATATAAAAACTGTAAAACTGCTTTTATTCTAGCTCAAATAAAAAATAAGACCTTCTCCAGAGGAAAAAATATTATAGGAAATACTGTGGAAAAATCCTTCCTCTGTTAAACATCATCAAGGAAATATTTAAAACAGAAAAAAGGACCAAATAATCTTCAACTATGTCTTGATTTTCAGGCCTGGTTAACTGTGTCCTGACAGTAGATCTAGTGTATACTGCATTACATCAAATCTTTAAAGGCTAATGTTGTCTTTAACTCATGCTGTAGCTTCATATGTCTGTATTTCTTGATTTATTGTGCTGAATCTGCGATTTGGTTGTATGAACTTTGGAATGTGCTCAGATGTGTCAAACAGGACCGGCTTGCTGAGCAAACATGCTTGACACTCCTGTATGTCAAAGCCTTCAGCTTAGTCAATGTTCAACAGCACTCTGACCCAGGTCAACAACAATGGACATGCACTTGGTTTCTATATAATTATTAATCCACTATATATTTTCAGAGCTTTATTGCAGTAAATTTAAGACTTGTATTAGCAAAATATCATCAAAGTGCTGTCAAACATTTTTGATGAACTGGCCACCAATTGTATCTGTATTAAATTAAATGTATTAAATGTAATTTTTTTATTTACATTTTATTTGTAATTTAATTGTTTAATTGAATTTAATAATTAAAATTTATTTATTTTTTTAAAATTGTATTTACATTTTTGTTTTTTTTATTGATTTAATTTAATTTGAATTCATTTTTTATTTTTATATTTAATTGTTTAATTTAGTAATTAAAATGTATTTATTTCATTTGTTATTGTTTTTTATTTACAATTTTTATTGTTATTGTTTAATTTGACTTAATAATTTAAATAATTTCTAGATCTTTTTGTTTTATTTAATTTTTTTTACATTTTTATATTTAAATGTAATTGTTTAATTTAATTTATTAATTTAAATTAACTTATTTTTTATTTCATTTTATTTTTTATTAAAATTAAAAAAAAAATTTCATGTAATTGTTTAATTTTATTTTATTTTTTTTATTTAATTTAGGTATTTTAATTTAATTTTAATTTATTTTAATTAAATTTAATTTATTATATTAAGTACAAATTTATTTGTTTTCATTATCTTCATATTTTTTCTAGCTTTTTGCATTTTATATCTTTTTTGTGATAATTTAACCCTTTATTCTTCATTTTTGCTTTTATTAGTCTTGTAAGTCAGATGTAAATCTAACTCCCTGGTATATTCCACATAACCTTTTGTAAAGCTGCTTAAAAAATTATAATGATTGTGAAAATGGCTATACAAATAAACTTGAATTGAAATGAATTTGAGTAGTGCTACCGTAATAATAAAATTAGCAGTAATCACATTATGACAATTCAGATAGTGTCAAATATCTGAATTATTAATCTTTAGTTTGTTGATAGAATTAATTATGAATCTCATTATCCATAATCTTCTTTGTTCTCTGGCTTGCAGTGTTTTTGGTGGTGTTTTTCTGTTATTGCTGATATTTTTCATTAATTTTTGTATGTCAGAGGGAAACTAATGAAGCAATGGTTGGTAAATTATGAGAAACTGACTTCATCTCACATCATTATACAAAATTATAATCAAGTCGCTTCTACCAGCATCATTAGCACATCCGCAGAAGTGGTTAATATGCATGCGTTTATGAAGTAATTAACATAAGGTTTATGATTAATTTATGAATGACACCCGCTGTTTCCAGAGCTGCAAACGACAGTGTTTTTTGTGTGAGAATATGTTGCATTTGTGCCTTTTTGGTAGAAAGTAAACAATATTTTTATATGTTTCACTTTTGAACATTTTTTGTTAAAATACTATATTGTGATTATATTTAATAATAAAAAAAATCACTAAAATCAAAATAAGTTTGGGTTTTACCAAATGTTTAGATGATACTGATATTGTGAATTTGGCTTATTTTCTCTTATTATCATCTTGAATTCTTGTTTGTGTAATAAAGAAACAAGTTCATGCATAAAATATTCAGAGATACTGAAAAAGCTTATGTGTTAGCTGTCTTGGTGCTGTCACTTAAAATAACAAACCCTGTACATCTCTATATTTAGGCTAAAACACTGCTTTATTTATTTAATTATTTATTTATTTATGTTTGTACTTTAATTTTAGTCGTCTTTTATTTCTTTAGTTTTCATTTCCAAAATGAATTATCTAGTTTACCATGATAATAAAGCTTGTTAACAATTTTTTAATGATTTATGAAGGAATTGTATTGCTTTGTTTCATTATTTCATCTTTATTTACAAGTAGCAGGGTAATTACAGCTACTGTATATTTCTGTGGGTTCGCATCTCATTCCTTTGTCGCCTCTGGTGGCAGTGTCACAAACTGCAGTGTCACTAACTAGGAATGCTCCGATTGATCTGCCGGAGATCTGTATCGGCCGATAATTACATTTGAGGAATCGATTGGTACTCATTGATCTGGCCGATTTCATGAACTGAACACAAGTGTTTGTTTATGAGTTTACAAGCAGGGGAAGATGCACATGCGCGCCCGAGTTATGCACTAGCAGTGCTACAACACATGAGCTACGTTTCCAAATTGCATTGTTAGTCATTTTTATTACCATTTTTATCTATTTTATCTATTTTTTTGTAAAGCTGCGCTTCTGACTATTACATGTATGCAACATCCTCAATTTATTATCTTAGGTAAGACGAGATGTCATATTTAAAGGGTAATTGCGCTTAAGCTATGGCACAGATATATAAAGCTTGAAGAATCCGAATCGGCACCGTGAAAAAGAATTGGTAATCAGTATCAGCTGCAAAAGTCCTAATCGGAGCATCCATACTGAAAACATTTCAATAATGCCTTTGTCCTGTGGCAGCGCCACATGCGTCAGCAGTGTCATTTTGAACTGTCACTCACTGTATTCTGAAGTTATGAATTTTCAACTGAATTTATGCTAATTTATTTATTTATTTTTAATTTATGACAATGTTTAATTCATCGTCACTTTAAAGTAATCATTGTACAATAATTTTCCTTAAAAGTAAAAACAAATTACTGAATTGTTTTAAAAATTGTCAAAGTCTGAAAAGAAGTGTTATTTTCCTTAAAATAAATATAATTTGTTCTTTTTTTTTTAAATTAAAACATTTGGATGGATTAAATAATTAAATATGATTTATTTCGCCTAAAATTTATATTTTTTCTTAAATATTAAAAAATATATATGCAAGAAATTAAATGTAAATTAAAGATGTTTTTTCCTGCAAGATTAATACAGTTTTAATATGATTTTCTTATCATGGGCTGAAACATCAGCTATTTCTTCATTATTTAGGGCAGATGTGAACACCTCTATCCTCAATCACACCAGCTGAGCCTTTGTTTTTTTATTTAACAAAATGTTTATAATCTTCATTTACAATTCCTCTGCTGATATTGAAGTCTGAGTTCAGCCGTGCGTGAAGCGTGTGTATGTATATGTGTGTGTGGACTGTCACGCTTTAATTGTCCAGAAAGGGGTGTGAATGAGGTGGCTCTTTGTCCCCGTGTGGGGCGTCTGCAGGGTGTGGTTGAGGAGGCGGGACAGACAGACACACACACACACACACTCACACATACACCCCAGAGGTCTGACATTTAATGATCCGGACACGAGCAGCTGTTCATTAGTTTGTCCCTTTAGACACCCACAAAATATTCTCCTTTATTTGCACCCGTTTACCAGCTGAACCTCTGTTTAACAGGCCATGGAGTATGAAGAGAGAACTCACAGTTCACAAACAGCAGCGAATGCACACTCACCGAAATAATCATTTTTAACCCGTAGAAGGTTTTTTAATAAACCACTGAAAAAAATTATTCATGGCATTTACAGTTTTTATTTTAATTTTTTACAGTAAGTGGTTACAAACAATTGATATGGGCTGAATTTAACCAAACAGATTAAGTTTCAAACTGTGGTTCGCGGAGGAATCGCTGAATAAATAAAGTAAAAAAATGAATACCCTTTTAACCCTTCGACGCATGTGATAACACAGATGATCAGTAAATTGATTTTAATATGCTAAACCTTTTTTTATTTTATTTTCAATTTTCTAATGTGTGTTATGTATTGGAAAATACATAAATATTAGAAAATTTCCCCTCGAGTTGTATACAAAAAAACAAACAAACATGTATTGTATCATTTGAAGCTACACTGTAAAAAAAAAAGAATTACGGTTTATTTACGGCAGCTGGGAAATTAACCAGAAATTTTAAATTTAAGTAAATTTCTGTAATGTTATGGCTGTTGTTTTACAGTACATTTCTGTAATTTAATGTCCGTTGTTTTACAGTAATTTTCTGTAATTTAATGTCCGTTGTTTTATAGTACACTTCTGTAATTTAATGTCAGTTGTTTTACAGTAATTTTCTGTAATTTAATGTCCGTTGTTTTACAGTACATTTCTGTAATTTAATGTCAGTTATTTTACAGCAATTTTCTGTAATTTAATGTCCGTTGTTTTATAGTACACTTCTGTAGTTTAATGTCAGTTGTTTTACAGTAATTTTCTGTAATTTATTGTCCGTTGTTTTATAGTACACTTCTGTAGTTTAATGGCCGTTGTTTTACAGTAATTTTCTGTAATTTAATGTCCGTTGTTTTACAGTACATTTCTGTAATTTAATGTCAGTTATTTTACAGTAATTTTCTGTAATTTAATGTCCGTTGTTTTATAGTACACTTCTGTAGTTTAATGTCAGTTGTTTTACAGTAATTTTCTGTAATTTAAGGTCCGTTGTTTTACAGTACATTTCTGTAATTTAATGTCAGTTATTTTACAGTACATTTCTGTAATTTAATGTCAGGTATTTTACAGTACATTTCTGTAATTTAATGTCAGTTATTTTACAGTACATTTCTGTAATTTAATGTCTGTTGTTTTACAGTAATTTTCTGTAATTTAATGTCCGTTGTTTTACAGTACATTTCTGTAATTTAATGTCAGTTATTTTACAATACATTTCTGTAATTTAATGGCCGTTGTTTTACAGTACATTTCTGTAATTTAATGTCAGTTGATTTACAGTACATTTCTGTTGTTTTTATTGTTGATATTATGTTTCCTCGTTCAGCATTGCAAGTGTTCAGAATTTTTCAGAAAAGCCTTTTTTTTCTAAATGTAGCACATACTGTATCGTATTGAAACAGTGATGCATACCTAACCGTAAGTAGATTGAATCGTTGCACCCCTAATCTTTACTGTACAATATATTGTCATTTTCACATTTAAAATACACTAACATTCCACCATTACTGTCCTACGGTAAAGCATGTGTAATTCACAAAAATTGTTACCGGTGTATGCTAATATGATTTTTTTTTATTGTATTAGTTTAAACATTGTCCTAAGCATTAATTATTTTGCACTACAAATACAAGAGCACAATTTAAATTTAATAATTATTCATTTTAATAACTTATTCAGCCTTTAATATTTAACAGGAAACATCATATGACATCATGACATTTTCCAGCTCTGTAACCTAGATTTGTGACAGTAAGAGCTGCTAAAACATTTCCCTTTTCTCCTCAAACCTGCGCATATGGTGCATCTTGTCCGTCCTGTTTTGGAAGAAGGACTTTGATCCACAAACCTGCTGAATTTTTAAATGCGATCACGGTTACAGAGGAGATTTCACACATTTTCTCCTAAATAATTGATTGCAGTCGAGAGATTCTGTCTGTGTGTGTGTGTGTGTGTGTGTGTGTGTATGAATGCATGTGTGTTTTCAGGGAATCCACTGAGTTTTTTGCATTTCTGTTTCAATGGCATTCATGCTATTTCAGCCTTTTGCAGTCTCTTTAACTTGAACTATATTTGTTCAAAAGGCTTCTGGAACATTCTCTTGCTGACTGATACGCAAGTGCATCGTCACTTTAATGGGCGGGACTTAGAGAAGGAAGAGAAGCAGGTGTGCAGAGCAGACAAAGAGCCGAACTGAAATCGCTACAAAGTCAAAGTTGTCTGCTTATCTGCTCACGTTGCATGCAGATTAACACAACCAATGATGTATATAGTTGTGCGTGCACAGAAAGTAAGTGTATTTGGTTTTGTTGATGTAAATGTCTCCTTATTTTAGATCGCGGGTGAAATGCGCCATAGCGCCATAACGCAATAGCGTCTAATGGCCGAATTTGAAGTTGTAACTTATAATAGTTGATAATTAAACTTGTTTTCATATGCAGTATGCCTAATGCATGTAATTTTAACACTTTACATGTACAAATGTAATCGTTTTGTCGAGTTATTTACTACATATACATGTTGATTATTATTTCATTGGAAAATGTGCCTCAGCCACGTTTAGTGATCTATTGGCGCCCTCTTGCGGACAGTTAGGGAACAACTGCTCTAAATGTTTCCATTCATATGATGCGGTTACTGCAATTTGTATTCATGTTTTATAATTATAAGTATTGTTATTGATGTTGTAATTGTTAATTATATAATTGCTTATGTGAGATTATTTTTGTATTGTTTCAGAAAACCACAACTTATCATCAGTAAATGTTCAACTGAGAAATGGAGTCTGAGTGAATTTCTTTGAATAGATGACAGTAAACAGTTCTGACCGACTGTCTGCAGGGATTCAGATACACCCGAATCAGTGTTAAATTAAAACACTCAGTTACAAAGTGGTCCTTCGAGCCGGAGGCTGAATAACTGCAGATATGTCATCCTGTTCACAGCAAGAGCCTCCAGCTGTTCGCCCCAGAAGACATATAAAGCCTCCTGCATATCTAGCAGACTTCCAAGTACGTATGACTGGATCTGAGAGGGGATGCCAGCAACTTACATATTCAAGTGATGAAGAAGTTAATGCAGAATATGCTCCATTGTCTACTGAACGTGAGTCTCATGCCTTCACACCTATAAGTCAGCGTTCACCAACCAGTGATCTGGTGCTACAGGATGAATGGCAAAGTACACCGAGAGAAGAGGATGAAAAGTATCATCAGTCGCAGCAGTCAGCCTGGGAGGAGATGCAACGAGAGAATGATGAGCTTCGTAGCTGCATCCGACAAATGCCAGAGATTTTAAGTGTATTAAGGGGTCTTAAAGAGGAGAATATTGTAATGAAACGAGAGATCCAGCAGCTAGCCTCAAACGTAGCCATTCAGCATAAGCCAGTCGCTCGGTTACCAGCTCCTCGCCCTGACGTACCAGAAACAGTTCATAGCCAGCCTCTGTCCCCCACACAAAGCAGCGATTTCCCCCAGTACCCCTCTGGGCAGATTAAGCAGATAACAGAGCAGATGAGAGATTGCACTGTCTCACCTTTACCAGTAGAGCAGCCCCAAGCACTGCCAAGGTATCGTACCCCTAATCCAAGACTAGCTCCTCATCTTCAGCCTCATCCACATAGTGAACCCATCCACTACTATGAGCCCAGAGAGAATTATCCCTCACACTCAGACCAACGACAATCCTACCATATGCAGCGTTCAAGGATTGTGCCTCCATCTGCAGTGCCATACTCTCAAGAGAGAACATACCGAGGACCTAAGCCTTCTATTCCGTTCTTATCAACATCGGATCCACGAGAGTTTTCAAGGTTGCGCATGGCTTTAGAGAATCTCCTACCCAGTGATGCATCTGAACGTTTCCGATATCAAATCCTCACAGATCATCTACAGTTAGAGGAGGCATTGCTGGTAGCGGATTCATATTGCAACTCAACACACCCTTATACGGACACTATGCAAGCTCTCATCAACATGTATGGTCAGCCACACAAGCTGGTCCTGCAGAACATCGCTGAGGTCATGGATGGCCCCAATATCAGAACTGGAGATGTTGAAGCTTTCAAGCTGTTTGCGCTTCGAGTGCGTTCTCTGGTGAGCATGCTAGAACAGCTGGGTCCTGAAGGTAATGTTGAATTGGACTGTGGGTCACATGTTT
The DNA here is from genome assembly GCF_052040795.2 of Danio rerio. NCBI lineage: Eukaryota > Metazoa > Chordata > Actinopteri > Cypriniformes > Danionidae > Danio > Danio rerio. Next base: position 55,202,375 of record NC_141029.1, on the reverse strand, counting down.
CAAGACTGCAAAGCAAACTCCCTCATGAGCTGAGAACTAGCTTCAAGAGATATATACACCCTATGAGAGTAGCTATACCAACCCTCATCGATTTCTCTAACTGGCTAGAGTATGAGCTACAAGTTCAGGATGATGGCGTCAAAACTTCAGGTTTCACACCAGGCCCCAGCAACAAGAAAAGGCTGGAGTATCGTAATCCTAAGGCTGCCAGGAAACCCACAACCATCCTGCTAGGCACAGAGAAACCCATGAGTGGGAGAACAAGTCAACCACAAGCCTCAGAGGTGACACCTAAATCTGCCAGGTTTAAAGGGCGGTTAAGTGCATATTGCCCCTACTGTGACAATACCAATCACTTCTTGAATGGGTGTGCTAATTTCAAAGACCTTACCAAAGAGCAGAAAGAGTCCTGGATTCGGAAAAACAATCGATGTTGGTGTTGCGGACGCAGCCATCATGCCTCGAAATGCACCCTGAAATCCCCCTGTAAGACTTGCAACAGGAGACACCTATGCATATTGCATGATGTTAATGAAAGGACTGTAGATTCCACTGAAACAGCTACGAAAGAGAACTCCTGTCTAGTTAACACCACCAAGGATGTCCTGTATGTTGATCGCCCAGTTTATAGCCGTAAAGTACTTCTGAAGGTGAGCAAAGTCATCATTACCAATGGAGACAAATCCATTGAGGCATATGCTGTTTTGGACGACGGGTCGGAGAGGACCATCCTGCTCCATACCGCAGCACAGGAATTAAATCTGAAAGGGCAGCCAGAGGACCTAATACTGCGGACGGTGAGGCAGGACCAACAGGTTCTTCACGGGGCGGCAGTCTCATTCACAGTGTCCCCTGTCAGTAACAAACACAAAAAATTCTCCATTCAAGGTGCCTTTACAGCAGAAAGACTTGGACTGGCAGAACAATCTCACCCCGTTGCTTCCCTCCAAAAGAGGTACTGCCATTTAGCAGGGCTACCCTTGCAGCAAATAGACAGAGTCCAACCTGTACTGCTCATTGGCTCAGATTGTCCACACTTGGTGACCCCAATTGAGCCTGTTCGTCTAGGCCCTCCAGGTGGACCTGCTGCTGTACGAACTCGACTAGGCTGGACACTACAAGGCCCAACACACGAGATTAAGCATGGCCGCAATACTCACCAATGCCTCTTCACCGCTATACCTCATAATGCTGAACTGTTTGCCCAAGTAGAAAGGCTATGGCAGATGGACGTAATCCCATACCGCAATGAGAAAGTAGTGACCCGGTCAAAACTTGATCATGAGGCTATCCGGCTCCTACAAGAGAAAACTGTAAGAGTTAATGTGGATGGAATTATGCGATATGCAACACCACTGCTGCGTGTACAACATATGCCGACTCTGCACATGCCTAAAGAAGCTGTACTGCCACAGCTCAGAAGCATTGAACGTAAGCTGATGAAAACACCTGATCAGGCATGTGCTTACAAAGCTGAAATTGAGAGACTCAAGAATGCTGGTTATGTGGAGAAACTACAACCAGGTGAAGCTGAGAAATCACAAGAATCATGGTACATCCCTCACCATATGGTCACCCACAATGGCAAGAATCGTGTTGTGTACAATTGCTCATTTCAGTATGAGGGACAAAATTTGAATAAGCTGCTACTACCAGGTCCCACTTTGAGCCCCACCTTGCTAGCAGTGTTACTACGTTTCCGAGAACACTCAACAGCTCTGAGTAGCGACATACGAGGGATGTTTCATCAGGTGAGGCTGCTTCCGGGAGACAAATCCTTGCTTCGGTTCTTGTGGAGAGACATTGCTGTAGATCAAGCCCCAGAAGTGTACGAGTGGCAGGTACTTCCCTTTGGGACTACATGCAGTCCCTGCTGTGCCACATTTGCTCTCCAAAAACACGTACAAGACCACAGTCAACCCGGAGATCAGGTGAGGGAAGTGATCGAAAAGTCATTCTATGTTGACAACTGTCTTTACAGTCTCCCCTCCAAAGATGGAGCCAAAGATCTTGTTGATCAGCTCTGTTCCCTATTGAATGAAGGAGGCTTTGAACTGCGTCAGTGGGCCAGCAATTGTCCAACAGTGGTCGCCCACCTTCCCTGTGATATAAGATCGAATAACTGTGAGCTCTGGCTTAGTCAGGGACTGCAAGATACCCAAGAATCTACCCTGGGACTGCTCTGGCGCTGTCAGTCAGACACTTTGCACTACAAGCACAGGGAAGTGAACTGTACTAAAGTAACCATGCGCAGCATTTATTCTATCCTGGCCAGCCAATACGATCCCCTTGGCTATATTATCCCCTACACCACAAGAGCGAAAATACTAGTGCAGCGTCTATGGGATAAAAAGCGTGATTGGGACGATCCACAACTGCCTGAAGATCTGCTCAGTTTATGGAATTCATGGGAGAAGGAGTTGTGTGAGCTAGACAAGATAACACTGCCAAGATGCTACTCCAGTCCAGACATGGATGTACCAACTAGCAGACGAGATGTACATGTATTCTGTGACGCGTCGGAGAAGGCTTATGGGTCTGTGGCCTATTTGAGGACAGAAAGCACAGAAGGACAGGTTGAAGTTGCCTTTCTAGCAGCCAGGTCACGTGTTGCCCCCCGAAAGCAACAGTCTATACCTCGCCTTGAACTGTGTGCAGCTCTAAGTGGTGCCCAGCTCTCCAAGGTCTTAGTCACAGAGCTCACATTACCCATCTGTTCCTTAACCCTCTGGTCAGACTCCACGACTGTACTTACCTGGTTATTGTCAAGTTCTTGTCGTTACAAGGTGTTTGTGGGAACACGAATAGCTGAAATTCAAGAACTCACAGCTTCTGCAAGCTGGCAATACATACGATCAGAGGACAATCCTGCGGATAGTATCACAAGAGGAAAAAAGCTGTGTGACCTAGTCAAATGTGACCAGTGGAATCAAGGCCCCTCATTTCTTAAGCTGCCTGTGGAGACTTGGCCAGAGCAGCCATCCTTGCTTGCTGAAGAGCAGCAGCACGAACTAAGGCCAGCTGTGTTTTGTGGAGCAATTACAGTCACACCCTTGCCAAATCCACAGCAGTATGAGACAATGACTGAGTTCATAAAAGCGTGTAATCAGCAGCTATACGGGGCGGCCAACATTACATGTGCTGATGAACAAAGACAACTGGAACAACTTGTTCTTTGTCAAATCCAAACTGAATCCTTCCCTACTGAGATGGCCCAACTAAAGTCCGGGAAACCAGTATCAGGTACAAGCCGATTGGCTTCTCTCTCTCCCGAACTTGACCCTACCACTGGTCTCATTCGGGTAGGTGGCCGTTTAAGACATCGCACAGAAGCAGAGCTGGACTGTACTCACCCCATAGTCCTTGACTCCCACCATCCTGTAACTAAACTCATTATTAAGGATTATGATGAGAAGCTACATCACCCTGGATCAGAACGAGTGTTCGCAGAGATGAGGAGAACATATTGGGTGCTACGAGGACGTGAAGCAGTTCGGAGACATCAGCATCAATGTGCAGAGTGTCGTAGATGGAAAGGGAAACCAGAAGTTCCCCTGATGGCAGACTTGCCACTTGCAAGACAACAGCTCTATAAACCTGCCTTCTTCTCAACAGGGATGGATTGCTTTGGACCTTACCTGATTAAGATCGGAAGGAGAAATGAGAAGAGGTGGGGCATAATATTCAAGTGCCTCACGACCAGGGCAGTGTATATAGATCTGTTGGCCAGTATAGATTCTGATTCATTCCTAATGGCCTTAAGACGTTTTATCGCTCGACGAGGAAAGCCATACGAGTTACTAAGTGATCAAGGCACTAACTTCAAAGGTGGAGAACGAGAGTTGAAGGAATCTCTTGGCGCCTTGCACAGTGAGCTCCAAAGTCATCTTGCCTCCCAACAAATTAAGTTTGTCTTCAATCCACCGGGAGCACCCCACTTCGGGGGATGCTGGGAGAGAGAAATACGTTCAATTAAAGCTGCTCTCCAAGTTACACTAGGGGCACAGACTGTGACGGAGGAAGTTTTAAGGACAGTCTTAACTGAGATTGAAGGGATACTTAACTCAAAACCGCTCAGCTACACATCATCAGACATTTCTGATGTAGATCCAATCACTCCCAACTGCTTCCTCATTGGCCGCAGAGATGCCTCACTGCCCCAGGTGGTGTATCAGGACTCAGGAGTGATAAGCCGACGCCGTTGGAGACACAGCCAGCTGTTAGCAGACCACTTCTGGAGGCATTTTATTAAGTACTACCTGCCCAATCTCCAAGTTCGGCAGAAATGGAAAGCAGAAAAGGAAAACCTGCAGGTTGGCGAAGTAGTGATGATTGTCGATCCTCAGCTCCCTCGAGCTCTATGGCCAGTGGGGAAAATCGAGCAAGTACATCCAGGAGCTGATGACAGAGTAAGATCAGCCACTGTACAAGTTGGAAGGAAAACATATACCCGACCAGTAGCACGTTTAGTTAAGCTGCCAACCCTTGTTAAAGATTGATCCACTTTAAGGAAAGAACCTTTTGTAAATGTGCGAATTCAATTATTGAATTCGGGGGCGGCTGTTCAAAAGGCTTCTGGAACATTCTCTTGCTGACTGATACGCAAGTGCATCGTCACTTTAATGGGCGGGACTTAGAGAAGGAAGAGAAGCAGGTGTGCAGAGCAGACAAAGAGCCGAACTGAAATCGCTACAAAGTCAAAGTTGTCTGCTTATCTGCTCACGTTGCATGCAGATTAACACAACCAATGATGTATATAGTTGTGCGTGCACAGAAAGTAAGTGTATTTGGTTTTGTTGATGTAAATGTCTCCTTATTTTAGATCGCGGGTGAAATGCGCCATAGCGCCATAACGCAATAGCGTCTAATGGCCGAATTTGAAGTTGTAACTTATAATAGTTGATAATTAAACTTGTTTTCATATGCAGTATGCCTAATGCATGTAATTTTAACACTTTACATGTACAAATGTAATCGTTTTGTCGAGTTATTTACTACATATACATGTTGATTATTATTTCATTGGAAAATGTGCCTCAGCCACGTTTAGTGATCTATTGGCGCCCTCTTGCGGACAGTTAGGGAACAACTGCTCTAAATGTTTCCATTCATATGATGCGGTTACTGCAATTTGTATTCATGTTTTATAATTATAAGTATTGTTATTGATGTTGTAATTGTTAATTATATAATTGCTTATGTGAGATTATTTTTGTATTGTTTCAGAAAACCACAACTTATCATCAGTAAATGTTCAACTGAGAAATGGAGTCTGAGTGAATTTCTTTGAATAGATGACAGTAAACAGTTCTGACCGACTGTCTGCAGGGATTCAGATACACCCGAATCAGTGTTAAATTAAAACACTCAGTTACAATATTTGAGGCCAGGATGATTTTAGAAATCTTCATGCAGTTGCTCTGGCTCAGTTTTTTTGCTTTTTCCTTCGGAAAGTGCGATGGCCGCGTCTGATTACTGACCTCATGACCTCTGAACTTTGACCATCTGTATTTATTATTTACAGGTGTGAAGAAAGCCGCAGATACGTTGCACTCGGGGCATCAGAAGCATCTCAGGAAATGAGCCTCAACTTCTCTGGAGGTAAAAACTCTGAGCTTTATTGCTATTATTATTAATATGCAGCATGACATATTAATATATTAATATAATATTCAGTGTATTTTCATACACTGAAATATGATGATGCAGAATAAACTTAACTGGAGGAACAGCCTTTTCAGTGGATATTATTTTAAAAGAAAGTACAAAGTGTCTTTCTTTGTTTTACATTTTGTCCAGAGTGGTGTAAAGTTTTCTTTGGAATCCTTTGTAAAATTTGCAAGCCATTTCTGCGTGAACATTGTGAAGAATACTCCAAAATGTATTGAAATTGAGTCAAGGTCTTTGATGCTTTATTGCAATTCAATTTTAAATTTTATACACATTATTTTATTTATTTTATTTATATAAATTTTAACATGTTAAATAATAAAATATGAATTTATTAATAATTAAAACATATTTCATGGTTTCCACTACATTTATTCTTCCATGGCAGGGCGCCACACCAAAATTCATCCCGTCTTGGCTACATTACAGCTTCTCATTCAAAACATTCAGTTGTTGTTGTTGTTTTTTTAATAGCGGGTTATAATCGCACTTAAACATGTTAAAAGGTAAGTGAATTATAACAGCGCAAACTTTTTTGTCATCGTAGTTGTGCTGTGTGTTATTTGTTTAACCCTTTAGAGTGACATGCTGATTCAATTCAATTCAATTCAGCTTTATATGTATAGCGCTTTTACAATGTAGATTGTGTCAAAGCAGCTTCACATAAATGGTCATAGTAACTGGAACAGTGTGGTTCAGGTTTTAGTGTTTAAGTTCAGTTCAGTTCAGTTTAGCTCAGTTCAGTGTGATTTAATCATTACTGAGAGTTCAAACACTGAAGAGCAAATTAATCGATGCGCAGCTCTACCAATCCTGAACCATGCGAGGCAGTGGCGACAGCGGAGAGGGAAAAAAAACTTCACCTGATGGGAGTGAAGAAAAAAACCTTGAGAGAACCAGACTCAGTTGGGCACGACCATTTTAATTTCTCCGCTTGATTGACTGACAGGTGCGTGAAGCTAATCAGGGCTGCACCTGGTCGGTGGGAGACAACAAGGGAAGGCTAGGTTGCTGCCAGTTGTGGTGTTAGTGAGGCCAGCAGTGGGCGCTCAACCTGCAGTCTGTGTGAGTCCTAATGCCCCAGTATGGTGAAGGGGACTCTTTACTGCACTGTAAAAAAAAAAAAGTTGAGTTAACTTGAAAATTTAAAGCAACCAGCTGCAAATAAACTTTGTGTCTTTTAAGCTTTACTGGTTGAAGTTGTGCTTAATCATTTTTTTTAGGATGACTGAAAAGGCTGGTTTAAGTCAAGTATATTTTACGGAATAATTTGGCACAACTTCAACCACTAAAGCTTAAATTCTTTGCAGCCAGTTGCTTTAAAATTTTAAGTTAACTCAACTTTTAATTTTTTTTACTAAAACGCTTAAATGAAGAAATCAAAATTTAAAGACTCCTCAGCTGAATTTTTTACTTTCATTAAACAAACAGTTCCAAGCATGCCGTTAAATAATTTTTATCAGTAAATTCAACTCTGATCACAAAAATATGTCCACGTAACTTACGATTTTAATCTGAGTTACCAATTTGTAAGTTGGATTTTTTACAGTGTGCTCAGGAAGCGTCGTCAATCGGATGAGACGTTAAACTGAGGTCCTGACTCTCTGTGGTCATTAAAAATCCCAGGATGTCCTTTGAAAAGAGTAAGGGTTTAACCCCAGCATTCTGGCAAGATTTGCCCACTGTCCTCTGTCCATCATGGCCTCCTAACCCTCCCCATATCATAACTGGCTACATCACACTGTCTCCTCTTCACCAATCAGCTGGTGTGTGGTGTGTGGTCTGGCGCAATATGGCTGCTGTCACGTCAGAGGTGAATGCTGCACACCGATGGTAGATGAGGACATTCCCCCAAAAATGTGTAAAGAGCTTTCAGTGTCCATTAAAATTGCTATAAAATTGTAAGGAATTATTATTAATATTATTATTAAACTGTCAAATGTAATCAACTAAGTAGAAAAAAGCAGCAAAATCAAATTGTAGGAGTGTATATTTAACTGTTTTACTTTTCCTGTCTTACCAAACTAGGCCACTTCAATACAGTTACTTGCTGGTGTGTAGCTCTACATGTTGCTTCTGTTTTTTTTCCGTTTTTATTTATTTATTTATTTTTTATTTTTTGCATACCCAGCATGCTTTGCTTTGCACAGGCTGGGATAAATGAAGGAAAGGCCTGAGCCAGTGGAAGTTTCTGTTGTTCTGCTTGTACTTCTGTGCTGTGGTTCAGCATAAACTGGATGGGGGTTTAGATTTGCTTGGCAAACTGTTACACCTTTTTAGCTCGAAATACAGGCATTCAAGGTGATACACCACAAATTTCATTTTCTGCCAGCAAAAATCATACTCATAAACTCTTATAAACAGACATGTTATGAGCTCTGACGTTGATAATTAGCTGTGTAAAGCTTTTGTATATGCTTTTGTTGAAACGATCAAGTTCAGTAATCAAATGTGAAAAACTACATCACCCATAATGCTTTACAGAACATTCCACCAATCAGAGTCACAAGGTGTGCCAAAAGAGATCTTTAGCCCCTCCTACTCCCATATCATCACAGCAAATGACACAAGCAAGCATTACTATGCTTTACAAATACAACCCCCAATCAGAAAAAAAGTTGGGACAGAATGCAAAAAAAAAAAAAAAGACAAATGCTTTGACTTGTATTTCATCACAGACAATATGAACACAAACTATTTCATGTTTTGTCCGGTCAACTTTATTTCATTTGTAAATATACATCCTTTCCTGACATTCAGACCTGCAACACACTCCAAAACAAGTTGTGACAGGAGCAGTTTAGGGCTAGTAATCTGGTGAATTGGTGAAATATAGATGTGATTTGATGTCAACTGGGCCCGGTTTTTCAAAAGGTTTAATCCAGATCAAATTGATCCAGATTTAATAATTCTGTTTTTGCGATCAGTGATCACGTAATCCAGCTTACTTTTTGAGCCAGTTTTTCAAAGCAACATCGAATTGGATCAATCTGATCCGGATAGGAATTTTTCAGGATCACTAAATCTGGATTACCAGTGCTCAAACAGGATAGGAAATCACAATGTAGAACTATAGATATGTGAAGAGCGACAAGTAGACTAGCCAGCGTGGGGTCAATTTAACTTTATTTTTTTAAAATGAAAACTAAGAAAATGTAATAAATATTAACTTAATAATAATAATAAATAATAAAAACAAGAAAAAGCCCACCCCATCCTCTTCCTGCAGTCCGCTCATCTGAGACCTACAACACTGTACATTGACAATATTTATAAAATGTTTCAAATATAGATTAAATAAAAAAAAGACTTAATGTCAAAAACTCCACAATGAGTTCAGACTTCCTCATCTGATGTGGAGAGAGCAGCTTGTCTGAGCGTATCCTTTAGGAGGCGGATCTCAAGTTATTGGCCTTGGTTTGCTGCAGTTTGGTCAGATTCAGTTGTTTCTCTGCCAGATGAAGCTGTGCTTCTGCCCTTTCAGTCTCTTTTTGCAATTGTTGAAAGAGATTTCAAAAATCAGTCATTGCCATTCTTTGCATTTTTTGTTTATTTTGTAATCATTGCATGCATCACTAAAAAATATTCTAAAAAGAAAAATATTTTCCATTGTGATGAATATATATATCAATTAGTGTCAGAATAAAATTAATTGTTTTTGGTCAGTTTTGACAGCTGTTTGGGGGATTATTTTATGAGGCCAAACTCTTTCTACTTTGCTGTAGGCCTATACTGAAAGGCTGAATACGTTAAAGCCAATAATCACTATAACCTGATAGATGAACAAATAAAATTAAAACCTTATGAATAAATAGTATATCTCGTAAGATACTGCATGATCCAAAAATAGTATTGTTTAATACATTTTTTAAGTTTTCTTTAAATTTTAGGCATGAAATCCACGCTAAATCCACCCTTCTGATGGGATCAGTTTAATCCAGGTTTTTTGGATCAAAGTGATCCAGATCCTACAAAAAAGGTCTGAAAAACCCAAACTAAAGGTTTGATCTGGATCAAAACCAAGATTGGATTATGTGATCTAATCCGATTACGTAATCCGTTTTTTCTTTTGAAAAACCCATTTTCAAGATTTGATCCAATCCCTTATCCAAAATCCTAGTGGATTACTTTTGAAAAACCGGGCCCAGGTGATTTTAATTATGATTTGGTACAAAAGCAGCATCCAAGAAAGGTCTAGTCCTTTAGGAGAAAAGATGGTCGGAGTAGTTTGCCAACAAATACATGAGAAAAAGTTTCAAAATGATTAAAAACAATGTGCCTCAAGGAAAATTGAAAGGCATTTGGATATTTCACTTTCAACAGGGCAGAACGTCATTAAAAGATTCTAGGAATCTGGAGGAATTTCAGTGTGTAAAGGACAAGAGTGCAAGCCTAAGCTGAACAACCGTGATCTCCGATCCCTCAGGCGGCACTGCATTAAGAATCCACCAGCCATATCACCCCATGGGCTCAGGGCTACTTTGGCAAACCTTTGTCAAGTGCCAAAAGCAAGCCCTATGTTAACAGTGTCCAGAAGCGCTGTTGACTTCTCTGAGCTTGAAGGCATCTGGGATGGACCATCTCACAGTGGACGTGTACTGTGGTCAGATGAATCAGTATTTCAGGTGTTTGATGGGAGCAATGGATGCCATGTGCTCTGAACCAAAGAAGAAAAGGATCATCCAGACTGTTACCAGCAACAAGTCCAGAAGCCAGTGTCTGTTATGGTATGAGGTTGTGTCAGTGCCCTTGGCAAAGGTAACTTGCATTCTGTGATGCACCATTAATGTTGAAAAGTGCATGGAGCACAATATGCTGCCTTTTTTTTCCAGGGATGTTCCTGCATATTTCAACAAGACAATGCAAAACCACATTCTGCACACGTTACAGAGTCCTGGCTGCAGAGAAAGAGGATACAGGTACTTGACTGGCCTGTCTGCAGTCCCGACCTATCTCTAATAGAGAACGCGTTGCACAGTTTTAAAATGCGACAACGAAGGCCCCGTACCGTTGCCCACATTAGGACATGTTTGCAGGATGACACCTGAAACACTTCATCACTTGGTGTCTTCAGTCCCTAAACGTCTTTTAAGTGTTGTGAAAAGGAACAGCAACATCACAAAGTATTTTTTGTATGTGTTGCAAGACCCAAATTGGAATACCTAATAATAAAAAAATTAAAAAATAACAATCATGAGGAACACATTCAATAATGTTTGTTGTATTGTCTGCATTGAAATACAAGTCAAAGTACATTTATAAATCGCTACTTTCTTTATTATTTGTGTTTTATAGTCACAACTTTTTCTGATTTGGGGTTGTAGTTAAATATTTATATATACATATTGCACTCAATTTAAAACCTATTATTCCAACTTTATATAGACTAAATAGCTTTATATTTATCTTATTTTAAATTAGATTGGCAGTCCTTTAAGTCAGTGGTTCTCAAAGTGGGGGTCGGGACCCCCCGAGGGGTCATGGGACAATGAAGTGGGTGGGGGGGGGGGGGGGTGATTTCCAAAAATCTATTTATTTTTATTAAACCATAAGAATTAACATAGTTTATCCATAACCTACTGAAGAGAATATATTTTAGTAACTATAGTTATAGTTAGGGGTGTAAGGATACACTCAGCTAACGATATGATGTGTATCATGATATGATGTTCACGATTCGATATGTATCACGATATTTGGAATAAAAATTGAAAATTAAACTGAAATGCAAATTTTACCAAGTAAACTGTTTTTTATGTATTTCTTTTGTTTCAACTTGTTAAACTGAACCTTCTTTAAGAAAATAAATTAAACAGGCCTGTCTCTGGAAAATAAAACAATTTAAAAACTTCTTAAAATATATTATTGAAATGACAGAGACAAAATTAAGGAACAATTTAAGTAAAGGTGCAAAAAAAAAAAAAAGCTTTCTATTCAATTGAATTTAACAGTAAGAGCTTAAGGCTTTGCTTGGTCACTTGCGTTTTTTGTGTTTGCAAAAAAAATCTACATTTCCAGGTATTTAATTCATATTTAATTCAATTCATTTAGAGATATCTGTAATTACAATTGTGACTAGTCAACTCATTTAGAGATATCTGCAAATATTTTTCAATGGTTGTCAATGGAGGAATATGACTAGTCATAATATATTTGCAGATATCTCCAATCTGATTTCGTACTAGTACAATTGTAATTGCAGATATCTCTCATTGTCATGCTGACTAGTCGAATTATAATTATGACTAGTCAAAATATAATTAGAGATATCTCAAAATATATTTATGGATAGTCAGAACAAAGGTTTAAATGCTAAAACGGCTTGCCATACGCGCGTCTTTCATAGTCCGCCCTCACGGTCAGCTCACGTCATGTGTGATTTTGCATCCGCCAATACATCATTATATGAAGACAGAATGATATTTTAGGCTGAATTGTACCTTATAAATACAGTATGTGACTCTTTCAACACCATTAGAAGGTTTCCATATCGCTGTGCAAAGTATGTAAATCACTGTGAAGACTTTAAAACTTAGGCTATGTTTGACCCAGTATGCGTGTCAAAAAGCGGACGAGTCTAAAGCAATGACTGTACAACCGAAACGTTGCTAGACGTCTGATTTTGAGAGGATGGGCCATCCTCTATTTCAACTCCACTCATCTTGGTCTGCTAACATTACTGCTGCTGCAATCTGAACTCACGTGCGACAGCAGGTGGAACGTAGCTCACGTGCAAACAGCTCAACTAATAAGAGAAAACGGACGTCATATCGTAATCAAATCGTCATAACGCCACGATGCATATTGTGACATTTTTGCATCGCAATAGATTGTACAACGATAAATCGTTACACCCCTAGTTATAGTTATTATATACTACTGTATATGGTTACTGTAGTAGCTTATAGTTACTAGTTCTATTGGATTGCGTAAACTGGGGTAATTACATTATATTAAAGACACAGCAATAGTTTTAGATGCAGGAGATTGATTTTATAACACCAGGTTAAACTTCCTGGCACATTTTCAGCACTGACATACATTTAAAAAAAATTAAACAAAGAATATACTTGGGTCTATTTGTGTGTGTGCACCATTGGATGCCAGGTTCCTGTATGTATAACCACCTCAGAAGATATTGGCGTTTGCGAGTCACTGGCTTTGTTATTTTGGGGGTCGCTGGCTAAAAAGTACAGGAACGCCTGCTTTATGTGATTGTAGTTTTTTCCCTCATTAGGTTCACAGTCTTGTATGTTTTTCTGGTTTTCATACAGTAAAAAAGATGCATGACAGACAAGCCGAAACATGAATGTGGATATAAATATATGGATTTTAATGTATTCACTGACAATCAATGTGATTCTCTGTTCCTAGATGAGTCTGTGTTGTTCGGCAGTTGCTATCTCAGAATAACATACCTTGTTATGTCTCAACTGGCCAATCCAAATCGAGTATTTCAGACAGCAGTGTGATAGCGACTGACAAAGTTGTATCTCGATTTAAGTTGTAAGCAGAATTAAAAAGTGGGAAAGGGTCACTGTGTTCATTCACTGAACCTGATATTAGTTTACTATTATTGTTGTTTACAGCTTCTTTAGACTCAACCTTGGATTATTAAGCCAAATATGGGCTTTAGAGCAGCTTTTCACTCGACTTTCAGTGTCTGCTGGGCTTTAAATGCAGAATTAGAGGTGATGCTGACGTCAGTTTGGAGAGTTATTCGTCTGGCTTCTGTTTGAACGGGACTTAATGTGTTTATATGGGATGGGATTTGGGTTAAAAATAGCAGTGAATGTACAAATGCACTACAGAATTTCTTCAGTCACATGGTCAAAGCATGCAGAAGTGAATGAGATGCACATGCAAACCAACGTGTTTGCGAATACACCAGATACCAATCACCTTTATTTTTCTGGTTAATGTTAGTTTTTTTGATAATCCGCAACCTTACATAGATGTTTTTATCCAAAGTGACTTATGTTTGTTACATGCAGTTCATGCATTTTCTGAGAATCAAACCCACAATGTGTTCACTGCGATTCATTGTTATTGAATTAAATACTTAAAAGGGGCCTATTATGCAAAAATCACTCCCATAAGGGGTTTAAACACAGTTGTGTGGCAGCAGTGTGTAAATATATCCAGCTTCTAAAATGAATAGATATGATTAATTTTATTTTTTATAATCCCGCTTGATAAAACATGTCATCAGAGTCAGAGTGGGAAAGCCCCGCCCACTAGTGATCTCTTCCTCATTAGCATAAACAGCCCTAAGTGAGAAGCAGCTGTGATGTAATAAAGTATTTGTGAAATATAAATGTTTATCGAGAAATAAGGGACTGTTTAAATTGGCCCCTGTACTTGCTTATATTTTTATTCAGTTAAATGAGCTGTTTCCTTTATTATTACCATCAGTCTCCAAAGTATTATTGTTTTCCCTTATTTTAAGAAATTAAAACGATTAGAAATTGTTAAAAATTAGAAATGTAGAGAAACAGATGCATTACATATCCTTCCATCCATCCATGCATCCATGCATCCATGCTTGCTTCTTTACTTACTTCTATCCGTAGATCCATCTATCCTTACTTGCATCCATCCTTACTTCTTTCCATCCATCCTTACTTACTTGCATCCATCCTTACTTACTTGCATCCATCCATCTATCCTTACTTGCATCCATCCATCCATTCTTACTTTCATCCATGTTTCCACCCATCTTTACTTCTCTCCATCCTTACTTTCATCCATCCATTCTTACTTTCATCCATCTTTACTTTCATCCATCTTTACTTCCATCCATCTTTACTTCCATCCATCCTTAATTCCATCCATCCATCCTTACTTACTTTCATCCATCCATCCTTACTTTCATCCATCCCTCCATCCATCCTTACTTACTTTCATCCATCCATCCTTACTTTCATCCATCCATCCATCCTTACTTTCATCCATCCTTATTTCCATCTATCTTTACTTCCATCCATCCATCCTTGATTCCATCATCCATCCTTACTTTCGCTCATCCCTACTTTCATCCTTATTCCCATCCATCTTTACTTCTATCCATCCATCCTTGATTCCATCCATCCTTACTTCCCTCCATCTTTTCATCCTTCCTTACTTGCATCCATCTTTACTTCAATCCATCCTTCTATCCATCCATCCATCAATCCATCCTTACTTTCATCCATCCTTCCATCCATCCTTACATGCATCCATCTTTACTTCCATCCATATTTACTTCCATCCATCAATCCATCCTTACTTTCATCCATCCTTACTTGCATTAATCTTTACTTCCATCCTTACTGACTTCCATCCATCCTTACCCACTTCCTTACTTACTTACTTACATAGGCTATCTACCTACCTATTGGTAGTTTATATTGATTTGAAATCAGAATTATTAGCCCCCCTGTTTATTCCCCCCCCCCCATTTTCTGTTTAACAAAGAGCAGATTTCTTCAACACATTTCTAAACATAATAGTTTTAATAACTCATTTCTAATAACTGATTTATTTTATCTTTGCCATGATGACAGTGAATAATATTTGACTAGATATTCTTCAACACACTAGTATTGTAGTGGTTTTCTTGGTTTTTCTCTTACTAAATCAAACTCAGTCTGGAGGTTATGAATATCAGAAGAATATACTTTATTGTCGACAACAAAGGAGAACTTTCAGGAGACCCCCAGTAGCATCTCTGTCTGAAAAATTCTGACTCACTCAAATTCTAGCCTGTTTAAATAGTCTTCTACTCCAGTTTTTTTCTTTGTTCTCCATATATTACACAAATTCCACCTAGGTTAACCCCTGACCTCAATTTCCACCTAGGTTAACCCCTGACCCAAACCTGGTAACTATATAACTTATCCAGTTCTTGTGATATGGTAATTCTTCTAATGGTATGCAAGTCTACAAGCAGATTATATACATACACTTTGAATATATATATTAACTTCACACTTTAAAGAGTATAAAATCCACCTCAGTATTCAGCTTGGTGACGTTTAAAGGCTTAACTAGGTTATTTAGGCAAGTCATTGGGAACATTGTTCTGTAGACCAGTGGTTTCCAACCTTTCTTTTTCTGAGACCCCCTTTTCCCACCGGAAAATATTGTAAGGCCCCCTCCACATTTACTGTGACCTTAAACTTATTTAAAAAAAAAAAATAGAAAACTGCTTTTATTCTAGCCAAACAACAATAAAACAGACTTTCTCCAGAAGAAAAAATATTATAGGACATACTGTAAAAATATCCTTGCCCTTTTAAACATTAGCAGAATATAAAATGCACTTAATAATCATATTTTTGATGTCAGATGTATCTGATTGATCACCAAACATTTTTAACAAATACAAAAGGTGACCTATTTAAATTTAGGCTGATGCACAAGCACCGCTGAGATGCATTAGACTCCTGCGTCCCGTGTTAAAATTCGCTGCCACATTCTGTCTTTCTCTCTCTCTCTCTCTCTCTCTCTCTCTCTCTCTCTCTCTCTCTCTCTCCGTGTGTGTGTGCGCGCACCGAAGCTCTCTGCATTGTATCTGCGTCATCAGCCCCCTTCATTCATGAAAAGTGTGACGTGAGCAGCTCCACTGCCGCCCACTCAAACCATGCAGAGCTCTCTCTCTCTCCCTCCCTCTCTGGTGTTGGTCTGGCTGTGTTATTCAGCTGTTTCTCTGCTTCAGGAGGATCATGCATGGCAGTCCCGTCAGCTGTGAGTAAATGCACCGCAGCGCCGCGTCTGCATTCTTGCATTGGGCTTCAACATTACATTTGTCTTTCTCTCTATCTTTATTTGTCAAATCTCTGTGTGATTTTTCTCTCTTGTATGAGTGTGTGTGTATCTGATGTGGTTGAATGACTACCTTGCTTGTGTTTGTGATGCGCATTCGAGCTGTGTTTGTCTGCTGTTTGATGCTGCGATTCTCCGTCTCGCTGCCCTCTGTTGAAGGACAGATGGAGGAGCCAACAGACACTCACACACATGCGCACGCAACTGAATGACTCGTCTCGGGGGAATCGCATGTCATGCATTTTAAAAATGTCTCTTTCCATTTCTTTTGTGTTGGTCGGCTTGTCAAGGGCTCTCATTGTGATTGAGATCTTTAATTAAAGGAGTATATTACTTTACATTGTCTCTATTAAATGGCAGTTTAGTTATTTCTGCTTGATAATTTAACAGAATGATTCATGTTAAACACTCGCCGGATAATGTCTGTTCAATGCTTGCTAAACTACATCTGCTCCTGTTTGGTGTTTGATTGATGCAAGTCAGCGAGTAAACGGTGACGCGCATCATTCAGATCCTGAGTTCTGATTGGTTGTGCCTTGTTTGGAAAGTAGTGGATGCATACACTGTGTGTATGAATGCTTTGTGGAATTATAATGCTTGAAACTGTCAAATTAGTAACATAAAATAATAATAAAATAAATAACTTAAGAACAGGGTAACTTGATTTGGGTTTTGTCACAATGCCAACATTTCTGTAGTTGCTGCTAATAATAGTAACATGTCATGGTTCATGGTACCAGTTCAGTTAATAAAACATTATTTGACTCCTTCCTTTCCTTACATTTTGTTTCATTCCTTTCCCCTCCCCCTTTCCCTTACTTTACTTTCCCTTTGCTTCCTTTTCATTCCTTTTCTTTCCTTTTCTCCTCCCTTTCCCTTCCCTTCCATTACCCTTTCCTTTCTTTTTTCTTTCTTTTTCCTTTACTTTCTTTTCCTTTTCCCTTCCCTTTCCATTTCCTTTCCCCTTTCTTTCTCTTCCCTTTCCTTTCCCATCCCTTCCATTTACCTTTCCTTTCTTTTCTTTCATTTTCCCTTCTGTTCCTTCCCTACCTTTTCCTTATCTGTCCATTTTCTTTTCCTTTCCCTCCCCTTCCTTTTCCTTCCTTTTTCTTATCTTTCCTTTTTCTTTTCATTTCCCTTCCCTTCTATTTAATTTCTTTTCCTTTCCTTTTCCCTTCCATTTTCTTTTATTTTCCCTTCCGTTTCTTTCCTTTCCTTTTCCTTTCTTTCTCTTCCATTTCCTTCCATTTCTTTTCCTTCCATTTCATTTCCTCTCTTTCCTTTTCCCTTCCCATTAACTTTCCTTCCTTTCATTTCCTCCTTTTCCATTTCCCTTTTCTTTCTCTTCCCCTCCTTCCCCTTTCTTTTTCTTATTCCTTACCTTTTTCTTTTCCTTTCCTTTCCCTTCCTTTTCCTTCCCTTCCTTTTTTTCTTCCCTTTCCTTCCATTTCCTTTTAAGATAACAACTTGTTGTTCTCTTCCTTCCATTTGTTTTCTTTCCTTTTTCTTTTACCCTTCCTTCCCTTCTTTTCCCATTTCCCTTCCTTTTCCTTTATTTCTTTTTTCTTTTCCTTTCTTTTCCATTTTTTCCTTTTCCTTCCCTTCCTTTTTCTTTCTTTTTCTTTGTTTTCCTTCCCTTTCCCTTACCTTTCTTTTCCCTTTCCCTTTCACTTGCCTTTCTTTTTCTTGTTCTTTTCTTTCCTTCCTTTCTTTCTTCCTTCCTTCTACAAATTTTGTGACTTCGTATATTTTCAAAGTTCATTATTATTGCAAACAAAACTTAATGTTGTTGTTGTTTTTTGTTGTATAGAATTATATTATATACTTTTAATATAATAATATGTATGTAATGTATAATATTTGTTTACAATTATATATTTCTGAACTGTATTTCTTATAATATGTAATAATAATAATAATAATAATAATAATAATAATAATAATAATAATAATAACTTTTATAGTTTTAAACAATAAATTTCTAAGTAATACAAAATATGTTATTTAAAATTTTGTATCTTGCATAAATAATATATCAGTAATATAATTTTAAATAGGATTATCTTATATTATATTTGATTTGATTTACTAGTATTTGTATTAATATAATTTCTTAAAATAAATAAAATAAATGTAATATATATGAATTATATCTTATTATATTAAACTAATATTTTAGAATAAAACATTATTATATTATATTATATTATATTATATTATATTATATTATATTATATTATATTATGAATTGTTGTCCATCTGTTTCTCAGCTGGTCGAGAGCAGCTCAGTTTCTATATAAGTTTACATCTGAGCAGGTTTATATAAGCTCTGGTGAGCAGGACAGTGGTTTAAAACAACAAAGACAGAGAGGCTCCTGGGAACTACTCATAGAGACTAATACAAGAGCTTTACAGATGGAATATAAAACAAGAGTGCGTGTGCGTGTGTGTTCGGTCCGCAGCAGCTAATGGAAGTGCCAATGTAAAGTATTGATTATGTGTCACAGCTTTAAAAGCGAAGAGGGAGATGAGAGAAAGGAGCTGGAAGTGGCTGTAATCTGAAGTCGTGTCATACGTTGTGTCATTATAGTGTGTGTGTGTGTGTGTGTGTGTGTGTGTGTGTGTGTGTGTGTGTGTGTGTGTTTTAGAGGAGAGCAGCTGGTCAGATGGAGTCTCTTTGTTGTCTCTCTGGGATTTTTCTCTTCAGACCTAAGCTCAAGTGTTTTCTTGCTCTTCATTTTATCTTCTCATTCTTTGCTTCCTTCTGCGGTGTTTGTTCATAAAGTATTCTAATAGAGCACAACAGTCCAGTTCTATTTATTTTACATTTTTATTCTATTTAAAATGTTTCCGGATGTGGTGTTTAATAGTCATATTTTTCTTCTGGAGAAAGTCATATTTGTTTTTTGTTTGGCTGGAATAATTTTTGTTTAGTTTTGGGAAAAAAATTGAGGGTAGTACTGGGCAAAATGGCAAAAAAAAAATCATATCAGTCGATATCGCTAATTATCACAATAAATGTCAAATCTTTATATCAATTTTGCAGATATGGCTTCCGAGAATGCGTGTTTCTTCACACGCAGTACTGCAATTTATCACGCGCAGTCATGCACTGTACTTTGGCTGCAAAGGCCGCCTTTTCATAAAAATAAAAAAACATCCCTGTGCTTTACGCAATAGCCACAAGGAACAACCACTTTTCCATTGACTCAGTTGTCATGCATTTAGATCAAGCGGCAACCTCCCGCTCTCCATCAGGAGGCCAATACGGAAGTAACTGAAACTGCAATTTATCGAAAATCCGCTAGTCCTGGCTCCATAATAGAGCAAATTTCAATTGAGCCCACTGTTAGAATGGCCAACTTTACAGCAGAAAAAAAGGTGTTTACAGCTTGAGACAAAAAAAGATTTTGGTTCATAAAGCTAATATTACCCTTCATGACAACTGTGAGGCGGGTGAATTTTTTTGTAACTCATCAGTTTCCTTTATATTAAGTTATGTTAAGTTTGCATAATTAAGGGCGTGGCCACTTGATTGACAGCTCAGTCTCGCTGTCGCCGTCACGTCACCTCAGCTGACTCCGGCAGATTAGCCACTGATTTCGGCATGTTCATCATATTTTTGTGTTGTTTTATGTGGCTTTACACAGTCAGTCGCCTTTTGGGATTATTTCCTACAATTATCAGATGATATGGGATGCTGTGTGCACTTAATTGTGCTCACAAACCATTCACGTGGCCTCTGTTTCCCATGCGAGTAAAGTTATATACTCGTATATCATCTCTATAAATGTATTTGTTTTATTTAAGATCATGTATAATGTTCTTTAGAGCTGTAATGAACTCTAGAATCTGACAGATTGATCAGCTGTAGGCTCTAGAACAGTCATCTGAAGTGATGTCATACAGTGTTATGCTGGATTTCATCAATAGTCTTGCATTTACTGACACAGACTATATCTGAAGTGTTTGGAAGTAATTTGCGTTTTCCTCCTGTAGAAAAACATCATAAGAACAATGCTTAGTGGCTCAGTGTGTTACTACAGTGTTTTTAAAAGGCTAAACACTTTATTGATATAGTGTACAGCCAAGCACATGTGGTCAGAACACAAACGAGTCGCAGGTGATAAAGTATTAAGCGTTCTCCCAAAGTAAAGTGTGGCAGGTCCAGGCAAAATGCCAGCAGGTGTCTGTAGCTCCGCTCACTCTCCGCCTCTTTGCCCTTGTTTGGTATCCCGCCGTGAGTGCGATGACGCGCAAACAAAATGGCGACGGTTGGCCACGCCTACTTGTGGCTTCTTTTGCGCTCTTCAGAAACCTATGTGTGACGTCACGGATACTACGTCCATATATTTTACAGTCTAGAGTTTAGATGCATGTACAGTATTTGTATGCAAGAGCGCTCTATTCAGCTCCGTCGATGCCTCAAGCTATAACATTTTATTACAAAGCCCTATCTGAAAAAAAAGATTTGAGATATTTTCTAAAAACAATAAAGAAAAGAGTTTATTATAATTTTATTATTTTAAAATAAATATTATTTATAAAGTAGGGATGCACCGAAATGAAATTCTTGGCCGAAGCCGAAGCCGAATAATAATTAAATTCTTGGCCGAAGGCCGAAGGCCGAATACCGAATGCGGTGTTTTGCATTTTTTTCCATTTAGTTTGCCAATTTTTTCACCATTACAATAATTAAATAGTAAAAATTTGCTTTTTACTATTTTGTGTTGCTTTTCAGAGAAATAAATCAAATAACAAAAAAATATAATTTCAAAAATATTTATTTAACACTGAACATTTTTTACATTCCAGCAGATAATATACAAACAAAGCACAACATAACTTAAAATAAATAAATTAGTAAAATAAAAAAATATTTTTATTTGGCCATCTTTGAAGCCCCCCTTCTTGAATAGCCTATGTTAGGCCTATAACTGACTGCTGAAAGAATGTAACTATGTCTACAACAACAAATGTGCATTGAATAGTGCAAAAAATGTGGATGACAACAAATGAATAACTGTCCTAGACATAAGCCTATTTAGCCTACTTCTTCAGGAAAAGTGGCAGGTTCTTCTTTATAAAAAGTAGCTTCTCTGCTGTCTCGCATGAAAGTCGGTTCCTCTTCTCATCGATGACATGAGATGCAGCACTAAACAGTCGCGGCTCATCTGTAGTACGAGCCCGTTTACTCTCTGCGCTGTTTTTATCTCCTGCACTGTGCATCACCGGACCGTCCGTCTCCAATACCTAGCGGCTTTCCCAAGTCCAACTCGGCGTGGATCATTTCTCGTGTGCGCAGCTTTTTCCCCATATCCAAGTAATGATATTTTATATGGCGAAAGAAGTAAAGGTGTTCTGAGTCCGCCTGACTAAATAGTGCGCTGACAGCTTCTAAGAGCGCTCTTTTAGCTGTTTTCACTCCGTGGTCTGTTTCAGCCTCTTTGTTTAAAAGACGCTTTAGTGCTGCAAGTAAATGTATGACGTCTGCCACAGATGAGCTTATCTCTCTTGTTATCTGCTCAAAGGGGGCGAGAAGAGAGAGAACGTTCCTCTGGAAAATTCAGCAGAACAGTGTCTGCAAACGGCCGTTTTTGCCTCTTTCTCTTACACTTTAAAGCTCTTCCACACTGCTGACATGTTTGCTGCATAAAGCGCGCGCCTCTCACTCTACGCGGGTTACTTTTTGATCGCGGCATTAAAAACGTCATTGTTCGGCAAAATTTATTCGGCCTTTTTACTTATTCGGCCGAACACCGAAAGGGCTTTTTTGACTATTTTCGGCCGAATAATTTCGGTTGCCGAATATTTGGTGCATCCCTATTATAAAGTATTTGAATACGAGGAAATTAATTTATTAATTTGGAAACACAGCAGGTAAAAATGTGTTCTATGGCATTAAACTAGTGTTTATGTTTTTATATATTGTGGTAAAATTTAAAAATGTAATTAATCATCACGAGAAAGTGATCAAATCGTTTGTTACGACATCAAAACCCATCCCTGCTATTTTAAAATAAGGGCAGCACTAAAGGTTTATAAGACACCAAGGGGTAAGGATCTTCATACCCATCCTATTGTGAAATGGATATATAATGCTCCAAAGAAAAGGAACTGTTTCCTATCTCTACTGCTGTCTTTCTAATATAAATGCACATACTTTCTCAAAAGAAAGACTATCTGATCTGTCTCTACCCGATACAACTATCGATTGGGGAAACTGTATGGGATAATACATTCCACGCTTCCACAAACCCTAATCACCAGTTTATTCATTTTAAAACTATCCACACGGCAAATTTAACCACACGTATACGACATATCATCTGTTTATCTCCAAATCCATAATGTAATGTAATGTAATGTGTATTTATATAGCGCATTTATTGTGTATGGCCATACACCCAAAGCGCTTCACAATCATGAGGGGGGTCTCTCCACACCACCACCAGTGTGCAGCATCCACTTGGATGATGCGACGGCTGCCACAGGACAACGGCGCCAGTGCGCTCACCACACACCAGCTATTGGTGGAGCGGAGAGACAGTGATAGAGCCAATTCAGTGGAAGGGGATGATTGGGTAGCCTATCTGGAGACTTATTTTTGCAGTTGCACCTGTTATTTATAGCCTAAAACCTCACGTTAATTCTTGTTGTTGTTGATTTATTATAAGGGAACATAAAGGGCACAGGTTGTTATGGAGAAAAATAAACGGTTTTGCTTTTTCACAACAACCAATAAATAAGCTATTATTATTAATATTATTATTATTATTATTATTATTATTATTATTACAGTGAAATAATTCATTAAATATGACAGGGCGAGGTGAGCTTGTGTCGCGGAGAGCTGTGACACTGCGACTCCGCCCGCTCTGATCATACACGTGTGGTTTTCAGCAGCGGTGTGAAGGAGCCGCCTCCAACTCTTTCTGTAGCAAGCTACAAGCCGTTTATCGAACTAACTTAATCTTACATACCAAACAAAACCTTGATTCCCTAGCTTTTCTAAATGACATTACAGTAGTAGAATATAGCCTAAGTTGGAGATATAGCGTTTTGCAAAAATAATAATAATAATAATGAAAAAGTTATGTTATGTTGTGTACATTCTGGCCAAATCTAACTCTAAGTCGTATTAATATTAATCAATCTTTGCATATATTATTCCATATATTTATGATGTATAGTTTTTTTTTTTTTACCAATTTAAGATGTTTGACAGTGTTAAGATTAATGTGTTGCATGTTGGCTTGGTTTTTGACAAATTTATGAACTATTTATGAACAAAATTGTGAATGAACTTGACTGTTGATGTCTTTAATAATAATGTCAAATAAATAACATTTCTCAAAATGGATATCTTGTTTTGCAACAAAACTCTTGAAATAGAGATTTTAAATGTCATATTAAAAATGACATTGTGCAGGTAATCATAAGCATGCAGTTTGTTTATCATTTATTCTAAAACAGTAAAAACAGCATTGTGTAGTTGGTTAAATAAGCATTTGTGAGTGTGTATACGCTGCTGTGAATGTGAGCGTTTGACGTGTGGAGTGTGTTTTTCGCAATGTGCTGCGGCCCCCGGGGCTCCGCGTCCCCTGAGAGCGTGAGGATCGGGACCCTGCGGTGTGTGTGACGTGGGACTGATGCGCACCGTCAGATTGTGTGTGTTTTCCTCAGTCTCTGCAGTCTTTTTTTAGCAGCTGCTGCATCAGTGTTAAAATGAGTCACCTCCAACTCCTACAAACCAGCAGCGCCATCCACCATTCACAATCACTGTGGTAAAAGCTTTTCTTTTGAAAGCCAAGATTCATCCATTGTTTGATTACACTTTGGTTAAATGTCTCGTCTCATGAAGTGCTTTGAAATGTGCAATTTTTATTCCATGTTTGACTTTATCTGAAAACATGAAGATGGGGGCGGGACATATAGTAGCAATACGGGACATATATCAGCCAATAGCATCTTTGCCAGTGTTGAGCTCAAGTGCATCAAATGAAGCATCTTGAAGAGGGCGGGGCAACTAGGTTGCTGGCGGAAGTGGTGTTAGTGAGGCCAGCAGGGGGCGGCCAACTTGTGGTCTGTGTGGGTCCTAATGCCCCAGTATAGTGATGGGGACTTTATACTGCTCAGTGAGCGCCGTCTTTCGGATGAGACGTTAAACCGTGTCCCGACACTCTGTGGTCGTTAAAAATCCAGGATGTCCTTCAAAAGGAGTTGGGGTTTAACCCTGGCATCCCGGCCAAATTTGCCCACTGGCCTCTGTCCATCATGGCCTCCCCATATTCCAATTGGCTTCATCTCTGTCTCCTCTCCACCAATCAGCTGGTGTGTGGTGTGCGGTCTGGCGCAAAATGGCTGCCGTCGCGTCATCCAGGTGGATGCTGTGCACTGGTGGTGGATGAGGAGATTCCCCCCTAATGTGTAAAGCGCTTTGAGTGCCCAGAAAAGTGCTATTTAAATGTAAGGAATTATTTTTATTATTATAATTTTTATGTGTTTTATGATACTAGAGATTTGTTGAGGCTGGAATGGCATATGCTGTGTAAAAACGTGCTGAATAAGTTGGCGGTTCATTCCGCTGTGGCGACCCCAGTTTAATAAAGGGACTAAGCCGAGAAGAAATGAATTAATTAATGATACTTGAGATCATTTTATTGGTAAGACGATTTAATGAGAAACTGAAGAAAAAAATAAATAATTGAATCATTTAGGTCAGGGGTGGCCAACCCTGTTCCTGGAGAGCCACCTTCCTGCAGATTCCTTCATATTAAACACACCTGCCTGTAATTATCACGTGGTGTTCAGGTCCGTGTGTTTGATATGGGGAGCAAGCAACTGAAATCTGTAGGAAAGTGGCTCTCCAGGAACAGGGTTGGCCACCCCTGCCAAGGCACGTAGTACATATTTAACAAATAGATTTGCTTCTAATCATCTAAATCGTAGCGTCAGCGCATTCAGAAATAACGGTTTGTTGGCAAAAGCCGCTAAACGCCACTTGCCTTTGACAGCGAAAGTCGCTATATCCCGAGAACCAATCAGAAGGTGCAAATCGAATCATATGTTGTCAATGTAGCAGCACGCTGATACGCCGGCTTTATGAGGAGATTATTTTATTCCAATATCGATTTTAAAAGTCAGAGTTTGATGAACTACATGAGCCTGTCTGACTGTGAGTAAATGGCAAATGAAAACATCTCTTACCTCAAAACTCTGTGCATTATATGAGAAAACCCTGTACAGTGGGAAGTGTAGCATGCATTCATAAAGTTTTTTTGCACATCGACGCTACTTTGAATGAGTCTGATTTACTATACATTAAACGGCAACTCCATTTCACGAAAGACCGAGTTAAGATGCCGTTCTTTTATCCCACGTGGATGCTATCCGTTTGTTAAGTGGTGACTTGTTGGTGACATAAGTGATACTGTTTCCGGGTCCAAGCTGCCACTCATTTGAGTTTAGAAATTATTCGTTTATGATCACTTTTTATTCATTCATTCATTTTCTTGTCGGCTTAGTCCCTTTATTAATCCGGGGTCGCCACAGCGGAATGAACCGCCAACTTATCCAGCAAGTTTTGACAGCCACAAGACATTTCTGACAGGGTATTCGAGTGTCAGAATGTTGTGTGACTGCTGTACAGGAGTTATTAATTGGGATTATAGATCGCAAAATTTAGAGTTTTTTTTTTTTTTTTTTAAGCATGACGGTAAAACATGAATGCGGTTATGAATATATTAATACATGTGTTTTTTTGCCGTAAAAATTAGTAATAATGACAAAAAAACACTACTTTGTGTATCTCCTTACTTTCGGGTTCGGCAATACTGCCGTTGTAAAAGGTGTATTCTGGGAAATTTTCTTACCCCTTGGTTTAAAGTGTGGTCTTGAAAAATCTTCATTCGAAGGGCTATACACCCCTTCCCATGAGCCCTACGCCTTCAAGCTACATTGGGACAACCCTACCCTTTGGCGTGCACACGCAAAACGAGGGGTAAGGGGAAGGGCTAAGGGGTAGAATTGGGATTGGGCCTTAATCTCCTCCCTTGGCTACGTCAGACAACAGACAGACTTAAAGGAAGAAGATCTCACGTAGCGTTTGTGAGAAATACTACAGTAAGAACTTTACCAATAAGTATTTGTTGTGCAGTTGCATCGACGAGTCACACACAATGTCATTACAAAGTTCATGCGCGCGCGCACACACAGATACACATGCACAACGCAGCACACACACAGACAGACAGAGCACGTTTAACTTTACACTCTTTTTGCATATGTGACAGGATACTGGTTAATCTCCACTGCTGTATGGATATCTGTTATGTTAATGTACAAAGTAAACCTGATTTAACGTCCACAAACCGGGATTGAAGCGTCTTCTATTATAACTGTTCTGACACACAGCTATGCTGATGATGTAAAGCTGAAGTGAATCACTGTAGTTCATTACACACGTGCACTGTTTTAAAACATTTTAAACATGAAACTCACTCTTCTTGATCACATTTGATGATGATTGATTATCCTAGCGAACTTAAACAGTTCTTTCATTCCTGGTTGTTTTGCGCACTTCCTCACTTGTTGATATGATTATACATGTGACTACCGGGACATGTTAATATGTGCAGCTGTCAATCAATATTGGTGGGCGGGGGAACCAAAGTCCTATGTCAAGTTGTGGTCGCTCTGAAAACCGCTCCAATTGGTCCACCGTTTTTATGTTGTTAAATTGAAAAAAACTGGGTGTGTTTATATCACCCCAATATGACGGTCTATACACTATATATACACACATGTCTGTCCAAACAGCTTGAAAAGTAGATTTTTCACCATAGGTGCCCTTGATTAATGTCAATTTTAATGTTATTGATTAATGCACTTGACAGATTTCATTCATTTATTCTCCTTCTGCTTTGTCCCTGGTTTATCACAGTAAAATGAACCGCCACTTACTTGACAGATTTGTCTTTTTAATTTTAGGTGGTCTGTGTAATATGTTTCATGTTTTGATGCATCTTTAGTGATTTTCAACTAATTACAATGTGTTGTTCCAATCCGCTTGTTAAGTGTGACGTCACGCGAAGCGGCTTCCGGGTCCAAGCGCTCTATTCCAGGGGTTCTCAAACTTTTCAGCTCGCGACCCCCAAAATAACAATGCCAGTGGCTCGCGACCCCCAATATCCTCTGAGGTGGTTATAAATACAAAAACTTTGCATGCAATGGTGCACACACACCAATAGACCAAAGTCTATTCTTCATAGATTTTTTTATGTATGTTAGTGCTGTAAATGGCCCAGAAAGCATAGCTTCAGATGCAGCAGATTGATATTATAACACCAGGTGTGTTATAATATCAATCTGCTGCATCTGAAGCTATGCTGTGTCTTTAATATAATGTAATTACCCCAGCGATCGCAATTGAATAGAACTAGTAACTATTAGCTACTATAGTAACTTTATAAAGTAGTAAATTGTAACTGTAAATTACTATTTTTTTTCTAGGTTATGGATAAAATATGGTAATTTTTATGGTTTAATAAAAATAAATAGATTTTTGGAAATCACTTGGCGACCCCCTTTCATTGTCCCACGACCCCTTGGGGGGTCCCGACCCCCACTTTGAGAACCACTGCTCTATTCCACTGAATGGGGAGACTCATGAAATGGTAATAATGAACGTTTACAAAGCGATTTAATGCTTTCGAAAATCACGATCGCAGTATTTATGTCCATGCCTAATATCCGATGGCCAGAAAGTGATTAATTTTTTTATAAATTGTTACATTTTTGGTATTTGTTATGCAGCAAGCCCAGAGATTGTTGTGTACACTATGATTTTATATAAAATTAACTTTAATGTGTGATAGGAATAAAACGTGATCATAAATGAATGATTTGTCCACTCAAATGAATGGCGGCTTGGACCCGGAAACAGTATTACATACGTCACAAACACGTCACCACTTAGGCGAATTTAGAGGTTTTTGCAAATAAAGCACAAGTGGATTTCGCTGGTTTTGATGCAAAAGAAAATCTACCTTGTTAAAAACCAAAGAATCATCTAAAGTGACGGCCAATTTACTTTATCAATTCACCTATAGTGCATGTGTCTGGACTTATGGGGGAAACTGAAACACCCAGGGGAAGCCCACACCAACACAGGAAGAACATGCAAACTCCATACAGAAATGCCAGCTGGGATTCGAACCAGCAACCTTCTTGCTGTGAGGCCACAGTGCTAACCACTGAGCCACCATTATAAAATTGACACCTCATGTCAACCATTGTGAAATTCATATGCTTGCAGTAATCGCTCAGCAAGCGAAAACTCAAAGCAAATGAGAGCGTGCATTAAAACATGGACTGACTGTATTTAGGTGTCAGATTACAGGATATCTCTTTGACCTCTCGCAGCAGCGTGATCCATCTCCAGACAGATTGTTGTCATTTCAATCGTCTGATAATTGTCTAGAGCCTGAGGAACTCAATTATTTTGCTGAGTGTAGAAGTGCTGACCTTTGTCCTGTGGGATCTGAATGCTCGAGTACCGCCCGCCTGCTGGACTCTTGAACTCGGCTTTGTTCGCTGTGATTGATTGGTCGCCACATCTGTCAGTCATGAGCTCTCAGCATGTGATTGGATCTTCATTCGGTCTCTTTAGTGGTGGAGCAGCAGCTGTTCTGTGATCCTCTTGATGATGACCAGGAGACACACACACACGTTTGTTTTTGTGAAAAGTGGGTACCTTACATAGGTTTCCATTCATTTTATACTGTCCAAACCGTATATTGTATTGCCCCCACCCCACCCATAAACCCAACCATCACAGGAGACTGTGTGCAGCTTTACTCTCTGATTAAACTCATCCTGTGTGATGTATTAGCATTTTGAGAAGTGAGGACGTCACCAATGTCCTCATTTTTTACCTCCTTTTTGTAAAACCTGTGTCATACCTAAGTCATTATACAGATTTGTGTCACAAAAACACGTACACACACTCACATACACGCTTGATCGCACACATGTACACATTCACACACACATGCACACTCTTGCTTACTCGCATACAAAGACATTCGCACACGCACACCCATTCACACACACTCAACTGCACACATGTACACAGACATTCACATACACACACTTGCACACAGACAAACGCGCGCACACACACACTTGATTTCTCACATGTACACAGTCACATATGCATACACACATTCATGCACTCTTGCACCTTCATGTACACACACACTCACTCACACTCAACTGCACACATGTACAAAGACGCATTCACAGATACACACACACACACTCACACATACTTAATCGCACATGTACACACACTCTCACATTTACCTACACACTAGCATACAAAGACACAAACTCACTCACTCACACATGTAAACAGACATACATTTACTCACACACACTCATGCACACTGTTGCAGTTACTTACATAGACACACATGCACACATTCACAAACTGAAATTCTCACACATCTACACAGAATTATACAATCTCTCTCACACACAGACACACACACACTCACTCACTCTTACACATTCTTACACATGCACACTTGTGTATTAGGATGTGTGATTTCCATAAGAATAAAGTGCGTGCGTGCGCGTGTGTGTGCAGGCAGATTGCTGATCATCTTGTGTCAGTGGGATTATGTGCCGGTGTCAGATGTGGGGTGTGTTTGGGTGTGTCTGTGGACCATCGACAGGAACCTGATCCTGCAGCCCCACCAGCTGCCCTGACTCCCGCACACCACTAGGGTTGTAACGGTATGAATTTTTCACGGTATGATAATCGTCTAAAACAATACCACGGTTTGACGGTTTTGCGGTATACGGTATGTTACAAATGTTACAAAATAATAGAACAGTGAAGCAAATTTGACTTTTTCCAAATAATATATTTTCAGTTACTATAAACAACACCACTTACAATGAACAAATAAAAATAAGAAAATAATCAATAATGTGTCAAAGTCCAAATAAAGTCCAAATAAACATGGTGCAAATCCTCAGTAAAAAATAGATATAAATATTTACTATACTATAAATAGTTACATAACGAAACTAGATTCAATATGGAACATCCTTAGGTTTTATGTGCCAGCATGGATATGGTTGTCTGTGGATATGGATTTGGATGTGGTTGTCTGCAATGCAGACAAACAGCTGCACCTTCATTTGCGTCTTTTGAAAACAGCAAGAGCAGCAGTTCGTCTTTGCTGTGTCACTGTTTTGTCATGTTTCTGTGCTGCTGTGCATGCAAAAGTACTTAGTATGAGAATTATTTCATGCAAAACTTTTTTTTTTTTTGCGTTTTATTTAGCCGCGCATAAATGTATGCCTATCTCTCATTCCGTGTTGTTCAAAAAGCTCAGTGTTGGTCCACAAACAAAAGCGAAACCTATGCTTATTGGTTGTGATATAGCGAGTTTGAACCAATCTGGGCATGGAGGAGGGACAATGCATCAATGTATCATGTCTGATTTGTCCGGAGACACAGTGACGAGCGTTTCTTTGTCAAATCAGCGTTGTCAAATGTTGATGACGTAACCGCACTGATTCTGGAGCCTCTGAAAGTCAGCGAATGTTATGTGATACAGCACTGGAAAGCTGAGATTCTCTTCTTTATGCCAATCTTTGAATTGTATGAATCGGATCAGCGGATCAAAAGTTATTAAACATTTAAGAGCAATACTTATTTTTAGCCGCGGGCAGCTGTCTCTGTCTTTAAGGGTTAAAACCGTTGATATGCAATTGTTCATGGTATGATAATCGTGCACGTTCAAATCGTGGTAGACCGTCATACCGGTATATTGTTACAATTCTACACACCACTCATCTGTCTGTCTGTCTCTCTCTCTGTGTGTGTCCGAGTTTGATTCTGTGTTTGAGTGATCCACTATTTTCTTCCAGTCCTGCTGAGGAGCCTTCTCTTATTAGTGCAGTAAATGTGGGGATTACAGGAATTTAGTATTGTTGAGATTACTGTTTGGTTAGGTTGGGATGAGACTTTATCCGTGAGACGAGACATTGGATTCATAAAAAAACGAGGAGATTTTTATACTATCTTCTTAGAATCCTCAATGATGAAATACAAGCGTCTTTTATTCAACTGAAAGAAACACAACTATTTACAGGAAGTGCTTTTTAAATCAACTTGATAAAGGTTATCGGCAGCTAGCTCTCTGCAACTCTCAGGTCACTGGTTCGAGTTCAGGCTGGGTCAATTGACATTTCTGTGTGGAGTTTGCATGTTCTTCTCATGTGTTTCCCAGTACTGGGTTGCGGCTGGAAGGGCATTCGCTGTGTAAAACATATGCTGGAATAGTTGGTGGTTAATTCCACTGTGGCGACCCCTGATAAATAAAGGGACTGAGCCAAAGGAAAATTAATAAATTAATGTTTTATATTCCATAGTTTTTAATATGATTGTACATACATATTTTGTTTTTTTACACAATTACTGTGTAAAATAGATAATAATAATAATTATAATTATAATGATTTAATAATGCTTTATATATTGATATGGTTATTAAAATATTGAATGATTTATTTATGTTACCGTTTGTGTTGTTGTATTGGGGGAGGAGCATTCCTCCTTCTGGGCCTGTGATTGGACAAGCATTTGATCATGTGATCTGAATGATGTGTTTTGGATTGAACCGGTTCCTTGATGCTCGTCTCTGCTGGAGCTCCAGAATCATCACGGGATTGAAGTGGATTAAAGCTCTTGATAAATCTCTCTTCTTCCTCTCTCTCTCTCTCTCTCTCTCTCTCTCTCTGTCTCTCTCTCTCTCTCTCTCTCTCTCTCTCTCTCTCTCTCTCTCACTCTTTGTGTCTCTTTTGTTTCTCGTCTGAAATCTAAAGCTGTTGTAAGTTGGGAGAACATGCTCTCGTTGAAACACACTCTTTTGATGAGTGTTAATCTCATTAGGTGTGTTAGTGATCCGGCTGGACAGGAAGTGCATTGATAAGGCCAGATATTATTTATAGCAGCTCTGACACACAAACCCATCAATAATTGACGGCGTTCAGATGATTGTGTTCATGACTGACAACACACAACCAGACTGTACTCTGAACGTGTGTGTGTGTGTGTGTGTGTGTGTGTGTGTGTGTGTGTGTGTGTGTGTGTGTGTGTGTGTGTGTGTGTGTGTGTGTGTGAGAGAGAGAGAGAAAGGGACAGAAAGAGACTGTGTGTCTTTGTTCTTGCCTGTGTGTGTCTGTCTGTGTGTAAGTCAGTGTGTGTGTGTGTGTGTGTGTGCATGTGCGAGTGTGTGTCTGCTTGTTTGAGTGAGTGTCTGTTTGTTTGAGCGTATGTTTCTGTGCAGTAGTGTGTGTGTGTCTGTGGTTGAGTTTGTGTGTTTGTTTGAGTTTGTTTGCATGTGTGTGTGTTTGTTTGTTTGAATGCGTGTGTCTATTTGAGTGTTTCTGTGTGTGTGTGTTTGTTTTGTGTGTCAGTTGGTTTGAGTGTCTGTTGGTGTGTGTGCGCGTTGGTTTTGAGTGTGTGTGTGTGTGTGTGTGTGTGTCTGTGCGCGCACGTCTCAGTGGGTTTTGTGTGTGTGTGAATGAGTATGCACGTGTGTGTGTGTCTTTGTGTGTGCGCACATGTCTGTCTGTGAGTGCATGTGTGCTTGCGTGCGTGCACATGAGTATGTATGGACACGTGCGTCTGTGTGTGTGCGTGTACGTCTGTTTGTACATGTGTGTGTCTACATTAGTGTGCGCACATTTGTGTGTGCGCGCGTGCCGTCGGTGTGTGAGCAAGTCTGTGTGCGTGTGTGTGTGTGTGTGTGTGCATTTGTGTGCACGTGTGCGGTTGGTTTTTGCACATTTGTGTGAGCAAGTCTGCGTGCGTTTGTGTGTGCGCGCATGTACGGTTGGTGTGTGCGTGTCTGTGTTTGTGTAAACAAGTCTGTGTGTGTGCGCGCGCGTGTGTGTGTGTGTGTGCGCACGTTTGTGCGTGCGTGCGTGTGTGTCTGTCTGTCTGTCTGTCTGTCTCTCTGTGTGTGTGTGTGTGTGTGTGTGTGTGTGTGTGTGTGTGTGTGTGTGTGTGTGTGTGTGTGTGCTTGCGCTAGTCTGTGTCTGTGTCTGTGTCTGTGTGTCTGTCTGTGTATCTGTTTGTGTGTCTCTCTGAGTGTGTGTGTGTGTACTTCTCAGTGTGTTTGTGCGATAATGGGATGTGTGTATGAACGTATGCGTGTCTGCATTTGTGTTTCTCTGCTCTGTGTGTGTATATAAGTATGTGTGGTCCTGGTATTCATAACAATGTGGGGACAAAATGTATTGGATTAGCAGTAATTCTTGGGCTTCTGGGATTGTGTAAAAGTGCAAGAGTGTATCCTGTGAGGGTGTACAGCTGAGGCAGGAGGACAAAATATCTGTACAGCAGACATGTCTATGGCAAGACCTCAGAAAACATCAAAACCCAACATGTGTGTGTGGGTTTTGGCCGGACTGTTGTTTTTTTCCCCTCTCCAGACTGTAACTCTGAGTTGGAGTGGAATTACACACACACACACACACACACACACACACACTCTGGTTTCCTGCACTCTCGGCAGTGTTCTGTGAGATGTGTGTGTTCTGCATTATTGATGCAGTGCTGCTGCAGCTCTATCACACCCTCTCACCCGATCACTTACTGCTCATAAATACCCCAAATACCACACACACACACACACACACATACACATACACACTTCACTACACTCTCAGCAGAAAACTGCCCTTCTCCTACCGGGACGTTTTGGACTCTTCTAAAGCATCATATGTTTGCAGATATTTCAGAATCATGCTCCGTAAACATTCTTGAAAAACAATGCTGAAGTCAGATATTCTGCTAGTTTTTATGAATGTAATGTAAGTGCGGCCCATCGAGGGAGACGGGAGGGGGGACAAGCGTGCTTTGGCCCAGTTCAAGGCAACTGTACATAGTGTGAGTGCGCCCTAAATGTGATTATCGGCCTATACCCATCTCCGGCCAATCGATCAGAGCATCACCGCTAAATAGTAATGACTATACGAGGTTTCATTAATGTTAGTTTGTAGTATTTACTTGCTTTACTTACTAACATGAACTAATAATGAGCAATATACAGTAGGGCTGCTCGATTATGGGAAAAATCATAAACACGATTATTTTGGTCATAATTGTAATCACGATTATTCAAAACAATTATCAGTTGAAGTCAAAATTATTCGCCCTTCTGAGAATTTATTTCTATATACAAATATTTCCCAAATTATGTTTAACAGAGCAATTTTTTTACAGTATTTCCTATAATATTTTTTCTTCTGGAGAAAGGCTTATTTTTTATTTCAGCTAAAAAAAAAATCAGGTTTAAATATTTTGAAACCTATTCAGGGCTCGAAATTAACTTTTTTACTTGGTAGCACCGGTGCTCCCAACTTCAAATATTTAGGAGCACCACAAAAATTTTAGGAGCACCAGAAAAAATTTAGGAGCACCCACCAAAAATAAATGAGCACCGCTGCAAATTGTTTTTTAATGGATTTATTGTATTTTAAAACAACATTAATAGGACTGACAATAAACCAGAAACAACTATCTAACTAATGCTGCGAAGACATCGATATTTGTGTGCAATAATTCCAAAATGAATGTCTTATAATTAGGCCATAGAATATTAATGATGATAAAAAATGACAATAATAGTAACAATGAATTCCATTTCTCATTATGATACTGCCTTGAATGTGCATGAATGTAGGTTATCTGCTATAAAAAGTCTGTTACTTTATAAAAAATAATTGTATAGTTTACATCAAACAAAAATGAAGCATTGCAGTAAGAAATATTTATTTTGTACAGCTGTTTTTATATGCATGTCAATTTAATAAATAATATTTCTGCAACAAAACAAACAAAAGATTATAATAAATCATTCAATTCAATGATGAAAGCTGCAAAACAGTCATCAGTAAATAAATATAAAAATAAAATACACCTCAAAAAATAATATACAAAAGAAAGTAAGTAAAGTCTCACTTCTATCACTCTTTAAAAGTTTTGGTTTCAGTTTGTGTCAATTTATAGGTTCAGTCTGAGCTGATCTTCATTTTTCTGTGTTAGTGGAAAAGCTGGCGAGTCAGCCGACCCAATTTATGAGCAGGCAGAGCAGGATTCTTGCGCTAACCATCGGTGCAATACCGGTCTTTGTTATGAGCCGCAGTTTCAGTGTAAACTTGGTAAAGGCGAGCTTCTTTGGGCGATGATATGAACAGTACTAGATTTGACTTTTAGCGGACATTTGCGCTGAACACACAGTGAATGCAACGCATGGAGATTCGGGCACCTTCTCCAAGAAGCGCGTACTCGATTGATCTCAGCTGGCGGATCATTATTCACCACGTGACGTGTCATGATCGCTTTCATCTGCGCCTCAACTTTAGGTGGGGTTTGCAAACCTGTGTGCTTTAAGTTTTTACTCTTCAACCGTTTGCATTTCCCGTGGTCATAAAAGCTCCTTCCCTGTCATCTGACAGCGGAATACCTTGAGTGAATGACAGCTAATATGAACCAATATAGCGGCAGGGAAGAGCGATTCAGCAAGTTTTTACAACCATTATCTGCAGTCGCACTAATGCGCCCAAATATATTATGAGGTCGCATAGATTAATTTTCGGGCGCATATGCGACCAAAATGGTCGCAATTTCGAGCCTTGCTATTTTAATAACTCAGTATTATTAGCCCCCTTAAGCAATATATGTATTTTTGATTGTCTGCAGAAGAATCTACTGTTACATAATGACTTGCCTATTTACTCTAGTTAAGCCTTAAATGTCACTTTAAGCTGAATACTAGTATCTTGAAAAATATCTTATAAAATATAATGTGCTGTCATCATAGCAAAGATAAAAGTTATTAGAAATAAGCTATTAAATCTGTTTAAACTGTGTTTTAAGCATCTTCACTGTAAGAAAAAAAGTCCTTCAGTCAAGAGCAGTGAGTGGATTTTGTCCTTTTGTTGTTTGATTAATAATAAAAACAGCAGCAGGAATACCGCACGCTGTCACTTTAAGAACAGTGCGGCTCTGATATGGTTTCTCTTTCACGTGTCTTTTGATTCTCAACTTTTATTGATTAATATGAATAATCACTAAACACCGTGCATGTAGTTGACCATTAAAGCGCTCGCATTAAGATGGCGTTAGATGTGCGTGTGCTCTGCTGTCTGAGGCTAAGCCCGGACCGCACGCACAACAACACACACACAATACCTGTCCGAGGCTAAGCGCAGCGCGCACACACACAACAGTACGTGCCCTTTCGCGCTTTTAAAAATATGAATGATGCGCATCCCATGCTGCAAAAGTTACATCACAGCACATCTTTCAGTCACTTTCACGTGGAACTGGAAAGGAGGCGGTATATGATGGAATAATCGTTTATCTCGATTAATGGTTTTTCATAATCGTTATGAGCCGTAATCGAAATCGAAACCGGTTTTTCGATTAATTGCACAGCCCTAATATACAGCCTTTATTAATCATAGTTCAACATTTACTAATGCATTAGTAAAATCCAGAGTGCGTGTTAACATTAGTCAGTGCGCTGTGAGCTAACAACGAAGGACCTTTTTTTTTTCTTAAATGTTAACCAGGATGAACAAATGCTGTAATAACTGTAATGTTCATGATAGTAAATGCGTGAACTAATGGAACCTCACTCTAAAGTGTAGCTCAGGAGAGTTGAGCTGTAGAAATTCTAATGTTGCGGATGTAAGAAGAGCAGGAGTGATTGGATGCGCTGAGCTGATTTGCGGTGAACATGTTTCTCCAGTTTCTGGTTAGTCCAGATCTTTGGTTCTGATCAGTGGAGAAGCTCAGGTCGGGTCATGAAGGGGGCTTGACCTCTTCTGTCCTCATAATGCACCTCCACCTCTCACTCCCTCCCAGCTCTGCTCTGCTTCATGGCAGCTTTCTGCGCTTACTCTGCGATGCAAGGTTTCTTTCAGAAATGTTCACAATGCAGTTTGTTGAATAAGGCACGTCTTGCATGGAGGGTTTTTAGAGTGATCTGTTTGTGTGAAAGACAATCAATATGGAAGGTAAATCCTGCCAATTTTGAATAAATTAAATTAAAATGAAAATCAGATCAACAATTTCATTATAAAACACAGTTCGCAAAATATCTGCCACAATTTCAAATGAAATGAAATGATTGAATTTTCATTTTCACTGTGACACACAACGTCCCTGTCAAATCGATAATTAAATTGGTTCTGTCAATTTAAAATGTACTTGTCGGGCTCGGGTTGAATTCTGTCAGGTTCGGGCCCTATTTTATGGCATGATCACCTCTAATATTCTCATATTTATTTTTTGTACATGGATTGAACTACTCAAACTTTGTCCAATTTTGCAAAGCTCCATCAAGGACATTGCAATAAAGAGACAATCTTTTAGTTGATTTCATTTTTTATATTAATTTATCCCTTATTTTGTTTGCATTTTCAATTTTCCTGCATTCATAAAGATGTGCTATATTTCATATATCTAATATTTTGTATAAAAATTCTCTGGTTTCTGGTGAAATAACAGGAGCTGTTCTTCCCGCAGGTCACATGTTACTCCTGGCTTTTGTTTGGGTTTTGCTTTGGTTACCAACAGCAACAGTCTGTTTGTTTGGTCACAATAATCAATAGTGGATGAGAATAGAGCAGCTGTCAGAGGTGTATGAGTATGTGTGTTACCCACAATCCTCTTGTCCGCTCTCTTTTGTCCGTCTGTTTGTTTTCACCACGAGTGCAGCATACAGTGTGTTTTCATCCGCTTCCTTTTGCACACTTTGCATATCTTCAGTGT
The DNA here is from genome assembly GCF_052040795.2 of Danio rerio. Classification (NCBI taxonomy): domain Eukaryota; kingdom Metazoa; phylum Chordata; class Actinopteri; order Cypriniformes; family Danionidae; genus Danio; species Danio rerio. Next base: position 55,164,028 of record NC_141029.1, on the reverse strand, counting down.
CACTCCTCGAAGCCCCGCCCATGGTGAAATTTCATTGGTCCAAATTCAAACCCTGCTCGGCTGCTTTACAATAACATCTACATTTATTCTCTGATTTTCTGTGCTTGTCAGTCATCTTTTACCCTTACCTGCCCTTACCCTTACCTGGTTTGGAAATGAGAAGATCAAATTCAAAAAAACACCAGTGCATAAACATACAGCTAATAATGAAACATAATATGAGTGATTTATTCATGCTGCATGCTGGGAATCAATACAGAAACCGGCAGTCACAGTGTGTACACATTTAACTTTGTTTTAATGGCATAAAGAGCCCCTATTATGCATTATAAAGGTTATATTTAGGTTTTGGGGGTCTCCAACAACAACTGGCTCTGGGTGGCCACAGTCCTCCACTGTACCTCAAAGGAGCGCTACCCTGTACTAAAATGGCGGCTCTATTGACGCATTCCTTCCAATAGACAACAACAGGATAGGCGACATTTAATGTAAATATATATGCTATAATACTACTATGACTACTATAATAAAAAAAAATCTGCTCTTACTGTAAAACTAAATAAATTGCTAAAAACTCTTGACACATGAAAGTGTAAAGCCTGCAGCTCACAACAAATGTGGAAAATTATTGCGTATCATATTTAACAAACTTATGAATTGAATTGAATGTTGCTCACATGGATAATTGAATATTAAGCAGATGATGTCATTACGCTGATGTGTCGTCAGCCAATCACTGCATTGCTGATCATGATTTCGGGGATCTGTCCTTCACAACAATTCAATTCAATTAAATTCAGCTTTATTTGTATAGCGCTTTTACAATGTAGATTGTGTCAAAGCAGCTTCACATAGATGGTCATAGTAACTGGAACAGTGCAGTTTAGTTTTTAGTGTTTAAGTTCAGTTCAGTTTAGCTCAGTTCAGTGTGATTTAATCATTACTGAGAGTTCAAACACTGAAGAGCAAATTCATCGATGCGTAGCTCTACCAATCCTGAACAATGCGAGCCAGTGGCGACAGCGGAGAGGCAAAAAAAAACTTCACCTGATGGGAGAGTGAAGAAAAAAAAACTTGAGAGAACCAGACTCAGCTGGGCACGACCATTTTAATTTCTCCGCTGACCAAAAGTCTTGTGCAGAGCTTCAGTCACCGCGGTGGAGGCTGGAAGATGGCCTCATCGAAGACTCGTCTGTCCCAGGAGCGTCGCTGGAATTAGACACATGTTCTCCACTCCCCACGACCATCAGCGCAGCTAAGATCTCAGATCAGTTCATCCAGACATTTTAATCGGATCCACAAACTTGTTTGAAGAACCAAACTGGCCTGAGATCACTTGATCCAGGATCAGCCGAATCATCTGAGATCATTTAAGGGAGGTACCAAGAACGGACCCCAGTTGTCATTTTATAATGTGTTTATTTATTTAAGAAAAGTTATCAGATCGTAACATATTGAAATGGTTTTTAACATTTACCCGAATCCAATCTGTTAAACGAAGAGAAACTGACTTTTTAAGAGCTCTCTTAACTGTTTTGCCTTTAGCTTCAGCTACAGTATAGCACACAGCATGTGACTTAGTTTTTATCTCCTCAGTTATTCTAACATGTGTAAACACACTTGTGAATGCTGCTCTGGATATGGAGTGTGTTTTATATGCAGTGATGGTCAGATCATAAAGGTTGCTGACCTCTAGCTCAGACACCAATGCAGACTAAATCATTTTGGTTTTGTGAGGTCTTGCGCAACAACAACAGCAGCGGATTATGGGCCATTCGTCCTCTGTGACTTGTGTGTGTGTGTGTGTGTGTGTGTGTGTGTGTGTGTGCCAGATGTTTTGCTCTCAGAGCTCCTAATACTCATTCTGCTTTAATCTGAGAGCAGCAGAAACACACAGTCAGTCAACAGAGGCAGATCACAAATACAACTTCTCAGTCTCTCTCTCTCTCTCTCTCTCTCTCTCTCTCTCTCTCTCTCTCTCTCTCTCTCTCTCTAAAGAGATAATCATCATTAATGCAAATGCCTCCAATCCGTCTCCTGCTGTGTGCAGAATGAGATTGGATATGAAAATGATCAACTATTCAGTCTTTATTTAGCAGTCAAAGCAGTAGTTGTGATGTTTAATTGTTTAGTTTATGTTTTAAATTCATTGCATAGTTTTTATTTTTAATTTTTTTGGGCTCCTTTTCAAAACCTAGTGAGCTACCCATGTAGGGTGCATTTTAAGACATCGCAGGTGAAAGTCTGTTCTAAAAGGTGAATTGTTTTAAGACAGCTTTATTATTATTTATATGTATTTATTAGTTCATTTTATTCACTAAAATAATCGCTCTTTCTCTCCCTTTAAACTTTCTGCTCATTAATATTACTCACTGTTGAATTCTTATCTGTCCATTTGTCTTGCTTGTTTGTTTAATCAACTGCTAAACCAACTTAAGGCATCTGTATGTTGCTGTTTTCTGATGATTTGAAGTGCTTCTTTTATCCTCGTTAGTAGTGCTGCACAATTAATCGTTAAAAGATCGCGATCTCGATTCGACCCCCTTGACGATCTTAATCCAGATTCACAGATATGCCTGAGGCGTTTAGCATTTTTGGTCAACTAATGGTACTTTCACTTGAGAATGTTTTTTTTTAGTGCTCTTTCCACCACTGGAAATATCTAACATCCTTCTCCCTGTGTTCCTCCAACAGGCGTGTCATAAACCCCATCGGAAGGCATCCATAAAGCCGGCTGGCTGATTTCGGTGCGCTGAGGAGGACGTCTGCCCATGCACACGCACAGCACCATGGGAAGCTCCCCGGAGGTGCTGTCCTGGACGTCCTGTCCCAGCCTGCTGGTGGGCAAACTGAAGGAGGAGCTCAAACTCACAGTCGTCGGAGACTCGATAAAGAAACCCAACAATAACATCTCTCCTCAAGCGCTCCTGCCTCCTGCTCCTCCTCCTCCTCCTCCACCACCACAGATCATCACAGATCTCGCTCCTCCAACCACGCTGCCCATGCCTCTCCATCACTTACAGCTGCCGGTTCGAGATGAGGAGCCAGGCGGCACCAGTCCTCCATGCACAGCACTTAGCGAGGACTCAACACGCGAACAAGGACACTTCGAAAACAGCGTTTTACAGCTACAGGAGCAGGAGGATGCTGAAACACCTGGATCTTGCGGTCAGGGTGGATGCGGAAGTGGCGGAGAGGAGAAAAACGAGGAGAACGGCTGTCCCATGGAGCATAGTGGAGACGACACACACCATCATCCACATGATGACATCAAACTGCACTTTCACAGAGCCGGGACGGGCAGCGGAGGGTTTCTTGAGGGACTATTTGGGTGCTTGAGGCCTGTGTGGAATATCATTGGGAAGACATATTCAACCGAGTATAAGCTTCAACAGCAAGGTTAGTGGAGTCTGGGAAGTGCCAGATTAAGTATAAATTACTAAATGAAGTCGGGTTATCTTTATTAATAGGGGTGTCACCATTTCGATTTTTAATCGAAATCGATCGAAATTTATGCTCAATTTCGATTATCGAATCAAAAAAAAAGAATCGTCGATGCTGCCACGCCCCCATGTCACGTCAGCTTGTCTTGCCAAGCGGGAAAAAAACAGGCTTGTTAACGTGCTTGTTGAACTGCAGATATAGGAGACCCGTCGACAAAGCTTAAACCCTCTCCTCTTTCAATGAAGTCGCCGGTGTGTAAGCATTTTGGATTTCCAGTGAGTTATGTTGACAACGTTCGTGTTGTCGACAAAAAAAACACAAGCTCTGCTATGTACGTATTAGGGTTCGTCCGATAGACAACACCGACGCCATTATTTTTTACCGACGCCATTATAACGACACAGATCACTGCCTATTCACGAGTCCCGCAGAAAAAGTGATTGACAGGTGGTAATTATGTGTGTATCTTGCCTTTATTCATTTACTGTATGATTTGTTTATGGGTAAAACAAAGACCATGCAGGTCAGGTAGTTTAAACGGTAGGCTACAAATAATTAATTGGTCATTAATTAATTAACTATTCATAATCGAAAATCGAATCGAATTGGGATTTGGAAGATCGTGACACCCTTATTTATTAATATTGCACTTAATATTGAGCTGATCCTTCATGTCGATCGACTGGTTTGTTTATAAGCTGACGTACAAGTGATCTGCTGACGAATCGTGGCTTTAAAACAATCCAGTGTCCCTGTATTTGTGTTTACACTCAATAAACAGCACAGTCATTTCTGTTGAGCCCGCAAACACAATGGCAAACCAGCGCTGTTTAAGAACGCACACAACAGCGCTCAAATGTTCATGGGAAATTGACGTTTTAAATATTTTAGTATTGATTAGTATTAAATTGCAGTATCGTTACAACCCTTGTGTGTGTATATATAATAATGATAATAGAGAAAAAAACACAACAGATAGAAAGATCATCAACATCAAGTGCATTAAAACTTATATTTATATTTTTTGTTAATCATAACATAATAAATTAAACAAAAAAAGTGAATCAATTTAACTTAAAGCTTTTATTTCTAATTTTATTTTCATTTTTAAGCAAATTAATAATTTCATTAGCGATTCATTTGCCCTGTTTTTCTGTAATACATACTAAACATTTAGTACCCAATTAGCACAACTAATATACACAAAATATTTACTTAAATAGCCCTATCGTTTAAAATAAAATAAATATAGTAAATTACAGAGGTTCTAATGTTTAATTATATATATTTTTGATTAGATTAGATTAGGTTCAACTTTATTGTCTTTACACATGTACAAGTACAAGGCAGCGAAATGCAGTTTCGGTCTAACCAGGAGAGCAGTCGCAGCATTGCACTCCTTTATTATAGTCAAATTTAGATGCATCTTTAAAGGGGACCTATTTTGCAGTGCCAGTCTGTAGGGTTGAAAGGGCCCTAGGGAAGATTTGTGTAAAAACCCACTTGTGTAAAAACAGCGAGAAGAAAGCACATTTTAATATTAATAATTTTATTACAGTAATATTATTACATTTTAATATTGTTAATTTATTATTTAAGTGTATAAATTTTTATTAACTGTAATATATTTAACCTATAATACATATGTGAAAATATTTTTTGCAAGTTTGCAAGCCACAAAACACCCATTTAAAAAAAAAAAAAGTATATTCATTTGATGCCAGAATTATTAAATTTTTTTTTTTTTTCTTGTTTTAAATATTTTCCAAATGATGTTCAACAGAGCAAGTTAAACTTCACAGTATGTCTGATAGTATTTTTTCTTCTGGAGAAAGTCTTATATGTTTTATTTCGGCCAGAATTAAAGCAGTTTTTATTTTTTAAAAGCCATTTTAAGGTCAAAATTATTAGCCCCTTTAAGCTATATATTTTTCAATAGTCTACAGAACAAACCATCATTATACAATAACTAATTACCCATAACCTGCCTAGTTAACCTGAATAACCTAGTTAATTTAAGCTGTATAGAAGTGTCTTGAAAAAAATATCTAGTAAAATATTAGTTACTGACATCATGGCAAAGATAAAACAAATCAGGTATTAGAAATGATATATTAAAACTATTATGTTTAGAAATGTGTTGAAAAAATCTGCTCCACGACACAGGAAAAAAAATGGGGAAAAAATATTCAGGGGGCAAATAATTCTGACTTCAACTGTAAGTATGACAAATAAAAATAAAACTGGAATCAAATGCATTTTTTTGTAAATGAATAACATACAAATATATGCATAAATAATTAAAAATGTAGGAGACATTTTAGCTGGTTTTACACAGAGATTTACACAAATGGATCCACAATGCAGTTCGGCAACACTTGACGTCACCCATTCAAAGTGAATAGGAAGCGTTGACGGCCCGTGTGAATGGGGTGTTACACAAACAAAACTTTGCATTACATGTTAAACAGTGGGGAAAATTCGATTTTGACAAAACGAGGGGGAAACCTGCTTAGCAAGGTGAATAAGTGGGATAGATAATTAATTGATTATTTAATGAAACATGCTTAATTTAAATCAATTCACCTTTATTTCTATATTGCTTTGACAATGTATGTGGCCTATTCGTTTCTCACAAATCACACACGTGTTTCTGTGATCATGGGCATCGTTGCATTTAATAAAACAAGTCCTAAAACTACACTAATAATGTATTATGCATAGCAAAACATACGTTTACTTTGACTGTGGCAGTGACAGCAATGATAACATACTTACTTAAGACTTTAAAGGGCACCTATGGTAAAAAAAAAAATCGACTTTTCAAGCTCTTTGGACAGAAATGTGTGTAGATAAAGTGTTTAGACCGTCATATTGGGGTGATTAAAAACACACCCAGTTCTTTTATTTTTATTTTTTTCAATTTAACAACATAAAAACGATTCAAACCTTTCAATCTTTAAAGGAAAAATATGGGTTTAACCAAAGTGACTTTTATAGATACCTTCAAATAAGACATTATATTAAATGTAATATTAAACCAGAAACATTAAAAGCTGCAGAGACAGGAATAATAAAAGTGTTTTTATCAGTGAGCAAGGCCCAATCATGTACTAAGATCATTTCGAAATTATATAAGGGATTTCGCGAATCAGTATCGGAAAATACATTATATGTCAGAGATAAATGGAAAATGGAGGGAAATCTGAATATCTCAGATGAAGATTGGGGGAATATTTGTTCAACCCAATGGAAATGTACCAGCTCTGCCATGTGGAGAGAATTCTGTTGGAAGAATGTCTTAAGGTTTTTTATCACACCATCACAGAAAATACATAGAGGAAAGGGTACTAGCTGCTGGAGAATGTGTGGGGAAAAAATAGCTAATCATTATCATGTTTTTTGGGATTGTCAGAAATTAACCCCATATTGGAAAGAGATTAAAATACATCTGGATGCCATTTTTGAAGTAGAGATTGCCTTTACCTGTGAATCTTTATATTTAGGTAATATAAATTTGGATGGATGGATTAATAAAGACAAGAAACTGCTATTTATTCTTTTGGCAGCTAGTAAAAAAGTAATCACAAAAAAATGGTTAAAATTAGAGTCACCTACAGTTGAAGAATGGATTGATACAGTGCACACTATATATGTCATGGAAAAACTATCGTTTTCATTAAGAACACAAACAGAATACTTTTTTCTAATTTGGAGTAAATGGACTGAGTATATTTCACCAATATGCCCGAATTTTTCTTGAATTGTAACCTAAATGTAACATTGTATAAATAAGTATCTTTTCTTCTTTAAAGGAAAACTTTTAAAGGACTTGTAGCTCCCCATGTTTTACTGTTCATAGTTATTCTTGTTGTTAAAGAGAAGAAAATACAAAGCATATACAAGATCTGTAAGTCTCTTTCTGTATGAGAGAATATGTAAGATATATATGTATTTTCTTCTGAAAACTCAAAATAAAAAATGAAAAAAAATAAATAAATAACAACACAAAAACGGTGGACCAATTGGAACGGTTTTCAGAGCGACCGCAACTTGACGTAGGAGTGCGGTTCCCCCCGCGCACCAATATTGATTTTCATTTCATGTCCGCCATTTTCAGCGCGAGTCAAAGGGATATCACTAAAGGAACACCCTAGCTCTAGTATTAGATGTAAGGCTCATTGGGCTCAACACAAGATCAATATTCTCCACATTATCGCTCTCATCGGAATTATTGGTTGTTCCTTTAGGTAGGTTTGCAAATGTGTACTTTTCATTGCGTCTACCTTAAACTTCAGCTGTTTGCATTTCTCACATTCACAGAAGCTCCCTATGATCTTAACTAGGTGCAGCTGGAAAAGTGCAAGCGCGTTGCCTCATGTGCGCGTCTCTCCATTGGAAATAAAATAACAAACTTGCCTGCAAGTCGCACACCAAAAGCTAATGCAGCGTCATGCATTTTGGAATTCTGGGCGTGGGTTTCTGTCGGGGTGCACGCGGCGGCACTTTAAGTCGGCAGCTGGGCGCCGTGGACTAGAGATCTGCGCGGGACTAAATTTTGAATCCCGCTCCCGCCCGCACCCGCCAGGTTTTAGCCCGAACCCGACCGCTCCCGCTTATATTAAGAATTTGTTGTCCCGCTGCCCGACCCGCCCTGTTTTATACCCGCCGTGCCCGATCCCACTAAAGAGCGGGGGAGAACAAAACCGAAACACCCAGCTATACAGTCAAGACAGTCAAGCTGTCTGTATAAACACACACACACACACACACACACACAAAGCTCTCTCTCTCTCTCTCATACGCGCGCGCGCACTAACGTGAATTATACAGAGCGATTCTATTAATGAAATGTGGAGGTTATTTTTGTCTCACTGTCGTTATGAATTGTATCGCGTTTAATGGGGTTTGTGCAGAGCTGTGTAGCTCCGCCCTCTTTTGAAAAGAGCACAATCTCATTTGAATTTAAAGTGACAGTCACCAAAACACCACTATTAGGATCAAAACCTAAAAGAGATAGTTTCAATAAGTTATAAAACTGTATTTTTGTGCTATTTTGAGCTGAAACTTCACATGCACACTCGTGAGATTTATTGTAAATCTTGTAAAAAGGGGCATAATAGACCCCCTTTTAAATGCCATATAATGCACAAGATGCAAAGATTCATATTAGCATAGAAAAGGAATGCAATGCAAAACAACACTTTCTGTTCAAGTCATTTGCAGGACTTACTCGTGGTTTTAATCATACGCTGTTGTTTGTGTTGTGATTGGTCAGTAGAGATGTGGGAGGTGCCGTTTGAGGAGATCTCGGAGCTGCAGTGGTTGGGAAGCGGAGCTCAGGGCGCTGTATTTCTCGGGAAGTTTCGCTCTGAAGAGGTCGCCATCAAGAAAGTCCGCGAGCAGAAGGAGACGGATATCAAACACCTCCGCAAACTCAAACACCCCAACATCATCAGCTTCAAGTAGGTCACAGTGTCTCTGCTCACTGCACACCACCCACAGGAGGAACAGAGCGGTGCAATACAGGCTCGGCTTTCAGTTCTGCCGCTGAATACACATCAAATGTTCTTCTTTTTTTATATGATTATGTTTATGAAATGTTCGCAATAGTATAGACATAACAATGCATCTTTAAACGACACACAAAGAAAAATAAAAGCAAAACAAGTAAGAAAAAATTGATTAAAAAATCTGATTAAATATAAAACAGGACAACCCCAAATAAAGCAGATTGTTTATTTTCCAGATGATATTAATATAGTTACAATATTCATTTTTTATATGATGTAGGCAAAGAAATGGTGCCAAATAGTCCAAATAAGGAGTCCAAACTTTGATAAAACATTCTGTTTTTTTGTGTAATACATAGGTCAGATGTTCCAGGGGTATTACCTCAATACTCATCTTGTTCCAACCAAGTGATGGAGATTGATCACTAATACAATTAGGTCAGATAGGTTGTCCAGACTGCAAAGGTTAATAAATCGTACAATTTATTTTTAGCTGATGAAAAAATGTGTCCATAAGGTATACCCAAACTCAATGAAACTGGGTAAAATCTTATTTTAATATCACTACAATATTATGGACTGTTTCCCCGAGATGGGTTGCAGCTGGAAGGGCATCCGCTGCGTAAAAACTTGCTGGATAAGTTGGCGGTTCATTCCGCTGTGGCGACCCCGGATTAATGAAGGGACTAAGAAAATGAATGAATGAAAAATGTATTATGGACTGACAGATCCGCTGTAAATGCTGCTCTTCGAGTGTAAACTTGTAAACACATTAATCAAACTCTCACCATTGTGTAGGAATTTCACCGCATTTTGTGACAGGATAGTCTATACACACATGGCTTTATGATGCACCATTTACCATGCGCTAGGCTTGGTCGGTAATACGGTAATATGGTTTACCGCGGGATCTAAAAATAGCAAAGGTGTCAGTTTCAATACCATCATAATAAAACAATGCTCTTAAATAGGAGACAAGTATTAAATATTATTTATTTAATGCCTACAACTGCGTATGCGTGATTGTCATCACGGGACAGGGTGGAGGAGAGAAAGAGAGAGGGAGAGGTGAGGTGGCGAGTCGCGCACCAAGTGTCCTGCAGTTTGGCAATATTTTTGACCATACGAGAAGGGAGATGTGGATGCATGGATGCTGTTTGTTTGTTTGTTTGTTTGTTTGTTTGTTTGTTTGTGTGTGAGTGTGTGTGTGTGTGTGTGTGTGGGAATGAGAGAGAGAAAGAGAGAGCATAGTGCTGTGCGTATCTCTCTCTCTCTCTCTCTCTCTCTCTCTCTCTCTCTCTCTGTGTCTCTGTGCGTGCTTGCGTCTGTGTGAACGAGAGAGCGTCCTGCGCAGATCTCCAATACGAACAAGACCAACAGGTGACTGCAAACCTAAGGTCACATATACGGTATTCAGTTTCTGAATGATTTAGGCACAAGCCAACAGTTTAGTGACTCTGTCTGAGCCTTACGTCATTTTTTTTTTTTTATGCACGGTAATACCAGATACCAGGCTAAAATAGAGAGGAGGTTCGACGGTATCAAAATTTGGATACTGCCCAAGCCTACCGTGCAGTATCAAACACTCCATTAAAACTGCGCTCTTCCAGCAGTTCCTGCATGCAATATCTTATTTGTCACGGGGGGCATGCAGGAAATGTTCCGCAATGAAAGAGAAAGTGCCAAACTGCAGTTAAAGTCCAAAAATTAAGAATTTGGCAAATAATTTGACTACTGATGTCCATGTAAACCACAGGTGTCAAACTCAGTTCCAAAAGGGCCGCAGCTCTGCACAGTTTAGTTCCAACCCTAATTAAACACACCTGATCAAACTAATTGAGTCCTTCAGGTTTGTTTGAAACTACAGGTAAGTGTGTTGGAACAGGGTTGGAACTAAACTGTGCAGGGCTTCGGCCCTCCAGGAATTTAGTTTGACACCCCTGATGTGTCACTGTCTTTCTCCTCTGCGTCTGTGTGTTTGTTTTGGCTCTGTGAAAATCAGCGCGTGCCCTAATGAAAACTCCAATTTTTATGCAAATCCTTCTCTCTTTCCCTACCCCGACACTCCCCCCTAAACAGAGCTGGACACGCCCACTTTCCTGACTTTTTTCAAACTAGAGGTGTGAAAACACCTTGCTGAGGCAGTGGGGTTTCATGGCCCTTTAAACAGAGCATTTTCACAGTATTCCCTATTTTAGTTTGGTTGGAATAAAAAATCAAAATTTATAAAAACGTTAAGAACTGCTAAAGTCAATATTATTAGCTTCCTTAATTTTTCTTGATTATCTCCTGACCAAACTAAAACCCAAAAACTGATATACTGCCATCATGGTAAAAACTAAAGAAATTAGTTTATTAATAAATTGCTTAGTAGTTTTAATAAGTAATTTAATTATTGTTTAAAATCTTCTCTTAAACATTAAAATCTTTTCTTAGGGAGCTTTCACATCTGTAGTTCGCTTCATTTGGTCCGGACCAAGGGCAATGGATGATACATTGTAGCATTTTCTGCCATCTTTGGGTCGTTTTCACACCACACTGCTGGCTTTGGTTCGAACCAGTTGAAACAAACCAAAATGCAGTCATCTGACAAAATCCACATCTCTCATTGGCCAGATGTTGTTGAATATATTTCCTAAACTGCTTATTGATTGGTCAGAATGCACATGCGGGAAAATGCCAATGAACTCCCGCAAGTAAACAAAACCGGCAGACACAAAATGTCGTTTTATACTCTGGAGGGACGACTGCGCTGACTGACTGTTTTCCTGCTTTAGACAAACTATACATTTCGAGAATGAAGCGAAGCTGCGGTTGGAAAACAGTGTTTAATGCATTACACGTCACTTCAGGAGGAGGCGTGATTTAATTTAGCTAAACCAGGGTTTTTCAAAGTCTAAGACAGTGGGCCTCCCTTTTGACACAACTTATCCATTGGCGCCCCCCTCCTCCCAAACACGCACGCACACACACACATGCACGCACACACGCACACGCACGCACGCACACGCACGCACATATATATATATATATATATATATATATATATATATATATATATATATATATATATATATATATATAAAGACACAGACAGACGTCAGACTGTTAACTCACTTTTATCATCATTTGCATGAAAGTGCAATTACTTACAGAGTAATAACAAGCAGGCACGTGCACACATAGGGCTCAACCTGTGCAGAGCACATGCCCTTTTTAGTCTTGGATAGAAAATGCCCTTCCAAAATGATCAAAAGTGCCCATGCAACGCAACACACCCTCGGTCCCGCCTTTCAGTAGGCGCGCAACAACACCACTCTTGAGTACTTGCGCGACAACACAGCTGATCAGAACGCGTGCGACAACCAAGAGCCCTGGGAACGGAGTGAGGCCACCGCGTAAGTGGATACACCTGCGGTGCGCACCTGCTTCGGATCCCACGGAAGGAGCTCTGGATCATAAAAGGAGGAACGAGGGCAGAGGAAGCCGAGAGAGGACCGGGCCGGACATATTTCACTTTTGCTTTCAGTTTGACGACAGTCTCCGTGAGGAGCTGCCATCCGTTTGTTTTGGTTTAGACGGCAGCCTCCGAGAGGAGCTGCCGTCACTGTCATTAATAAATCACTTTAAAACTGCTTCGGTTCTCCGCCTCCTTCTTCCCGGCGGGAGAGGGCCGTAAACTTCATTACAGCTTTAAATCGGGGGGGTCTCAGAAACCGACCCATTGTATTAGCAGGCATTTACCTGTATTGGCGGGCTTGCCAAACAGAAGCGAATTCACAGCTATGGCCCTCTGGGTAAAAAAGGTTTTCTTATATTTGAAGTATTATTTTTTTTTGCTTTGTTTAATTAAAACGTTTAAATATAATAAAAAATACATATAATAATTAAACTTAATAATTATATTTTAATTATATTATATTTTTTCCCGCGCCTCCCCTGACATGCTTTGGCGCCCCCCAGGGGAGGCGCGCCTCACACTTTGAAAACCCCTGAGCTAAACTAATGACTGATGACATGGTCATCTTGCGGAAATATTACCAACGATCCATCAGGTAATGTTTTCCCCTCTCTCTGTTGGTAAAGCGCTGTCAACAAATATTTTTCCTCCATATCCCATAATGCACAGCGCATCAGCCTATGGCAGCTGGATTAGTCTAAAAGGCGCAGTACTTTTTGCGATTGGACCTGTTTTAGTAAGAATCAAATTCTCACCACAAACGAATCGCTTCAGGGTTCGTTTGAAAGCTTACCGAGACCTGCTTGAAGAAGTGGTCTCAGTACGCTTTCAAACAAACCCTGAAGCGGTTCATTTGTGGTGAGAATATTTTGTCCGCTTTTGGTGCGCACTCGAGTACGATTGCTGCATTCACACCTGCCCAAACGAACCGCACCAAAAGGAAAAACGAACTCTAGTGCGATTCAATCGAACTAAATAAGGCAGGTGTGAAAGCACCCTTAAACATCACTTATAATATGTAAATAATTAAAGGGGACCTATGATGAAAATCATCTTTTGTAAGCTGTTTGGACAGAACTGTGTGTGGGTATAGTGCAGGGGTCACCAACATGGTGCCCATGGTGCCCGTCAGGATCACATGTGTTGCCCGCAGGCCTGTTCTAAAAATAGCTCACCATAGCGCCACTTACCAGTAAGCTTTATCTAATATACAAGTAATCATTTAAAAATGTAAATATTTGCAGAGATATATAAATATCATTAATTATTGATGAATATCATTAATTATTACCAAAAACACAAAGTATAATTAAAAGTAAATTGAGCAAATTTGTTATTTGAGAAGTGTTAATCAAACTGTTAGCCCTCCACGTTAATCGGTACCCAAGAAGTAGCTCTCTGTTTCATAAAGGTTGGTGACCCCTGGTATAGTGTGTCCATTTTTCAGGTTTCTTATTTTTAACACTTTTGCAACAATTTCAAAAACTTATTCGTCACATAGACATTATGGGGGATTGTGTGTAGAATGTTGAGGAAATAAATGAATTTAGTCCATTTTGGAATAAGGCTGTAACATTAAAAAAGTGGAAAGTGAAGCGCTATCAATACTTTCCAGATGCACTGTAAAAATAAAAAGATCCTTGTAATCTTTAACCAAATTAACCTCCCCTCTTCAACATCATCTCTTATCTGAGTGATATTGGAAGGTGTGGTCAACCTGTCAATCACATGAGATCCACCAATAGCAAAATACATTCATCCAATCAGTTCTCCATGCACAAAATCAAGCCCCGCCCTCAAAATTACAGTAAAAGAAACCACCTTTTTTGTTTTCATGACCTTGACTGTTGTGTGTGGTGTTTTCAGGGGTGTGTGTACGCAGGCCCCGTGTTACTGCATCATTATGGAGTATTGTGCACAAGGGCAGCTGTATGAGGTTCTCAGGGCCGGCCGGAAGATCACACCCTGCCTGCTGGTTGACTGGGCTTCAGGAATCGCCAGCGGCATGAACTACCTGCACCTCCACAAGATCATCCACAGAGACCTCAAGTCACCAAAGTACGGGTGCTTTCATACCTATAGGTTGTTTGCAATCATGTGGCATGAAATTCAAGGGACAAATCTTTAAAATATGTCAGTGTCATTGTTTCTGCCTCAAGATGCACACTATTATTGTGTTTTTTAAGTCAGTTTTGATGCTTAAAACCGTAATTCCACCAAGGCCTATTCCTGGCACACATAACTTAAAAAGCAACTATTAACAATCTTTTTAATTATTAAAATGTGTACTCTTATAAATGGCGTTGTTTTCTCTTGCAGTGTGCTAGTCACTCAAAATGACAGTGTGAAGATCTCGGACTTCGGCACATCTAAAGAGCTCAGTGATAAGAGCACCAAGATGTCGTTTGCGGGTACGGTGGCCTGGATGGCTCCTGAAGTCATCCGGAATGAGCCGGTGTCTGAGAAAGTAGACATCTGGTGAGTGTGGATTAATGCAGCGTCATTCAGTGAGATTTAAGTGTCTGGATTCCAAAATGCATTAGAATGTGTTGCTTTTATAAAAAAAAAAATTTAGATTTTAAGCATTTTTACCTTATATTATGGACAGTGGTGTAAAGTAACTAATCACAAATACTCAAATTACTTTAATTGAGTAGTTTTCCTCAAAAATTGTAATTTACTAAATGTGTAAATTAATAAATGTGTACTTTTACTCTTCCTTGAGTACATTTTTACTGCAGTATTGATAATTTTACTTCACTACTTTTAGAGTTAGAGCCGGGATTCAAATCATATATATTTTTTATATTTTATATATAATAAAACATATTTTTATTCTATTATATTTTATTATAATTTAATATATTATATTATATTATTTTATATTATTGTTACATTCTATTATATTATATTATATTATATTATATTATATTATATTATATTATATTATATATTTTATTATATTATATTATATTATATTATATATTTTATTATATTATATATTTTATTATATTATATTATATTATATATTTTATTATATTATATATTTTATTATATTATATTATATATTTTATTATATTATATTATATATTTTATTATATTATATATTTTATTATTTTATATTATATGTTTTATCATATATCATATTGTATTGGATTATGTATGTTATATTGTGTTATTTTGTTATATTTTATTATAGTATATTTTTGTATTACATTATATTGTTTTATTTTATTATATTATATTATAAAGGGCGTCACAGTTGCGCTGTAGGTAGGGCTGTCGCCTCACAGCAAGAAGGTCACTGGGTCGCTGGTTCGAACCTCGGCTCAGTTGGCGTTTCTGTGTGGAGTTTGCATGTTCTACCTGCATTCGCGTGGGTTTCCTCCGGGTGCTCCGGTTTCCCCCACAGTCCAAATACAATGTGTGTGTGTGTGTGTGTGTGTGTGTGTGTGTGTGTGTGTGTGTGTGTGTGGATGTTTCCCAGAGATGGGTTGCGGCTGGAAGGGCATCCGCTGCGTAAAAACTTGCTTGATAAGTTGGCGGTTCATTCCGCTGTGGAGGCCCCGGATTAATAAAGGGACTAAGCCGACAAGAGAATGAATTATATTATTATATTATATTATAATAACAAATATATATATATATATAATACATATGTTGTGCCTTCTATTATTTTCTATTATAAGCATTTTATTAAAAAAAAATTTATTTCAATTTAATATATATATAAAACTAAAACTAGATACAATTATAGTTATTTATTTATTTTAAACATATACAGATTTACTTAACAGCAAAGTGTTCATTTTGAATGCAAATTTTTATTCAGTTTAAGTCTGTCAAACTTGAATCTTCTATTTCTCTCAGCTGTTGTCATTTCAAAATAACTCCTATGGAAGATGATGTAATCGCATCCCGCATCTACTGTGGACCAGTTACTTTTTACATGTGTGTGTGTGTGTGTGTGTGTGTGTGTGTGTGTGTGTGTGTGTGTGTGTGTGCGTGTGCGCGTGTGTGTGTGTGCGTGTGTGCGCATGTGTGTGTGCGCGTGCACGCGTGTGTGTGTGCGTGCGCGTGCGCGCGTGTGTGTGTGTGTGTGTGCGCGTCATGCATAACACACAAAAATTAATTCTGATTGGATATTTACCAAAATACGTCCTTCAATCACATTATTGTCTGTTTTTTTATTAGTTGACAAAAATGTGTGTATAATTTTCTTATAGTTGTCATCATCATTACTTAATTATTATTTAGTTTTTGTCGGTAGAAACTTGTTCGTTACAAAAATATGACAAATTTTTCATCAATGAAATAACACTGTAACAGCACTCAAATTTTAGACGTTTTTAAAATTTAAGTAATGAAATTCCAGCATTGTGACAACACTAGGGGGCAGCATTTGTTTTCTCATTCACAATGGGAAACTAGAACTTCCGACGCACACATCCAAAGTGTAAACAAAGCAGCGTTCAGAACCATTATCATTAATCACCACTCAAGAAATGTAGCAAAATTACAGCCGGCCTCTTTATTTATTTTTGGCTTGAATTTTTTACTTGCTATGCCACTTCAAAATGCCACTTGCGCTCTTTTTCATTGCTGAATAACCAATCAGAGCACTCACTTCAGCTTACACTGATTCAACACGTTGAATTGGACCAATGAGATAACCTAAGCTTTAAATGTTTATTTGTGTGTGTGTGTGTGTGTTTGCAGGTCGTTTGGTGTGGTGTTATGGGAGCTGCTGACTGGTGAGATCCCCTATAAGGATGTAGACTCATCTGCTATTATCTGGGGTGTGGGCAGTAACAGTCTTCATCTACCTGTGCCGTCCACCTGTCCAGACGGCTTCAAGATCCTCATGAAGCAGACCTGGTGAGACTCCACATCTATACATTCGTCTGTGCTGTGATATCCACTACCTGACTAAAGTCTTGTCAAGGATCCCAGTTGTAAGAGCAACAAATAATAACTTGACTTCTAGTTGATCATTTGGAAAAGTGGCAGAAGGTCGATTTTTTTTTTCTGATGAATCATCTGTTGAACTGCATCCCAATCATCACAAACACTGCAGAAGACCTACTGGAACCAGCAAGGACCCAAGACTCATAGAAATCAGTCAAGTTTGGTGAAGGAAAAATCATGGTTTGGGGTTACATTCAGTGCCAGAGATCTGCTGAGTGGATGATCAACATCAACAGCCTGAGGTATCAAGACATTTGTGCTGCCCATTACATTACAAACCACAGGAGAGGGACAATTCTCCAGCAGGATAGCGCTCCTGCTCATACTTCAGCCTCCACATCAAAGCTCCTGAAAGCAAAGAAGGTCAAGCTGCTCCAGGATTGGCGAGCCCAGTCACCAGAGATGAACATAATTGAGCATGTCTGGGGTAAGATGAAGGCATTGAAGATGAATCCAAAGGATCTTGATGAACTCTGGGAGTCCTGCAAGAACACTTTCTTTGCCATTCCAGATGACTTTATTAATCAGTGATGTGAGTCATGTCAGAGATGTATAGATGCAGACCTCCAAGCTCATGATGGAGTCAGACACAATATTCATTCTGTCTCCACTGCAGCAGGACTTTATATTCTATACTGGATATTAGAGCTGTTCAATGACAAGACTTTTGTCTAGGCAGAGTCAGACCTTACTGTCCTAATTAAAAATTAATAATCAAGACATGATCATATTATCTGGTCAAATAAGCATCATCTCGAGGTCTTTGTCTTTCACAAAAGACACTTCTGATACCAAATGATCAACTAGAAGTCAACTTATTATTTGCTGTTCCTAAAACTTGGATGGGGACAAGATTTTTCTCAGGTAGTGTATAATGAAAAAAAAACATCATGTTATTGTTTATGGAATCAAGCTACAAATAAGTAATTATATTAGTTTTATATAATTATATAGTAATTATATAAGTAGTTATATACATGAGGTTCATTCATTTGGGCTGAAACTTTAAAAAAAAAAATTTGTTTTCCAATTCCCTACTTATGCCACAGCCATGTCACCCTGCAGCCCAAGAACGGTTACTCGCTACAGCTAAGCAGGGCTGAGCCTGGTCAGTACCTGGATGGGAGACCACTAGGGAACACTATATTGCTGTTGGAAGTGGTGTTAGTGAGGCCAGCAGGGGGCGCTCAACCTGTGGTCTGTGTGAGTCCTAATGGCCCAGTAAAAGTAAAGGGGACACTACACTGTCAGTGGACGCCGTCTTTCGGATGAGACGTTAAACCGAGGTCCTGACTCTCTGTGGTCATAAACAATCCCATGGCACTTCTCGTGAAAGAGCAGGGGTGTAACCCCGGTGTCCTGGCCAAAGTCCCTCTATCGGCCCTTACGATTATGGCCTCTTAATCATCCCCTTCCACCAAATTGGCTCTATCACTGTCTCTCCACTCCACCAATAGCTGGTGTGTGGTGAGCGCACTGGCGCCGTTGTCCTGTGGCTGCCGTCGCATCATCCAAGTGGATGCTTCACACTGGTGGTGGTGTGGAGAGACCCCCCTCATGATTGTGAAGCGCTTTGGGTGTATGGCCATACACAATAAATGCGCTATATAAATTTACATTACATTACATTATACTATGTCCTAAAAGTACTGTATGTTTGCAGCTCTGTTCTGAAAGAAAGTAATATGGCTTGTTTGTGATTAGTATTATTATATTTCCTGTAGGCAAGGCAAACCTAGAAACCGGCCGTCTTTCAGGCAGATCCTCCTGCATTTGGATATCGCCTCCGCTGATGTGCTTGGGACGCCACAGGAGACCTACTTCAAATGCCAGGTCAGAAAAACACACGCGAGTCATCATGAGATTCATTTGCAAACCACTCTTGAGTCGATTCAAAATTGCTTCCAAATCTTTCTTACATTTCTGAGTTACTTGTTTTGTTGTTACAAAGCACCTAAAAGAGTTGAGGAACAGAACCATTAAGGAACTTTTGGAATTTTAGATTTTTAACTAATTTAGTGATCCCTTTAAATCAGTGTTTGGCTGCAGACTTGCACCTCCAGGCTTGCACGCCCACGCAACCGCACTCCCTCTGCAAGTGACGTCATTTACAATCGCCACCCGTGTCCGCTTGCATGAAAGTCCTTCGGTAATTTAACTTAAGGGTGTCCCTGAGGCGGAAAAATCTCTGAGGTAACGGATTTCATTAAGATCTTTGCAACAAACTTCTTATCCGTCACCCTGACCAAAGAACATAGAATCACCAAGAGGCGACACTCTAGTGCAGTTTGGGAAATAGCCACTAGATGGCGCGGCGGCCATTTTGGAATGAAAACTCCAATAGAACAACAGCATATCATAAGTCTGTAAAATAAACTATTAAAAGTGCTGATGATTGTGATAGTAAGTGTTGTATTGTCGTCTTTCAGGTTGTATCTCAGCTTTAATGCACTTTTTAAATAAATAAATAAAAAACAAAGCTGCTGCTCGCCATCGCAACAGCAAAAACATCCGATGGACAGCCGAGCACCCCAAAAATGGCTGAATCCAAGGTTGTTGCTGGGCGCTGCTGTTGCAATGGAACGTTCTATTGAGTGTCATTGAGGGTCTGTCAGGTTGTTCAACGCAATTGGGCTACTTAGAATTATTTCACAACGTCGACACTAGCAACATAAATGAACTGGAAACTTACTTTTTTGGATATTTGTGTTAATTCCAAGTGACGTGACAGGTGCAGGTGTCAATTGTAAATGACGTCACTTGCATAGGAAGCATGGGTGCCTGAGCGTGCAAGCCCGAGGCTGCGTCCGAAACCGCCTACTACTCAGTAGCTACTGCATTTGAATTTAAACGTACTACTCGGCCGTTAGAAAAGTACGTACTATACAGTATGAACGTGAAAAGTATGAATGGAATTCGGATGTACTACATCCGCCATTTTGTCATGGTCATGTGACCTACCTGCGTCAATTGCGTCGCTTTACTCCCATTCATGACTTTACTCCCATTCATGACTTTATTACAGGGCATCATGGGATAGCACAGCATGCATGGGATGCGCACTCCATAATCTCGCCAGAAGTAGTAAGTCATCCGGGTACTTCTCGCATACTGATTTTCGAATTTTATTAATTCAGACATACTACTCGGCTCGCATACTGATTTTACCGTACTATATAGTATGGAAGTTTGCAGTTTCGGACGCAGCCCGAGAGTGTATTCATAGAATTCGAAAATCAGTGTGGGAGAGGTACCCGATGACTTACTTCTTGCGGCGAGATTCTGAAGTGTGCATCTCATGCACGCTGCGCTATCCCATGATGCCCCGCGAGAAAATTCATGAATGGGACTGAAGCGATGCAACTGACGCAGGTACGTCACGTGACCATGACAAAATGGCGGATGTAGTACGTCCGAATTCCATTCATACTTTTCACATTCATACTGTATAGAACATACTTTTCTAACGGCCAAGTAGTACGTTTAAATTCAAATACAGTACCTACTGAGTAGTAGGCGGTTCCGGACAAGGCCCATGTCTATTTAACCGAACACACCTGATTCAGATCATCAGCTTATTAGCAGAGACTGAAAGAGCTGTAATGGGTGTGACAAAGGAGACATTCCAAAACATGCAGTGCTGGTGGTTCTCCAGGGACGTGGTTGAGAGACACTGCTTTAAATGATGGTCTATGGAGCTATGAGTAGGCTGCGCGTGCAGAAATCTGCAGATTTTTAGCCCATCATTGAGTCTGTTTTTTACTTGTGTAAATTTATATTTCATCATTTTAAAAATATTTTCACTAATATTATTGTGATATAATAATAGCAGTATTAAAATGTTCATATGATTTATTTACAATACAGTTTGTAAAGTCATATTTTCTGTCTTTTAGTAGAGATATTATATGAGAGACTCGCTTTGTTTATCAATTAAGTGGATCTAATTGGATTTGCATTGTAAGCATTAAATAAATGTTAAAATTGTATATAATTTTTTATTTCATATATTAAGTTTTTCGTTATGATACTCCTAAAATCATTCCGCATAAATCCGCTGGTTTTTGTACAAAATTATCCGCATAAATATCAAAAAACGTCGGCAGATTTTGTCTGGCCCTAGCTATGAGCCACATTTTGACTTAACATTTGTTTTTATATTTCAGATTTTTAATTATTATTATTATTATTATTTTATTGTTTATTATATACATTTGTATTATTTATCTGGTGTATTTTTACTTTCTTTAATTTCACTATTAATTATTAAAATAACTATATTTTCAGTTAGTTGCAGTTGTAGGTTTTACATCTAATATTTGCACTTTGCATTTTAGTTACTGAGCTTTTTTTAGCAGTTTGATTTTTATAATATCCACACTGTATTTAAAATATATTACATAGTTATACTATTGCTCAAGCCCCTTTTTTGATTTAGTTCTGTTCTGTTTTGTTCTTTGGTTTTGATTTAAATTTATTTATTAAAAAAGGAAAACGTTGAAATGTCTGGTTAAACATTATATTCGCCATCTCAGTCTCTAGTATAGATAAATAGCAGGTCGTATACAGCCACTGACTTGGGTTTGTTTTGTGGCCTATTGTTCTGCTTCTCAAACAACTTCTTGGCTAATGAATAATTAAATGAACAACAAAATAATAATCTGTGACAGACGGAGTGGCGAGAGGAGGTGAAGAAACATTTCGAGAAGATCAAGAGTGAAGGCACATGCATCCATCGGCTGGACGAGGAGCTGATCCGCCGCAGAAGAGACGAGCTCAGGTATATATTAACTTCAATTAATTCATTTAATATATTTATTATTGTATTTTTTTATTTAGTTTTTGTATATATTTTTGTTTAATGAATTCTTATGATTTTATTGAACTCATGCCTGTGGTTTATAAATAAACTTTGACAGTAAGAGCTCATGCTGTGTGTGTTTCTCACTGCCTCTGTGTGCTTCAGACACGCTCTGGACATCCGAGAGCACTATGAGAGGAAACTGGAGCGGGCCAATAATCTGTACATGGAGCTCAGCGCTATCATGCTACAGCTGGAGGTGCGCGAGAAAGAGCTGCTCAAGTGAGTTCCTCAAGCTTTTCAATTATTCATTGCAGTAAGTAGAGGTTTCGTGCTAAAAAATAAGGTGTGTTTTCAGTAAACGAACACAAGGGGCAATCATATTGCATCAGTTTTTCTTTATACATTTGAAGTCAGAATTATTAGCTCCCCTTTTAATTTTTTTTTCTTTTCTAAATATTTCTCAAATGATGTTTAGCAGAGCAAGGGAATTATCACAGTGTCTGATAATATTTTTTCTTCTGGAGAAAGTCTTATTTGTTTTATTTCGGCTAAAATAAAAGCATTTTTTAAAATTTTTTAAACACCATTTTAAGGTCAATATTATTAGCCCCTTTAAGCTTTACTTTTTCCCGATAGTCTACAGAACAAACCATCATTATACAATAACTTGCCTAATTACCCTAACCTGCCTAGTTAACCTAATTAACCTAGTTAAGCCTTTAAATGTCAATTTCAGCTGTGTACTAGTGTCTTGAAAAATATCTAGTCAAATATTATTTACTGTCATCATGGCTAAGATAAAGTAAATCAGTTATTAGAAATGAGTTATTAAAACTATTATGTTTGGAAATGTGTTGAAGAAATCTGCTCTCTGTTAAACAGAAATTGGGGAAAAAAATAAGCAGGGGGGCTAATAATTCTGACTTCAACTCTATATGCTCCAGTATAGCTCATAAATTCCAATGTTCACCTAAGGACATCTGACTAAATCCTGTTAAATCATAAAAATGTAAAAACAAAAAACAAACAAACAATCCAATAGAGGTGTGAACCTACACTGGTCTCACGGTTCGGTTCGGTTACGATTATCATGCCATCGATTCGGTTCAATTCGATATCTCGGTGCATCACGGTGCATTGATGATGCTTTTCATATAGTTTTATATTTTCTTAACAGCAGAAGTTCTTGTATTAAAATATATGAATATATTTATATTTATATGCTATTTGTTATACAATTGTCATTTAATACAAACAGTCAGATATATAAACTGTACCTTTAAACAACACGAGCATTTAGCAAATAATATAAACAAATATAAATATCCAGCTCACTTTCTGATTCTTGTCTAGTTCTCTTACACCTCTTTGATTGGTCACACCCTCAACAAAACGGTTGCGATTGGCTCTTGCGCGCTGCACTCTTCAGATAAGTGACACTGATAGGCAACAGCTGTGATCACAGCAAAGTCAAAGCAAACGCGCGAATAGACATCGTGCGGCGCGAATCTGCGAATGGCGTGGCGCGGATTAAACATTTGCGCGTTTGATGTGCTTAATGCGCATTTCGCGTGAATCACTCGAGTTCGAAAATCTGAACTTCAGCGGACATTCGCGCCGCGTTAACCAATCAGGAGCTTGCTCTTGTGGAGGCGTGATTGTGAAAGTCTCTGAAAGGATGTAGTAGACTCAGACACGGCCCTAAAAGTATCGACGCTGTTTATCATCCTTCATAAAGCACATAAACACTGTTATTTTCTTCATAAAATCCATGTTAGCCCTTTAGCTATGAGGCTAGAGTCACGGGGCAGACAGAAGCCCTGCCCATTACGCGAATCCGCGTCTGTTCTGAAGTGAATTTGACGCGCAAATGAAGCGAGTTTAACGCGCGAATGAAGCAGGGTTTGACAAGCGCGAATGAAGCGAGTAACCTCAAATGTTCACGCGGCTACTTACGCGCGAATAGCGCGATTTATCCGCGCGTTCCGCGTCTGGTGTGAACAGCATTAGAGCGTTGTAAAAACTCGCACTCGCCTCCCTCGCGACAGAGCGCATATGAGGTAAATGACGTCAGTAATAACCGGTTATGATTATTACTGAACCGATACCGAATTGTCCGTGTCTGCATCGCGGTGCACTGAAGAAACGATTAATTTTGACACCCCTACAATCCAATGTAATATTCTAGTTATTATACTTCCAATATTGAAGTCTCTGTATTTAATAATTAATAATTGTTTCATCAGTTAAGTGGAAGAAATTAAATACAGCAAGAATCCAGTTTAATAATTGAGACATGCTGTCACACAATAAACAAAAAAAAAACAAGATACCATACTGCACTGAATTCTTTTTCACCCAGCACAGGCTCGTGGGAAATGCATACCTCTGCCTACATTTTTGCTGAACGTAATATACATAGCTCCAGGAATGTGTCTGTGCACATTTCAGAAGACAAATCCACTAGAGGGCGCTTTCTGCATTTTTGCGAATCTGAAATGTGTAACTTGTGGTACGTTTTGTTGTACATTTCTGATTCGCCGTTCTTCTTGTACACGTCTAGAGGACAGCGGCACTTGTTGTACAGATCAGCGAACCACTGAGCTAAAGTCCTCTTTAAACCCAACCAATAGTGTTTTCAAAAGCAAACGGGAGAGAAAAGTGCACTGTGACCACATAGTTTTACCTTGATTTTACATTGCTTTTCTCTCTTTTGTGGAATCATGCTTCACTGGACTCAAACCTGAGCGCTCTGCAGCACAACAATGTAAAGTTTTAGCTACCTAGCAAACTGGCCACACCAGAAAATTTGTCCATTTGGGGATAGATAGGTGACAAAGATGTTTTCAATTACAAATCATAGACAGCGTTGTTATTTTAACAATACATACACTCTTAAAATGTATAGGTTATTTTAATCCAGTGTTGGGTTAAAACCAAAGACTGTAAAAGATATAGATGTAGTTTTCGTGAAGTCACCAATAGGTTTCTGAGGGGGCAAATGAAGCTACAAGTGGGCGTGGTCAGTCATCGCCATTTTGTTCACATGTCATTGCACCGACCAGGGCATACTAAAACAAGGGCAAAGATTCGGAGCTACAGACGCCTGCTAGCATTTTACTTAGACTGGCTTTTCTTTGGGATAAACGCTTAATACTTCATTACCTGCGACTCGAGAGCAAACTGATCACACCGGACAATTTGTCCATATGGAGATAGATAGGTGCCAAAAACATTTTCAATTACAAATCATAGACAATGTTAAGTTATTTTAACAATACATTCACTCTGAAAATGTATATTTTAATTCAACGTTGAGTCAAAACCATAGACTGTAGAAGATATGGACGTAGTATTCGTGACGTCACCCATAGGTTTCTGGGAAAAGCAAATGAAGCTACAAGTGGGCGTGACCAGTCGTCGCCATTTTGTTCACTCGTCATCACACCGACCAAGGCATACCAAAGAGGCGGAGCTACAGATGCCTGCTAGCATTTTACTTAGACGGGCTTTTCTTTGGGAGAAACACTTAATACTTTATTAAGTTAAGTTTTATTAAGCAAACTGACCGCACCAGAAAAGTTGTCCATATGGAGATAGATAGGTGACAAAAATGTTTTCAATTACAAATCATAGACAGCGTTAAGTTATTTGCGCTAATTATTGATTGTTGTGCAAGAACTACACGAAAATAATCCTTTATTCATTGATAATATGTCCCTGTACATATTATTAGCGTGAAATGGAACAAAAGTTGTCGTCATCATACTGCCCCCTAGTGTTTATTTACCTTAAAGCTCCCATTAAATGTATGTTAAACTACTTTTTTTGCGGTTTCACATAAAACGTAGGCTGAAGCACGTATTTTCAATGAGCCTGTTTTGTTTATAGTGAATGTACACTACAGATGAAGTGCGTATTGTATAGTA
Organism: Danio rerio; assembly: GCF_052040795.2. Taxonomy (NCBI): domain Eukaryota; kingdom Metazoa; phylum Chordata; class Actinopteri; order Cypriniformes; family Danionidae; genus Danio; species Danio rerio. Next base: position 55,137,910 of record NC_141029.1, on the reverse strand, counting down.
GTTATATTGTAATATGCAATTGTGAACATGCATGTTAATTTGTGTGTCTCTCTCTCTTCAATCTGTTTGTTTATTAGCATGAAATTGCAGTAATGAGTCTGAACTCTGACCTGTCAGTGCCTGAGTGCTGACATCTCCCTCAAACTCTCATTAAATCTAATCTGCTTTAAGCTTGTCTTGACTCTGCAGAATATTACTGACCCTTATTTTCTCTGAATTAGCACACAGTGATCATCCCGTCAGATCGTGCACACATCTGCATGTCTGCTTCAGTGGTTTGACAGTTTTACATGTGTTTTCTGCAGGAGGGAGCAGGCCGTGGAGAAGAAGTATCCGGGAACGTACAAACGCCACTTGGTTCGGCCCATTGTGCGACCCAATGCTGTTGAGAAGCTCATAAAGAAGAAAAGCAGCATGAACCACAAACCTGGGACGCAGCAGCCTAAGAGGTGAGATATCTGCAGGGTTCATGCAGTCATTTGAAAAACAGAAAAACCCACATGGTTTTGGATAAGTTATGGCAATTAGTTTAACGAATATCTGTATAGTTGAATATAGGTTAGTTGTCTTTAATTCTTTTCTGTCCTTGGCTAAAAACATTACTCTCACATTATTAGTGCAGTGTAAGCATTATCTAAATCAATTTTATATAGATATTAAAATAAGTTTAAACTAAATAGATTGTTGCGTGTAAATGCATGTAGACTGCATGCTGTAATAGATTTGAACATGCATGGTTTTACATAGATATTAAGGGCTCTATTTTGACGGTCCATGCGCAAAGCGCAAAACACAGGGTGCAAATGCTTTCAGGGCGTGTCAGGACGCGTTTTTGCTAATTTAAGGACAGGAACTCTGCCTTGCGCTTCGGCGAATGGTCTAAAAGGGTTGAGTTTATTTTCTTAATGAGTTATAGGTGTGTTTTAAGAATAAACCAATTACAGTCTCATCTTCCATTCCCTTTAAGAGTCAGCTGCGTCGCGCCATGGATAGGGAAACCTTTACGCACAGACATCAATTAGTAATTATAAATATATATATATATATATATATATATATATATATATATATATATATATATAAATAAATATAAATATATATATATATATATATATATAGTTAAATTCAGAATTATTAGCCCCCCTGTTTATTTTTTTTACACCAATTTCTGTTTAACGGAGAGAAGATTTTTTTTCAATCATTTCCGATCAAGTGATCGGATCTGGACATCCCTGCTAAATAGATTGTTGCGTGTTTTATGATATGCTGTATTAAATTTGAACATGCCCTGTTTTTATTATATTTATTTACCACATATATGTAGACATTACATAAAACATTAGGTTGTGACAATTTACTTTAAAGTCCTGAAAACGTTTTGTAGTAAAAATGTGTATGAACGCTGTATCCATGACAACACAAACCCGTGTGCTGTTTATTATATATTAACTTTTGTAAGGCAGGAATTACCAAGCAGGTTATTGACCCCTGGAGGATCATAAGGGAACTACAATTCTTTTTTTAGTACATAAACTTAACATTTTAGTAATGAATTTTAGAAAAGGTTAATAATGTTTCTGTACTGCATAATTGCAATGTTTAGTTAACATTAATAATAACTTAATAGCATAAAATGTAATGTTATTTTAAAATGTTTGTAGTTAATATATGAACAGTCAGAGGGCGTCATGGTGGCGCAGTGGGTAGCACGATCACCTTACAGCAAGAAGGTTGCTGGTTCAAGCCTCGGCTGGGTCAGTTGGCATTTCTGTGTGGAGTTTGCATGTTCTTCCCATGTTGGCGTGGGTTTCTTCTTGGTGCTGTGGTTTCCCCCACAGTCCAAACACATGCGCTACAGGGGAATTGGGTAGGCTAAATTGTAGGTAGTGTATGAGTGTGAATGAGTGTGTGGATGTTTTCCAGTGATGGGTTGCAGCTGGAAGGGCATTCGCTGCGTAAAACATATGCTGGATAAGTTGGGGGTTCATTCCGCTGTGGCGACCCCTGATTAATAAAGGGACTAAGCTGAAAAGAAAATGAATATAAACAGTCGGTCAAAATAAATAATATACAACAGTTTTAATAATAAAAAGCTAATAAATAATCATTTTAAAAGAATAGATCATTCTTTTGAGTATATAAAAAGCTTAGGATTTAGTAATAAATTCCAAAGGTTAATAACATGTTTATATTGCAAAAAATATAAAAAATTATTTAAAAATATTATAATGTTTAACATATTTTAATGTGATTTAAAAAGGTTTATTTATAATATATAAACATTCAAAATAGATGATAAAAAGAGTTTTTATAATAAAGAGCTAATAAATAATTAATAAATATATATATAAAATAGTATATAAAAAGCCAAGAATTATTAATAAATTCCAAAAGGGTTGATAATATTTTTATATTGAATAAATATTTTATTTTAAAGATAAAAAATATATATATATGAATAACCTATTTTAATGGGTTTTAAAATAGTTAAATACAATATATAAAAAGTAATTAAAAATAAAATTACATTTAATATTTTATATAATAATATAGAAAAGCTAATCAATGATTCATTAAATATAGTTCATTTGATTATTTTGTTTGTCTATTTATTATTTAAAAACAAGTAAAAAAATGGTAATTAGTATAAATTTTAGAATAAATTTTATAATTATATTAGAGAAGTGAATTTAAAAATGAAATATAATAATTCTAAATTAATCAAAATAAAGAAATGATGCATTGCAAATAATAAATAATGCAAATAAAGTAATAAGCTATGGCAAATATATATATATAATTTCATTATTATTATTATTATTATTTGTAGTATCATTATTATTTAAGACTATTAGAAAAAGGTTTTATATATTTTTTTTGTTACCTGTCACTTGACTATTAATATGCAAATAAGGAAAAAAAAGCCTTGTTGTGTTATACAAATTTCATTGACCTTTCCTTATTGTCATTTTGTTATTATGTTTTAAAAACAGAAACGGTTAACCTGAGCAATAAACTATAATTTTATCAACTCAAAATAATGACGCTTAATTAATTCTATAAGTATGCTCATTTTAGTTGATGTTAGTATAAAAGCACCTTATTATAAACAGCTACCACTTTCCCAAACTATTTAAAACATTTTCCAGGTGTATGGAAACATGGTTGAATAATTGGTATTTAAAGTCTGTGATACGGATCCGAAAGACACTGTATCCGTCATGAATTAATCATAAGCTCATTAACGGGTGAATGTGATCTTCTTCAGACCCGACCTGCTTCGCTCTGATGGGATTCCCAGCGTCGAGCCTCTTCCGGCCCCGTCTCCACTGTCTGGAAGCCCAAAAGTGTCCACGCCGCCTGGAAAGACCCGGTACCGCAGTAAACCACGCCACCGGAGGGCAAACAGCAAGGGAAGCCATAATGAATTCCCAGGTGTGCTGAAGCCTAATTCAGGCCCACCAGAGGAACAGCAGCCTCTCCAGGAGCAAAACTACCTTCAAAACCATCCTCTTCCTCCACCAGAACCTCCCCTCGCCAAGGTCAGTGCAGGAATCATTGACAGAGTATTTAATCTGTATCATTGTTTATGGAAGTGTTCTTTAGTTGAGCATTTTTGGGAGAAAGTTGTAAACTTTTTATCCATAGTATAACCGCAGAATATTCCCAAATGTCCAAAACTTTGTTTACTAAATATTTTTCCTGTCACAAGCTCTGTTATTAGCTCAAATAAGAAATTGTTGATTTTCTGTTTGTATGATAATATGATTAATAATATTATTAATAATACTATGAATTTGTATGATAATAAATAATAATTGTAATGCAAAATATGTATTAAAATGGCATTTGTAATAATAATAATAATAATAATAATAACTGAATGATCTAGTTATTTTTTAAAAATGGCTGATAATAATATTTAAACAACATTAACATAAAGAGTAAATAATAAAAAAATAAAATGAAAATAAAAGTAATCATACCTATAAAAAATAGCCATACCACTCTCCCAATTATTAAAAAATAATCATACAAATATGAAAGTCACAAAAAATTCTGATAAAATTTGTATGTGATAAATAATAATTTTAATGCAAAATGTGTTTTTTAAATGGCTTTCGTAATAATGGGAAAATAAATAAATAAATAATAATAATAAAGATAAACAAAAATAATCACGTTGTTTATATAAAATGGCTCATAATAATAATGATAATAATAAAAATTAAGCAATATTAACTTAAAAAGTAAATAATTGTAAAGTATATAAGGGGTTTTTGATAAGTAATCATACGAATCATACAAATATTTAAATAATATTATTGAAATGAAAACGGACAGTTTCCTTAATAATTAAATATTAATTCAATAAAATAAGAAATAAACTCAAGTAATAATTTAGTTGGAATAGTAGCAGTTATTATTTTTAAAGGTAATAAAAATAATTACTCATTTGTTTACTTGCATTAACAGTTTTAGCCGTGTCTGTTGTCTTAGTTTCTTGTTAACCATGAAATTATTTTATTAGTTAAATTTTTTTTCTACTAACATTATTAATAAAATATAATTATACAAATATGAAAGTAAAAATCAAGAAAGAATTCATATAAAATTTGTAGATATTAAATAATAATTTTAATGCAAAATGTGTATTAAAAATGGCTTTTGTAATACAAACAAACAAATAATAATAATAATAACAATGTTAGCATAAATTGTGAATGCTTTTAAAATATATAATGAATATTTGATAAGGAATCATATGAATAATGCAAATATTTAAAACAATAATATTGAAATAAAAACAGAGCTTCTGTAATAATTAAAGATTCATTTAATTAATTAATAAATAAACTCAAGTAATAATTTAGTAGGAATAGTAGCAATTATTATTTTTAAAAGTAATAAAAATAATTATTCATTTGCTTACATGCATTTACAGTTTTTTTTGTTTTGTTTTTTTTATCATGAAATTATTTTAGTAGTTAATAATTTTTTTTAACTACTACATTTTTTTTTTTTTGTGTAACGTCCACACAATGTTAATCTCTAACATCAATCGACATTCATTTGGTTGATTTTAGGTTGGATGTTGGACATAGATGTCGTCGGCCTGACGTTGAGTTCTGACGTCAACTCAATTTTTGTTTTCAAACAAAATGATACTTCCCTACATTTACATTTAGTCATTTAGCAGACGCTTATATCCAAAGCGACTTACAAATGAGGACAAGGAAGCAATTTACACAACTATAAGAGCAACAATTTTTTTTCTGTAATACAGTTAACGGTAGAACCAGAGAGGTAATTGCAGATTAGGAAGTGAAGTGGAGACTAAATAGTTGAGTTTTTAGTAATTTCTTGAAAACAGCGAGTGACTCTGCCGTTCTGATGCAGCTAGGGAGTTCATTCCACCAACTGGGCAGATTGAATGTGAGAGTTCGGGAAGTGATCTCTTCCCTCTTTGGGATGAAACCACGAGGCGACGTTCATTCACAGAACGCAAATTTCTGGAGGGCACATAAATCTGCAGAAGTGAGAGCAGATAAGAAGGAGCAAAGCCAGAGGTCGCTTTGCAAGCAAACATCAGAGCTTTGAATTTGATGCGAGCAGCAACTGGCAGCCAGTGCAAACAGATGAGCAGCCGAGTGACATGTGCTCTTTTAGGTTCATTAAAGACCACTCGTGCTGCTGCGTTCTGAAGCAGCTGAAGAGGTTTGATTGAGTTAGCTGGAAGCCCGGCTAGTAGAGAGTTGCAATAGTCCAGTCTGGAGAGAACAAGAGCTTGAACAAGGAGTTGAGCTGCATGTTCAGATAGGAAGGGTCGGACATTTCTGATGCTATAAAGTGCGAATCTGCAAGATCGAGCAGTTCTAGAAATGTGGTCAGAGAAGTCCGGATGACTTTGGGGTACAACGTCAGTCTTACGTCATGTAGACATCTTGTGCCTGCTGGGTGTTTAAGGCCATTTCAGTCATCATACAGTAAACATCCGTCATCTTCTTGGACACTTTTAATGCTTCCAAACAGTTTGCTGCAATTATAAATCGCCCATGTCTTGAGGTAGTACATTATGATGTGATTTACCTTCTATGTGTGATTTGATTGGACAGGAATTACAGGACTGATTTTTCTAATCCCCATAGACAAGAAAAAATAAAGTCGTGACTGCAGGCTGAAGCAAAGTAGTAGAGTAAAAGTACAGATACTGCAGTAAACATGTACTCAAGGGAAAGTTAAACTAATTAGTAAGTTAGAATTCCTGTGAAAAACTACTCAATTACAATAGTTTGAGTGTTTATAATTAGTTACTTTACATTACTGGTAATAATTATATAAAATAATCAAAAAATATAAATAATAATTCATTTGTTTACCTCCATTAACAGTTTTTCCAGGATTTGTTGCAGTATTTTTTTGCTAATTCTGAAATTAAATGATTAGTTAATACAATTTTTTCAGGTTTTGTTTCTAAAAAATAACCTCACCACTCTCCAAACACAGACCCGAGAGAATGCGGTGGCCACCTGCGCCAACAACCTGCGCTACTTCGGCCCGGCCGCCGCCCTGCGCAGCCCCCAGACGGACCACCTTCAGCGCAGGCTCTCCGGTTCCAGCCCCGACCTCATCTCCACCGCAGTGGACGCAGACTCTCGCCTCCGCAGGTCTTCGATCCCACCGGGGCCCGCGCCGCTGTGTCCCTGCTGCCAGGCTCATCCGTTCCCTGGGTGCAAACACTGCCAGCAGACCCCGGCGGCCCCCAGTCACCCACAGCTCCCTCATTACTCTCTGCTGAGCACCAACGACGGGACACCCCCCGCCAGCAAGAGGAATCTGGAGCCCACGGCTGAGGGGCAGGACAAAGAGGAAAAGCCGGCTCTCCTGCACACGCTCAGACCTCTGAGAAAGGTACGGCACAAGCACATGGTTGAGATGTTGAGGAGAAATATCAGTTTCCATTAAAACTATTGTCTACTTTCTTAAAATGCACTGTTTTCACCAATCATGAAATTTGTGTGTGTGTGGTCAGACAGGAGATGAGTCGTCTGAGGAAGAGGAAGGTGAAGTGGACAGTGAGGTGGAGTTTCCACGCAGACAGAGGTCAGTCTTTTATCATCAATAAACAATGATTATAGATGAGCAATATCACATGAGTAGCAGTTCAGTTATGCCCCCCTCCAGTGACGATATACAGATACAACAGTTCGACGGCATAATAGTAGCATAAATATCATAGCATAAACCACGGCGAATGAAGCTCTGCACAAGACTTTTGGCCAGCGGAGAAATTAAAATGGTCGTGCCCAACTGAGTCTGGTTCTCTCAAGGTTTTTTTTCTTCACTCCCATCAGGTGAAGTTTTTTTTCCCTCTCCGCTGTCGCCACTGCCTCGCATGGTTCAGGATTAGTAGAACTACGCATCCATGAATTTGCTCTTCAGTGTTTGAACTCTCAGTAATGATTAAATCACACTGAACTGAGCTAAACTGAACTGAACTGAACTTAAACACTAAAACCTGAACCACACTGTTCCAGTTACTGAACCACACTGTTCCAGTTACTATGACCATTTATGTGAAGCTGCTTTGACACAATCTACATTGTAAAAGCGCTATACAAATAAAGCTGAATTGAATTGAATTGAATTGAATTGAATAGTGTATATAAAAAAGAATTGTAGGAGGAACTACTTTCTTCCACCGTTCATTCACATCTGCAGCTAATGTCAGTACAGCAGAAACCATTGCTACTTCACCAATGTCACTGTAGAGCACAGGTGGGCTAACTACGGCCCACGGGCCATATACGGCCCGCTAAACACTTTCATCCGTCCCGCGAGGGAGTTTTTAAAATGCTGCTTCTGAGGAACAGTTTGGTTTCAGAATTCGTAAATGAATGATGCAATACAAGTGAACGCCATTTGATGGCAGTATTGCACACGGTAAAGTTAGAGCAGAGTTTTTCAAAGTCTAAGGGTGCTTTCACACCTGTGAATCGATTCAGTTGTTCCGAAACAGAGATTACAAATGTTACATTGTTGCTCTTTGTTCTTAGAGCGGTTCGCTTACACACTGCAAAGTTTCTAATCGGATTAAAAGAGCTAAAACAAGTCACGTGCGAGTGAACTCTCCTCGCATTGGTCAGAGTGTCAGGGTTTATTTTGCAGCGTCCCGCTCAGCTGTCAGGAGAGGTGGTGGTTTGGTGGTGATTGACAGGGTGCGCGCGCGTGACGTGTCTAAGGAGAGACACGGTAGGGAGGGGTGAGAAGGGTGCGCGGCGATGCCTATTTGAGGACCTGGAGGGAGACGCGAGATAACCGGGAGATCATCACTCGTTTGCGGGCATCCGGAGACTCGCGAAACTTCCCGCCCTACTCATAATTCTCTCTTCATATAGCCGTAAGCCTATTACATATCCATAAAACACAGTGATACAAGCGCGCTCGGATCGGATCGCTTTCTCACTACAATCGAACCGCTCCAGGGTTCGTTTCAATCGAGCCGAGACCACCTCATTCAAGCGATCTCGGAGCGATTACTTTGGCGCGGAACAGAGTGCGATTGCCCTGTTCACATATGCCAAACGAACCGCGCTAACTGGGCAAACGAGACACGTTCCGAAACAAAAGTGTAGGTGTGAAAGCACCCTAAGACAGTGGGCCTCCCTTTTGACACAACTTATCCATTGGCGCCCCCTCCTCCCAAACACGCACGCACACACCCGCGCACACACAAACACACACACACACACACACAAAATTCTGGAGGTTTTTCTGCTACCTCATCATGCTTAATTTCAAGGTGTTGCCGAAGTTTAGCGGGTCTCATGCTGTCATTAGCCAAAATATTTTGACAAACCACACATAAAGGTCGTGGTTCATCAGCTGGTCCTGTCCACAAAATCCTAAATTCAAATACTGACCATCATATCGTCGTCTTTTGGGTTTAAGCCCTGAACTTGAAGGCTTTGAATCGGGGGGTCTCAGAAACCGATCCATTGTATTAGCAGCATGATTAGCAGGCATATACCTGTATTGGCGGGCTTGCCAAACAGAAGCGAATTCACAGCTATGGCCTTCTGGGTAAAAAAGGTTTTCTTATTTTTGATGTATTTTTAGCTTTGTTTAATTAAAACGTTTCAAAATAATAAAAAATACATATAATAATTAAACTTAATTATTATATTTTTATCATATAATATTTTTTCCCGCGCCTCCCCTGACATGCTCTGGCGCCCCCCTGGGGAGGCGCGCCTCACACTTTGAAAACCCCTGAGTTAGAGCAACCAGTAGAATTAGAAGACACTCTCGGATATTAAAATGCACTGAATGACTGAAAATGAGCCAGACAAAAAACTATTGACTCTGAATGTCTTGTGTTTAAGGAAGAATGAACAACAAAATGCTTCTTCTCCAATATCAGACAGAAAGCGCTGTGTCTAATATGCCAAGAAAGTATTGCTGTTTTTAAAGATTAAAACCTAAGGAACCGATCACACCGACAGCGCATTTACATTCCAAACACGCGAGGTGCACCGCACTGACAAGAAAAATAGGAGCGTGGTGCACTTTTTTAATGTCGTTAGTCAATAGCCCCTTTCACACAGTGATACCGGTAAATATCTGGAAAATTTCCGGAACGACTTTACCGGTATATTCAAAAAAGCGCTGTTCACACAGGCGAGGACGTTACGGAAATTTTCCAGAAAAGACCGTTCACACATCCATTCCAAAATACCGGTAAATTCTGACATCATTCACCACAAATGAGCTTTAAACGGCTGCGCTTGTATTTGTAAACATTTGACTAAATTACAAACTCTGTGGATGATCAGTATTGTGAACAACTTTCGCAGGATCACTTTCGCATGTCGAGATGTTCATAATATGTGCGTGTGCTGGCGCTAATAGGCTGTTTCACAGGCACACGCAAAGCTTGAAGGTAAACAAACAGCGGCTTATCATAAGCATCTCATCGATGATTATTTACACAGTTGGCATTAAGAAGAACATATAAACGTGATCTGACTAACTTCTAGCAGCTAAATGTGTCTGGAAAAATATTCAAAGGCTTTTATTCTCACAAACCGCGCGGACGTAAATGCGTCTGACTGTTGTGATTGGCTAAAACAGACGTCTCACGTCAGCACGTTCTAGACGTGCACGCGCTTATTACGGCAATCTTCCTTCTGCATTCACACAGCGCAGCATTCCGGCAAATTGCCGGTAATGTTACAACTTCTCTTTCCGGAAAATAGCCAGAACGAATTTACCGGTATTTTCAAAAAGGACCTGTTCACACATACAACCTTTCCGGAAAATTGCCGGCAATTTTCCGGAAAGGTCTGTATGTGTGAAAGGGGCTAATGACTGAATCAGCTGGGTATTTTGCGAGAGTGTTGCTGTTGATATTGATATCACTTTATTTTCAGGCTCATTGTTCACGTGAACACACTCATAATAACATGACTTGGAATAACAAACACTAAGATTCTTCTTCCGTTTTATCTCTTTATCTCTTTAGATTGATATGAGCATATTAATACAAGCTCAAATGAGATTGTTGTGAATTTGACTTAAAGTTTATATTAATTGCTGGTTAAATGTGTTCATTTTTGTCATAGAATATATTTTCCATGTATACATCCACTTTAAAAAGTTCTTTTATCAAAGATTTTATCAAGTTTTATGATGACTGATCTGTATATTCTAAAAGCAGTGCACATTAGATTATTGTAAATGTGGCTGAATAGTCATTTTTAACAATTATTTTTTATGTTCTAATATGAGATTTTTTTCTATCAGACAATATCTTTTCTATTATCCACTGTAAAAATATAACATTATTAATATTATTATTATTGTATTTTATCAGGGATTCTTTTATTGTTTAATGATGATTGACAGTTAAATATAAATAGCAGTGCAAATTTATTTGAATTGTACATTTGACTCAATAATAACTATTAAAAAAATTTCTGCCAACACAACACACATTCCTGATATGCGAGCAAATTGGTATAAATACAGCACTACAACATACAAAAGACAGAGATCGACTTAGAATATCACTCACCAGCATACCTGCCAATATGTCTCAGAAAATCTGGGAGACCAGGGGGAGGGGGGTGTTTGGAGGAGAGGTCTCTGAATAACACCGTTGAGAACCGGGATAGGATGCAGCGGGTTTTGGGCGGCCGATGCGATTGGGTACTCTACCAAAGTTGGCAACCCGGGGGTGTCTACAGACTGTACCAAAGAAATAAAAAAACGGGATAGTTGCGGGAAATTGTTCTAAAATACAGGATACTTCTAGTATAAAACAGGAATGTTGGCAGGTTAGCTTACCAGTTTAATAATGATTTGATCTGCTACAGTTAGAAATCATACTGTTAAATCTTTTAAGTGTAAGGGCTTATTGTGCGGTTCTGTCGCCATCTTGTGGATGGAAAACGCCAACCGTCTATGGTCTACTCTATGGCAGGCTAAAGGCCGTCGACAAGCTCTCTCAGAAATTGTATATATTTTAGAACAAGGCACTATTCTCATTAATAAACTGCATAGTTGCCATCTAAGCAACTACATTATCCACTAAAAAAGCATTAAAAATTCATGTTGTTGTCTAGCAGCAGTAATATTTGCCAAACTGTTGCGTCTCTCTGCTTATTGCTGGCTGTATGTGGGCGGAGTAATACACAAAGGGTAAAGAGGCTGTACGGGTGCTGATATTACTTAAATATCTCATGGCTATCAGCCAATCAGATTCAAGAACCAAACAGAACTGTTTTATATATATATATATATATATATATATATATATATATATATATATATATATATATATATATATATATATATATATATATGTATATATATATATGTATATATGTATATATATATATATATATATATATATATATATATATATATGTATATATATATGTATATATATATATATGTATATATGTATATATATATATATATATATATATATATATATATATATGTATGTATATATATATATATGTATATATATATATATATATATATATATATATATATATATATATATATATATATATGTATATATATGTATATATATGTATATATATATGTATGTATATATATATGTATATATATGTATATATATATGTATATATATATATATGTATATATATATGTATATATATATATATATATATATATATATATATATATATATATATATATATATATATACAGGGCTCAAAATTGCAAAAGTTTTGGTTACATTTGCACCCGAAATTTTATCTGTGCAACCTCAAAATATATTTTTGGCTAGAATAAAAGCCAAATGACTTGCCTGCTTAACCATATACATATTAAGCTGTGAAGGTCATATCTAACGGTTGAATATTGTATTGAGTATTGCTGCATCCCTCGTAAAATCGTCAAAAATTGTTGCACCTGGCAACTTAAAAAAAAAATAATAATAACATGCTTGCAGTGAGAGAAACAAAACTAATACACTAAAAAAATTATAATAAAAAGTCAAGACTACAAATATTTTTGTTGCTTTAACTTATGTAACTTTTTTTTAGTTATACAAAGTTTAACTTAATGTTTTTAGTCAGTTTGATTGATGTAAGTTGAGATGACTGGACAAATAAATAAGATTCCACTAAAAACTTTTTTACAGTGCACAAAACCATGTTAAAAAGAAACTCGTTTTGACATGAGTGAATGATGTATTATTGTGTGTGTGCAGGCCTCACCGCTGCATGAGCAGCTTCCAGTCGTACTCCACCTTCAGCTCAGAGAATTTGTCAGTGTCTGACGGCGAAGAGGGGAACACCAGCGATCATTCCCACAGCGGGCCGCTGGAGCAGCTGAGCGGCAGCCAGGAGGAGCATCTGGACGAGCTGCTGTCACACACTCCAGAAATACCCATCGACATCTCCACGCAGTCCGACGGCCTGTCCGATAAAGAGTGCGCTGTCCGCCGCGTCAAGACCCAGATCTCACTGGGAAAACTGTGTGCTGACGAGCACAGCTATGAGGTCAGAAACACACACATACACACATTTATGACCATCCCTTCAGATCATGAAAACAAATCAGTCAGAGACAATAATGGACATTTGGAAGAAATACGTAATTAAAAATGTAACTCATCTAAAGTATTGTCTAAAAATCTGGTCAATTTGATTTGAATTCAGTGGTAATTAAATAAATGCAAAATGTGAAATATTTTTGTTTTAAGTACATGAGTTATAAATATACATAAACATAAAATAGTATTTAATTAATAACCTTAATAATTAATTAATTATTAATTAATAATTAATAACCTAAATAATAAAAATGGGTGACACGGTGGCTCAGTGGTTGGCACTGTTACCTCACAGCAAGAAGGTTGCTGGTTCGAGTTCCATCTGGGTCAGTTGGCATTTCTGTGTGGAGTTTGCATGTTCTCCTTGTGTTGGCGTGGATTTCCTCCGGGAGCTCCGGTTTCCCCCACGATCCAAACACATGCGCTATAGGGGAATTGAAAAATCTAAATTGGCCGTAGTTTATGAATGTGTGTGTGAGTTAGTGCATATGGGTGTTTCCCAGTGGATTGCAGTGGAAGGGCATCCGCTGTGTATGCTGGAATAGTTGGTGGTTCAATCTGCTGTGGCAACCCCTAATAAATAAGGGACTAAGCTATATATATATATATATATATATATATATATATATATGTATATATATGTATGTATGTATATATATGTATGTATGTATATATATATGTATGTGTGTATATATATATGTATGTATATATATATATATATATATATATATATATATATATATATATATATATATATATATATATATATATATATATATATATATATATATATTAGGGGTGTAACGATACACTCAGCTCACAATACGATGTGTATCACGATATAATGTTCACGATTCGATATGTATCACGATATTTGGAATAAAAATTGAAAATTAAACTGAAATGCAAATTTTACCAAGTAAACTATTTTTTATATATTTCTTTTGTTTCAACTTGTTAAACTGAACCTTCTTTAAGAAAATAAATTAAACAGGCCTGTCTCTGGAAAATAAAACAATTTAAAAACTTCTTAAAAATATTATTGAAATGACAGAGACAAAATTAAGGAACAATTTAAGTAAAGTAAAAAAACTATTCAATTGAATTTAACAGTAAGAGCTTAAGGCTTCGCTTGGTCACTTGCGTTTTTGTGTGTGCAAAAAAAAATCCACATTTCCAGGTATTTAATTCATATTTAATTAAATTCATTTAGAGATATCTCTAATTACAATTGTGACTAGTCAAAACTCATTTAGAGATATCTGCAAATATTTTTCAATGGAAGTCAATGGAGGAATATGACTAGTCATAATATATTTGCAGATATCTCCAATCTGATTTCGTACTAATACAATTGTAATTGCAGATATCTCTAATTGTCATGCTGACTAGTCGAATTATAATTATGACTAGTCAAAATATAATTAGAGATATCTCTAAATATATTTATGGTTAGTCAGAACAAAGGTTTAAATGCTAAAACGGCTTGCCATACGCGCGCGTCTATCAGTCCGCCCTTTGTAGTAACAGCTCACGGTCAGCTCACGTCATGTGTGATTTTGCGGCCGCCAATACATCATTATATGAAGACAGAATGATATTTTAGGGTGAATTGTACCTTATAAATACAGTATGTGACTCTTTCAACACCATTAGAAGGTATCCCTGTCGCTGTGCAAAGTATGTAAATCACTGTGAAGACTTTAAAACTTAGGATGTTTGACCCAGTATGCGTGTCAAAAAGCGGACGAGTCTAAAGCAATGACTGTACAACCGAAATGTTGCCAGACGTCTGATTTTGAGAGGATGGGCCATCCTCTATTTCAGCTCCACTCATCTTGGTCTGCTAACATTACTGCTGCTGCAATCTGAACTCACGTGCGACAGCAGGTGGAACGTAGCTCACGTGCAAACAGCTCAACTAATAAGAGAAAACGGACGTCATATCGTAATCAAATCGTCATAACGCCACGATGCATATTGTGACATTTTTGTATCGCAATAAATCATACAACGATAAATCGTTACACCCCTAATATATTTATATATATATATATATATATATATATATATATATATATATATATATATATATATATATATATATATATATATATATAAACATTTATTCATTCATTTTCTTTTTGGCTCAGTCCCTTTATTAATCCGGGGTGGCCACAGCAGAATAAACCGCCAACTTATCTAGCACGTTTTTATGCAGCGGATGCCCTTCCAGCAGCAACCCATCTCTGGGAAACATCCACACACACACTCATACACTACGGACAATTTAGCCAACCCAATTCACCTGTTCCGCATGTGTTTGGACTGTGGGGGAAACCGGAGCACCCGGAGGAAACGCACGCGAACGCAGAGACAACATGCAAACTCACCAGCGACCTTCTTGCTGTGAGGCGACAGCACTACCTACTGCGCCACTGCGTGTCCATATATATATTTTATGAATATTTACATATTTTCAAATTTTAGCTATGGAACTATATATATATATATATATATATATATAGTTCCATAGCTAAAATTTGAAAATATGTAAATATTCATAAAATAAAACAATTGAGTTATTAAGTTTTGATATAAATTCTGAAATTTTAAAGTAAAAATCTTTAATATTAAAATAATTTTTTGATGAACTTGTGAATATCCAGATATTATACTGAAAAGAAAGATTAGCAGTGTATTTGATTAGAATGCAATTTGGTTAAAAATGTAAATACATATTTGTGTTAAATTAAATAATCGCTGAAACAATTCAATTAAATTATTTTAAATAAAATACGCTTAAAAAAATTAGATTATGCTTCATTGGAATTCAAATTTAAATAAAATACATTATTTCAAATAATATATATTTTTATTAAAATTTGTATTAAGTTAATTTTATTAAATGAATAAATCATCAAATATATCATAATTTTAAAATAGAAAAAAATGAGGATAAAACATCGTCCAGTCCAGTCTGACCAATCTACCGCTGGATGGCGTCTCACTATAGTTGTTAAACGTGATATTTAATTCATCTTGTCTGCACCACACTAGCCACGATTGATGAAATTGTTTTGCGTTTAACTCTTCAGTCTTTTGAATCTCTCAGGTAACGTGTCACAGCGTCAGTACTCTGCTTTAGTCTTTTGCTTTCACACTTGTCCTTAGTCATTTTAGTGTAAACCTCAGATACTGTTGGTTGGTTGCTGTTGGTTGTGCACCTTTTTTTACATACCAAATTTGTGGACGCCATTATAACAACACAGATCACTCTGCCTATTCATGCCAGAGCCCTGCTGAAAAAGTGTTTGACAGGTGGTCATTTGTGTGTAACTTATCTGTATTTATGATTTGGTTATGGTTAAAACAAAGATCATGTGGGTCAGCTAGTTGAAACGGTAGGCTACAAATAATTAATTAGTTATGAATTAATTCATTATTCATAAATAAATAATTCACAGCCGCCTACGGCGACGATGCCATGGTTCATCGCGATGTTTCACATATTACAATGCCAAATTGGTCGACATCGCCCAATATTAATACTTTATTTTTAATATATTTAAAAGTGGAAATAAATACAATAACTACCAAAAATATACAAATAAAATGCTAATTAAATAATTGTAAAATAAAATATTTGCAGTCATAATAAAATGTTTTATATGAGGTTAATATTTATTAATTTGTTAAATTAAAATGTACACATCATTTTATACAGATTTTATTTATTTATTTATTTTAAGTGTTATATTTCTTATTGTATTTTTTTTAATGTTGTATTTTTGACCTTCATGCCAAGTGACCATTAAATGAACCATTACAAGAAAACCATGCAAGGTGCATGCAAGAAACATTACTGTCATTAAAGTCGAATCTAAAACATCTAAACTGTGTGTTCCTCTGTCTGTCAGAATCCTCTGCATTTCGGAGACTCAGACTGCGACACGTCGGATGCGGAGTGTTCAGACGCCACCATCAGGAACAAGCCGCCCGGCGCTCCGTCATCCTGGTGAAAAACACACCGCAATAATCCCACTACCCATAATGCACCTCTCTGAGCATCTCAGGCAGACTCCAATGAAGAGATGATGATGAAGAAGATGATGATGATGTAGCTCAAATGAAACGCCGCTTTTATTTTATTATTACGAGCTGGAGGAACACCAAACCAACAAACAAACTAATGGAGTATTAGCGCTCAAGTGTTCAAGACAAAACAAGGCAACTCAAAACCACAGACCATTCGTTATTTAGTAAGCTAGTTAGTTGGTTAGATAGTTAGTTACACTACTGGTAACGAGTGGGATCAGGCCATTTTCTTTGTTTTGTTGTTTAGAAGAAGTGGTTTTGCTCGCCAAGGCTGCAATTATTTGATTATATTTGATCATATTTACATTTCAAGTGACAAATTCAGGTGTACATATCATTGATTTTTGGGTGACACGGTGACTCAGTTGTTTGCACTGTCACCTCACAGCATGAAGGTCGCTGGATCAAGCCCCGGCTGGGTCAATTAGCATTTCTGTGTGGAGTTTGAATGTTCTCCCCGTGTTGGCATGGGCAGTGTTGCCAGATTGGGTGGTTTCCCGCCCAATTTTGCGGTTTTGAACACAATTGTGCGGGTATAAAAGACATAGGCGGGTATAAAAAATTTGGGCGGTTCTGCGGAAAGCCCACCCTCCCCGCCAACGTGTTCTCGAGACCGTCACAAACCCCCACCCACTTTTCGTGATTTTCGCGACCGTGACAACCCTCCCTACTTTTTGGGCTGGAATCAGTCAGCAACATCTGGCAACACTGGGCAGTGGGTTTCCTCCAGGTGCTCCGGTTTCCCCCACAGTCCAAACACATGCTATTGGGGAATTGGATTAACTAAATTGGCCGTAGTGTACGAATGTGAATGAGTGTGTATGAATGTTTCCTAGTGTTGGGTTCCAGCTAGAAGGGCATCTGCTGCATAAAACATATGCTAGAACAGTTGGCGGTTCATTTTGGCGCTTGTATCTTGTTCTTTCAGTCATGACCCAAAGCTCATGACTATATGAGTTTTAACATTGCTAAAAATTCAGCATTGAATCAATTAAATAAATTAAAAGTTTAAACCACATTCAATAAACGACGAGCAATTCAAATATTAAAAATATTAAACTATTTTTACAAATTTTTCTAGATTTTTAATCAAACAAATGCAGTCCTGGTGAGCAGAATCATCTTCATTTCTTAAAAAAAAAAACATGAAAAGGCATATTACTCACAAGCTTTTGACCAGTACTGTAGTTAGTAATGTAGGTTAAGCTGATCTGCAGGAATGTGTGTATATACAGTATGTCCGTCGGTGTGTGAAGGACAGTGTTACGTTTGTGTGTGTGTGTGTGTGTGTGTAGTTTGAGGAAATTTACCGCTACTTCCTGAGTTTACAGAAACGACTCTTCAGTTTGAGCACCAGCAGGAACGATGTCCTTTTTTTGTTGTTTCGTTTGCCCTTTTTGACTTCCAGTATCCGTGTGGAAAATATCCCAGCATGCCTGCTTGGTGGGCGTTTCGATCAGCCAATCAGAGCTGCTGCTGCTGCTTGTTGCTGCTCGCCTCGACAGGAAGTCACATGACGAGGATCAAATCAGTGTTGAAGTGAAGCGGAGCGGCTTTTCTCATCTCAGGACTGTTTGAGGAGCGAGTGGAAAAGATGAGCTGCTTTTCTTCCGCCATCTTTATCTTGAGGTGAAAAACATAATAATAATAATAATGACCATGTTGACTTTATTTTATTTTTTCCGGAGATGCAGCGTCTCTTCAGATTGAGTTTGAGGGATCGTTTAGTCTAAAACAATAGAAATAAATCAATCAAATGCTACCGAGTCATTGCAAATCTGTTCCAACTGGAAAGTAACACGTCAAGCTTAAAATACAAAGACAAACATACTCATTTAAATAATAGTTTCTTAAATTAAAACGTTAAAAGATAATTAGGATTAATTATTGGGAGTTCAGAGTGCACTCACACTAGGCTATGCGATCGTTTTTATTTTTTAATAAACGCGAACTGTCATAGTTTATTAAAGATACAAACCCCTCGCTGCACGTCAGCTGATGCCTTCAGCAAACCTCCTGATACATGCAGCACGAGGACTTACATGATCATTTGTGAGCGTCACAAGTGGTGGATGTGTTCAGCAAAATACTTTACTGCATGCCAGTGCATCCCATACGACTTCAAATAATAGACAAACAATATAATCTCCACTGTGCTGAGCGAGAGCCCTTCTCTTGCTGTTAAACTGAACATTCGCATCATCGATGACGTAAGCGTGCTTCGGCTCGGGAGGTAAAATACAGTGTGAGGGAGGACAACCGCGCTTCGGCACAGTTGAAGGCAACTGTACCTAGTGTGAGTGCACCCTAAGAGTGTTTATTTTGTTTTTATTTTACACAGACAGTATGTTTTTATTTTTAAAAAATTATATTTTTACAATAAAACAATGTACTGTCATTGTAGATCTGCTGCGAACCTAAAATTAAAACGTCCAGCTCAAAATAAACACTTCCTAAAATGAAAATAAAATGTTTGCTAAAGAAAATAATAAATAATTGAAATTAAAATCAGTCTTTTTATATTAAATATGTTATTTAAAATAAAATGTGTCATTTTAAAATTAAAAAGTGCTACGAAGTTAAAAATAATATGTCCAGCTCAAAATAATATACTTCCTAATATGAAACTGAAAATAAAATGTTTGCTAAAGAAAATAATCAGTAATTGGAATTAAAATGGGTGTTTTATTTTGAGTGAAATTTTATTTTGGATTGTTTATTTTAAACCGACAGCATGTTTTTATTTAAAGCAAAATTAAAATACGTCATTTTGAAATAAAAAAAAATAAAAAACTGTAATTGTAAATGTGCTACAGACTTAAAAGTAACATGTTAAGCTTAAAATACAAACACAAACATACAAATTAAAATAATAGTTGTTATAGATTAAAGTGTTAAAAGAAAATGTGCATTAAATATTGGGAATTATGAGTGTTTTGTTTTTATGTTAAACAGACAGTGTGTTTTTATTTTAAGAATTAAATGAACATACATAACTTTACAATAAAAACAATTTAAATCTGTTACAAAGTTAAAAGCAAAATATCCAGCTCAAAATAACACACTTTCTAAAACGAAAATTTAATGTTTGCTAAATTAATTAATAAATATTTGTAATTAAAATTAGTGTTTTATATTAAATGTTTTTTTTAATACATTAACATAGAAATGTGTCATTTTAAAATTGAAAAAGTGCTATGAAGGTAAACGTTAAATGTCCAGCTCAAAATAACACACTTTTTAAAGTTAAATGTTTGCTAAAAAGTAATAAATAATTGGAATAAAGACGAGTGTTTTATTTAGTTTTTATTTTAAAGAATTCAAAACACACTTCCTAAAAGAAAAGAAAATGTTTGCTAAAGGAAATAATAAATATTTGGAATAAGGACGAGTGTTTTTATTTTAGGTATGTTTTTATTTAAAATATTTAACATTAAAATGTGTCATTAAAAAAAAATTAAAAGTGCTACGAAGTTAAAAGGAAAATGTCAATCTCAAAATAAAACACTTTCTAAAATAAAACTGAAAATAAAATGTTTGCTAAAGAAAATAATATTTAATTGGAATTAGGATTTTTTTATTTTGTTTTTATTTTTAAAGCATTGTTTCCCAAAGTGGGGGTCGGGACCCCCTTGGGTTCGCAGAACAATGACAGGCGGTCGCTTGGTGATTTGCAAAAGTCAAATAAATTTTATTAAACTAATAGAATTTATTAAAATAAATTTTAACCATAACCCACAGCAGATAAAAATAGTTGTTTGTAATAGTAAAAAACAACAACATGCTTTATCCTAAATTATTTTTTGATAGGATTGTGTGTTTACGTTAAATTAACAACACAGCAGTAAGCGTGAGGTGCAGCGGATTTATTTTTAAGCACCAGATAAAATTTTCTGAAACCTTTATGGCAATCAAACACATTAAAAATAAGTACAGGCCACAACTGAATATTGAAAATGATCTCTGATTAGTGGGCTCTAAAATTAAACCGAGAATAGACCTGTGCTGAAAACATTGTGCCCACCAGTATCTTTAGGTGAGGTTAATATTAAATAAACAAATTAATAAATGACTATAAAAATGATATGGTTGTTAGACTGCTGGACTTTTTTGTGTTGTCAATATGCTCGTGTTTATATAGTCTTATTGTTATGTGCAACGTTTGGATATTTATAACCACCTCTGAGAAATTTGGGGGTCGCAAGTCACTGGCACTGTTATTTTGGGGGTCGTGGCCTGTAAAGTTTGGGAACCCCTGTTTTAAAGAACTGTATGTTTAATTTAGAATTAATTAAATTTAGATGCATAATTTTAAATAATAAAAACATAATAAAACATTATGTAATTGAAAATCTGTTCAAAACATAAATGGACAATGTCAAGCTAAAAAAACACATTCAAAATGAAAATTAAAAATATAAATATTTTTAAAAATGTAATATTTGGATTTTGTTTTTCATTTAAAAGGACAGCATGTTTTTATTTAAAGTTAAATTAAAATCTATAATTAAAAAATATAGAACACAAATAAAAATCTGCTGAAATAATATAATAATTTTATTTAATAAATAATTAAAATTAATAAATAATTTAAATGTGATTTTATAGTTTTTTTTTTAACTTATTTTATTTTTTAAAAATTAATACATTTATACATAATAAATACACATTTTTTGTTTTATTTTTATTACAAACAAATTTGAAATAATTCTAAAAACTTCAGATAAAACAGACAATGTTGTTTTAATCTTTTGTTATTTGTTTCCCTGTTTCATTTTCATATATTTAATTAAAAGAAAAATGCACAATTAAATAAAAAATAAATGCTTGGAAAAACAATCCCATTAATTAACTTCAAAATAAAAATAAAACTCTCCAATTTTCACACATTTATTTTTAAATTAATTATCATATAAATGTTAAAATAATAAATGCTTTAAGATAAAAAATAAAAGTCTTAGATGTATTTTTAAGCATTGACAAAATGCTCAGAACGGTTTGGAACAGTATAAAGATGCTGATCAAATGATGCTAGAACAGTAGTGTTTGGTAGAAGCATCCCTCTGTATGGTCTACTGTGTGTGTTTGTGTGTGTGTGTGTGTGTGTGTAGTGTAGACAGAGACTGCAGAAGCACAGATGTGTTTAAGGGGGAATCAGCAATAACGCTCAGGCATGGAGAATCATTCATTCATTCATTTATTCGCTCAGGATGACTCTGTCTAGCAGGCTGGACAGACAAAGAGAGTTGAGAAATAAGTCGGAAATAAACAGCTTTGTAAAAGACCTCTATTTTTGCAGATTTGAGTTTGTTATTTTTTACACGTCGCGTTTTTTTGAGTAAAAAAAAAAGAGAAAAAGGCTAGAAAAAAACAAATAAATAAAATAATACAGGACGTTTCCCTTGCTTTCTGCTGGTTTGATGCTCAGGTTCAATGCTTTACAACTGCAGTCAGAAAAAAAAGAAATGCTTCGTCTGTCTTATTTTGGACGTCTGCATTCAAATCCAGTGCTTTTAATGTTAACAAACCTGGATTAAACTGCAGGTTGAGTGTGTGTCTTGGTGTAAATTCTCCCTTACAAGTGTTTTATTTCCGTATGAATGGGACGCTGCATCTTCCGGCTCGATTATTATTTATTATTGTCACATTTACCCTGTGTTTAGATAGATAGAGATGTTCTTGTACAAGTTCAAAATCCTCCTTCATCATCAGGTTATAAACTGTGAATGGTGTTATTTTGTATAATAGTCTTAAAAGACGCCTTTGCAGGATGTGGACCACCGTTATAAGTATTGCGGTCAGTGAAATGAAAAAACAAACATGATTTGCACACCAAGGCTGTATTTATTTGATCAAAAAGACAGTAAAAGGGATAATAGTGTGATTTATATTATTTTAAACTTAAATAACTGACTTCTATGAGAATTGAAAGCAAAACGTCTTTCATTTCTGTGATGTAAAGAGGAGTTTTCAGTATCATTACTCCAGTCTCCACATGATCCTTCAGAAATCAGTGTAAGATGATGATTTGCTGATCTGTTATGATCAGTTATTGATGGTAATAATTATCAGTGTTAACACATTTTTCCAGCTTTATAGTTTTATGGAAAATACAGTCTTTTACATTTGACTTTAAGATTCTTTGATAACGAGAGTTCATAATAACTGCATTACATTAAAATCAGATATTATGTCTTTCACACAATGTGAAAATAATCAAATAAACTATATAGACATTTTATCCGTCAAAATTATGAGGAAAAAGTAGAAAAGTTTATTATTTATTTAGACATATTAATCATTAAAACAGTTGGGTTGCTTTATACAGTTGAAGTCAGAATTATTAGCCCCTTTTGAATTTGTTTTCTTTTGTAAATATTTCCCAAATGATGTTTAACAGAGCAAGGAAATTTTCACAGTATTTATGATAATATTTTTTCTCCTGGAGAAAGTCTTATTTGTTTTATTTTGGCCAGAATAAAAGAAGTTTTAAATTTTTTAAACACCATTTTAAGGTCAAAATTATTGGCCCCTTTAAGGTTTTTATTTTATTTTTTTATTTTTTTGATAGTCTACAGAACCAACCATCGTTATACAATAACTTGCCTAATTCCCCTAACCTGCCTGGTTACCCTAATTAACCTAGTTAAGCCTTTAAATGTCAATTTAAGCTGTATAGAAGTGTCTTGAAAAATATCAAGTAAAATATTATTTACTGTCATCATGACAAAGATAAAATAAACCAGTTATTAGAGATGAGTTATTAAAACTATTATGTTTAGAAATGTTTTAAAGAAATCTGCTCTCCACTAAACAGAAATTGGGGGGGGGGGGGGGGGTTGGGGGGGTGAATAAACAGGTCTAATAATTCAGGGGGGCTAATAATTCTAACTTTTATTGTTTTTGTGGAAACGTTTGTTCATGATTTCATTCAATTTTATTCCCTTTTAATTTGGTAAAGATGCATGAAATTTGTTTGAAAAAAATTTACATTTCTAATGTAAAAAGAGTGTTTCCCAATACTGGGTTGCTGCTGAAAGGGCATCTGCTGTGTAAAACATATGCTGAAATAGTTGGCGAATTGTGGCACCCCCCATATGATTGAGGGCCTAAGCTGCAAGTAAATTAATGAATAATATAAAGAAATTGATTTCCATTGCAATCTGAAGCAAAACATTGTTTTTAACATTGATCAATTAATCAAAATAAACCTTTTTTCAAATTTAGCTTTGAATGAAAGTTAAGATTTTTCTTTTTTTTTTCATTATTGTGACAAAATGAGAGAGAAAAAAAGTAGGACAGGGCTTAATTCTGTCCTCCGGGATTTGATTGGATCATTGTATGCTGGGATTTTAGGCATTGCTAACAATATGGGGTTAGGACCAGGGGAGGCCAAGCTGGAGCACGTACTCTAGTCCCCCATGCTCTGCAACAGTTGCGGAAAATCGATATTGAACCAAAACAACCCATTACAATTGGCTTAAGATTGGCAAGGAATATTTGGAAATTGCAACCAGCAGAACCTGGGAAGATAAAAAAAAAACAATATGGGGTTAAATTTAATTATCAGTTTGCACCCCGGGTTTATTTTCCACCAGACGAACTGCAGACATCCTCAAATGTAGAATATTTTATTGAGTACCGCATAATTAATTACTGTAAATTTAGATTTCAATGCGACACATAGCATTTTACAATAAGGTTATATTAATGTATTTACTAGCATGAACAATCAATGAACAATACATTTAATACAGTATTTATTCATCTTTGCGAATGCAAATACAGGCATTCATTCTTGGTTAATATTACCTCAGAGTGCATTAACTAATGTTAGGTAACACAACTTCAGATAATGCGTTAGTACATGTTGAACTATGATTAATAAATGCTGCGTAAGTATCATTCATTATTAGTTAATGTTAGTAAATGCATGAGCTAATAAAACCTTGTGAAGTGTGACTAGGCAACTTTGATTATGAATAATAATCTTAATAGAGTAGCAAATCATCATTGTATTAGAATGTGATCATGTGACACTGAATTCTGGAGTAATGATGCTGAAAATTCTGCTTTTAATTAATTAAATTATTTGCTTTTTACTATACCTTACAGTAGAGGTGTCAAACTCAGTTCCTGGAGGACCGCAACCCTGCACAGTTTAGTTCTAACCCTGCTTCAACACACTTAAGCTGCGGTCACACAAGAGTTTGAGCTTGCCTTCACGTGTACGGTGCTGCGAAAAGGGGCGGGATTAAACCATATGATTACAAATGTTTTGATCTGCGATTGGTCTCATGCAGTCAAGTGATGCGATTTCACAATGCAGCGAACTGTAAAACTTGTCGCACAAGCTTTTGAGTAATTCCGGTCTGACTTATTCGCGTACGTACGAATTGAAGTATATGGGGATAAAAATTCAGTGTGACCACAGCTTTACCTGGAGGTTTCAAACAAGCCTGAAAGACTTTATTAGTTTGATCAGATGTGTTTAATTAGGGTTAAAGCTAAACTGTGTAGAGCTGTGGCCCTCCAGGAACTGAGTTTGACGCCTGTGCATTTGAGTTATTGAATATTAAAATAATCTTTCACAGTATTACCAGAACTGTTGAACTGGAGTGTAACTCTACAGTAAATCTACAGTATCATTGAGTTTTCTGAGGAAAAATCGGTCTGCTTTGCAGCAAATGAACAAAAAGGGCCACTGGAAACAAACTTTAGGTCAACATGAAATCAAATTAACCCTCTTCATTTTGTAGTATTTATTTATTTTATTTTTTTTTACCCCGCACTCTCTTCTAGCCATTCATTCTGGTGCATTGTTCATTATTAAAGTCACAGTTCAGCCCAAAATAATGACAATTCGGTCATTATTTACTCTTGTTACAAACCTTGTTTGAGTTTCATTCTTCTGTTGAACACAAAAGGAGATATAAATGAGTGTGTGTGGGTGTTTCCCAGTACTGGGTTGCGGCTGAAAAGGCATCGGTTGTGTAAAACATATGCTGGATAAGTTGATGGTTCATTTCGTTGTGGTGACCCCTGATTAATAAAGGGACTAAGCCGAAAGAATGACAAAAGTAGATAGTTTGAAGAATGTGGGATCGCTAACCTATCATAGTATTTTTATTTATTATTATGTTTACAATGGAAATTAACTTTCCAACATTCTTCACAATATTTCTTTCCTCCGTTGAACGTAAAAGGAGAAATGAATAAGTGTGTATGGATGTTTCCCAGTACTGGGTTGCAGCTGGAAGGGCATCCGCTGTGTAAAACATATGCTGGAATAGTTGGCGGTTCATTCCATTGTGGCGACCCCTGATGAATAAATGCACTAAGCTGAAGGAAAATGAATGGATGACAAAAGGAGATATTTTGAAGAATGTTTAAAATCGGAAACCATTGACTATCATAGTGTTTTTATTTATTATTACTTTTACAATGGAAATCAACTTTCCAACATTCCTCAGAATGTTTCTTTCCTCTGTTAAACACAAAAGGATATATGAATGAGTGTGTATGGATGTTTCCCAGTACTGGGTTGCAGCCGGAAGGGCATCCGCTGTGTAAAACATATGCTGGAATAGTTGGCGGTTCATTCCATTGTGGCGACCCCTGATGAATAAATGCACTAAGCTGAAGGAAAATGAATGGATGACAAAAGGAGATATTTTGAAGAATGTTTAAAATCGGAAACCATTGACTATCATAGTGTTTTTATTTATTATTACTTTTACAATGGAAATCAACTTTCCAACATTCCTCAGAATGTTTCTTTCCTCTGTTAAACACAAAAGGATATATGAATGAGTGTGTATGGATGTTTCCCAGTACTGAATTGCAGCTGGAAAGGCATCCGCTGCGTAAAACATAAGCTGGAATAGTTGGCGGTTCATTCCATTGCGGGCGACCCCTGATTAATAAATGGAAGGCGAAGGAAAATGAATGAGAAGTAGGAAATATTTTGAAGAATGTTTGGTATCTGTAACCATTCATAGTATTTTTATAAATTTTTCACAATGGAAATCAACCTTCCAACATTCTTCAAAATATCTTCTTTTGTGTTTTATCATCACTTCAAGGAGAGTAAAGCTACATTTTGGTTGAACTGTCACTTTAAGAACATTTCCAATGGATTAAATCAAGTCCTGTCATTTTAAAGTCTCCTAATATCCAGAAGAATGACATGCTGCAGATGTAAAAGGAGTTTTCATGTTGACCTTTTTAAACTCTGGGCCAATTTTTCCAATCAGGAGGTGAAATGAGCAGTATATTTCTCCTCAGTGTGAAGCTTACGTGCTAAAAACAAACCAACAAGTGGAACTGTAATGAAGGCAAACCTGACTTATTTTCCGTTTACGTGTTACACTAAAGATCAGCTCGGGGTTTTTAGTGAATAATGTATGAATTATGATGATGTATGAAGTCTTTCCGGCCGCAGCGCCATCACAGATCCTGTATAATATGATTTTAATTTATTTTAATTTAAATAGTCCTTCTCTTTGTTTAGTAGCTGGTCTACACGATCATGTAACGTAATTTATTTTGAAGAATGTCTGCGTTTTCTGTGTCCCTGTGTATGGCATCTTAAATTAATAATTGTCCTAAAATCTATATTTATTCACCCATTTTATCTGCAAAACAAGAAATAATAATCCTTTTTAGTCACGTTTAATCGCTGAAATAATAATGCGATGTAAAGATAATTGAAGCAGCGACTTACATTAGTTTGACTGCACCACAGAGGGCATTCAGAAAATATCTCCTGTACATTGTTCTCTGTCCTGTTCATGTTAACCGTTTTTAATTGCTTCATCATCTCCTGCATATCCAGGTATTTAAAGATGAACTATTTTTGTGCAGAATGTCTTCATCTCCTTGTTTCTTACTCATGTCTCCTCTATTATCTTGAATGGTGTTATGATCAACCAATCCTGATGATTCCTGTAATAGCCTGTGTACAGTGCGACAAGGGTGTAAAATCAAGGCAGAGCAACTGCATGGAATAAACACTGATGTACTGTACCAAACCCTCCGGCTACTGCTCCGTCTTTTCAGGTTTGATGTCACACATTGAGGTATGTTGTGCATTTTGGATATGCTGTGCAGTTGAAGACAGAATTATTCGGCCTCCTGTGAATTTCTTTATCAGATTATTTTCCGAATGATGTTTAACAGATTCAGGAATTTTTCCACAGTATTTCCTATAATATTTTTTCTTCTGGAGAAAGTCTTATTTATTTTATTTCGGCTAGAATGAAAGCAATTTTTTATATTTTAAAGCCATTTTAAGGTCAATATTATTAGCAATATTTGTGTTTCGAAGGTCTACAGAACTAGTAGTCTCTTGAACAATATCTAATTAAATATTACATTCCCCGGCCACTTTATTAGGTACACCTTACTAGTAACCGGTTGGAGCCCCTTTTGCCTTCACAACTGCCTTAATCCTTTGTGGCGTAGATTTAACAAGATAATGGAAATATTCCTCAGAGATTTTGCTCCATATTGGCATGATAGCATTCTGCTGCTGTAGCCCATCCGCCTCAAGGTTGGATGTGTTGTGTGTTCAGAGATGCACAGCACCAACAACCATGCCACGTTCAAAGTCACTTAAATCTCCTTTCTCACCTATTCTGATGCTCGCTTTGAACTGCAGCAGATCGTCTTGACCATGTCTACATGCCTAAATGCATTGAGTTGCTGCCATGTGATTGGCTCATTAGAAATTTGCGTTAACAAGCACTTGGACAGGTGTACCTATTAAAGTGGCCAGTGAGTGGATGTACTGTCATCGTGCCAACGATTAGAGAAATCAGTTATTAAAACTATTAAGTTTAGCATACATATTATGAATTTTGACTTCAACTAAGAGCAGTTGTCTCCTATGACAGGTTAAAATGCATGTAAGATCAGCAAACATTGTCATTTTCTCAGAATATGTGTTTATTATTAGAATCATGTTGCATTGATTTCAATATGATTCATTTGAATCAGTTCAGGATCTAAGCCCCTCCCCTTTGATCATGTTGATGTAGTTCAGTAACAGGCTAAAGATTTAAATATATAATTAAATGTCATTATTATATTATTAAATGATTTTAAATGGTACGGTGGCTCAGTAGCCCTGTCGCCTAACAGCAAGAAGGTCACTGGTTCGAGTCCCGGCTGGGTCAGTTGGCATTTCTGTGTGGAGTTTGCATGTTCTCCCCGTGTTGGCGTCGGTTTCCCCCAGAGTCCAAACACATGCACTATAGAAGAATTGATTAACTAAATTGGTCGTAGTGTATGAGTGTATGAATAAATTTGTATGGGTTTTGCGACAGGAAGGGCATCTGCAGCGTAACACATATCCTAGAATAGTTGGCAGTTCATTCTGCTGTGGCGACCCCTGATTAATAAAGGGACTGAGCTGATGGAAAATAAATGAATGAATATATTACAACAGGGGTGTCAAACGCAATTCCTGGAGGGCTGAAGCCCTGCACAGTTTAGTTCCAACCCTGCTCCAACACACTTACCTGTAGGTTTCAAACAAGCCTGAAGGAATCAATTAAGTTTGATCAGGTGTGTTTAATTAGGGTTGGAACTAAACTGTGCAGAGCTGCGGCCCTTTTGGAACTGAGTTTGACACCTGGGTATTACAATGTGTGTAACCCGTCAAAATGACTGCCTCATTAGTTTTTTGTGTTCAGAACTTTATTGACGGTTTACATTGAAACGACAGATCAGATATTTTTCCCAAAGCCCGTATGACCTGTTCTTTAAGACTTTATTGCCCATCATAGCCATAAATACAGTATTTCAGGTCTCTGCACTTCTGCTGTGTGTGAAGTAGAACTTGCCAGATAGCGTATCACAGAGTTGCCTGTTCAAAGTTCACCAGGTTTATTGCATTACCAATTGATAGAGGATGGAGTCTTTAGAATCATGTAGAGCAGGGGTGTCAAACTCAGTTCTTGGAGGGCCGAAGCCCTGCACAGTTTAGTTCCAACCCTGCTCCAACACACTTACAGTACCTGTAGGTTTCAAACAAGCCTGAAGAACTCAATTAGTTTGATCAGGTGTGTTTAATTAGGGTTGGAACTAAACTGTTCAGAGCTGCGGCCCTTTTGGAACTGAGTTTGACACCTATGATTTAGAGGCTACCAGTGTTGCATGTTTACTTACACAAACTATTAACAAATTTAGGGGTTTTATACAGTGCTTATTCAATTTCCTTCGGATTTGTCCCTTATTTATCAGGGGTCTCCACAGCGGAATGAACTGTCAACTTATCCAGCATATGTTTTACACATTGAATACCCTTCCAGCCACAAGCCAGTACTGGGAAAAACCCATACACTCTCACAATCACACACACACACACACTCGTACACTACGGCCAATTTAGTTTCTTTAATTCCCCTATAGCGCATGTGTTTGGACTGTGGGGGAAACCGGAGCACCCAGAGGAAACCCACACTAACATGGGGAGAACATGCAAACTCCTTACAGAAACACCAACTGACCCAGCCGGGACTCAAACCAACGACCTTCTTGCTATGAGGTAATAGTGCTAACCACTGCACCACCATGTCGCCAGTGATTATTATTTAACCCTTTATCTTGCACTCTTCATAAATATATTTTTAGCAATTTATTTGGTTAAACTGTGTTCCTGACATCATCCTTGTGAATTTAGTTTTTAGTTTTAATAATAATCTATGGACAAAAGGTCATTCAGGCAGTTGCGGTGAGTTTTAAAGAGTTGATACATTTTAAAGCATTAAAGTTTTATTAAATGCAGTGCAAAGACTGACACACAGACATTTCTAGACCAACAAGCACAAACTGCCTACTGTTAAACCTACAATTTTGTATTTTGGTTTTGAACAGGTACTAACTGGCCACTTTATTAGGTACATCTTACTAGTACCGGGTTGGAGCCCCTTTTGCCTTCAGAACTGCCTTAATCTTTCATGGCATAGATTCAACAAGATACTGGAAATATACCTCAGAGATTTCTCACGCAGTTGCTGCAGATTTGTCTGCTGCACATCCATTATGTGAGTCTCCCATTCCACCACATCCCAAAGGAGCTCTATTGGATTAACATCTGGTGACTGTGGAGGCCATTTGAGTACAGTGAACTCATTGTCATGTTCTAGAAACCAGTCTGAGATGATTCACGCTTTATGACATGGAGCGTTATCCTGCTGGAAGTAGCCATCAGAAGATGAGTACACTGTGGTCATAAAGAGATGGACATGGTCAGCAACAAAACTCAGGTAGTCTGTGGCGTTGACACGATGCTCAATTGGTACTAATGGACCCAAAGTGTGCAAAGAAAATATCCCCCACACCATTACACCACCACCAGCAGCCTGAACCGTTGATAAAGGGCAGGATGGATCCATGCTTTCATGTTGTTGATGCCAAATTCTGAGCCGACCATCCGAATGTGGCAGCAGAAATGGAGACTCAGAGCAGGCAACGTTTCTCCAATCTTCTATTGTCCAGTTTTGGTGAGCCTGTGTGAATTGTAGCCTCAGTTTCCTGTTCTTACCTGACAGGAGCGGCACCCGGTGTGGTCTTCTGCTGCTGTAGCCCATCCGCCTCAAGGTTGGACGTGTTGTGTGTTCAGAGATACTCTTCTGCAGACCTCGGTTGTAACGAGTGCTTATTTGTGTTACTGTTGCCTTTCTATCTGCTGGAACCAGTCTGGCCATTCTCCTCTGACCTCTGGCCTCAACAAGGTATTTGCACCCACAGAACTGCCGCTCACTGGATATTTTCTGTTTTTCAGATCATTCTCTGTAAACCCTAGAGATGGTTGTGCGTAAAAATCTCAGTAGATTAGCAGTTTCTGAAATACTCAGAGCAGCCCGTCTGGCACCAACAACCATGCCACGTTCAAAGTCTGTTAAATCACCTTTCTTTATCAATTCTGATGCTCGCTTTGAACTGCAGCAGATCGTCTTGACCATGTCTACATGCCTAAATGCATTGAGTTGCAGCCATGTGATTGGCTGATTATAAATGTGCGTTATCGAGCAGTTGGACAGGTGTACCTAATAAAATGGCCAATGAGTATGCTACCATAATATATATATATATATATATATATATATATATATATATATATATATATATATATATATATATATATACACACACACACACACAAACACACAACTTTTCTTTAGGCAAAAATAACTAAACAAAAAGTATTTATTTATTATTTTTATTTATTTATTCATTTATTTTGCCCAAAGAAGAGCTGTCTGACTAACCACATACATAGTAGCACTAGCAAGTAATAAAAATTATTTATTGCACTAAAGTAGTTCAAGAAAATGACTTTAATGCAAAATTTTCAAGCAAATTCCCCATATGTTGAGTGGAAGCTGCTGTCATTGTTACTCCTGAATTCCAGATCACAACATGTTTGCACAGGTATGATTGACAACAGAAGAAAATACCTTTAGTTTTCCTTTAGTGTCAAATTATAAGTAATAATGATGTTGATAATGTTCAGATTCTTCCACAGACTGATCATTTCGCTGCATAAGATCTGGCTGTATCATCAGTATTCATTTAGTTTTGCCTGCATGCTTTGTTTTTCTGTTTTACTATCAGAGAACAGGCAGGCATTGACATTATGTCCCACATGAAGAAACACTATAGTAATCTATAGTTATACTGATGTGTTTTGAAGACAGTAGTGTAAAGCATGTGTTGTTAAGGTAATTATATAGTTTATATGGTTAGAATTAGTTTAAGTTTGAACAACATTATTAATCCCAGCAGCGGCAATTAAATTGGGCAAGTAGTATCCTGAGACAACAAGCACATGCAAACAAAAATTACTCCCTGCTGAAAAATCCAGCTTAAACCAGCCTAGGCTGGTTTTAGCTGGTTGACCAGCCTGGTTTTAGATGGATTTTGGCCATTTTCAGGCTGGTTTTCAGACATTTCCAGCATGGTTTTAGCTGGTCTGGCTGGAAAATGACCAGCTAAATCTAGCTAAAACAAGCTTGACCAGCCTGGTTTAAGCTGGACAAAGCTGGTTTTGACTGGGCTCCCATCCTGATGTAAAGATACATAGAGTTTAAATAATGTAATCAAATGATCCAAAACTGTACTAATACACATTTTCTACAACTCTGTGTGTGTTATACTACAACGCACCATGGTTTACTGTAGTGAATTATGTAATATGTATGTCATTTAAACTGTATGTACGCTGAAATATTTATACACATTATCACTTCACTAGTCATGGGCTGATTTAACAAGTAAGCAACCGATTACTGGATATTACGGTGGTACTTTGACAGACTATTTTTTTCTGAGGTGCTACTTGATGAAAAAAGAACCACTGGTTTAAAAACACTACTCAGTTACTATAGTATGTCTTCATGTGTGGTGAATCAACACAGACCACGGTTTCAGCTGAACGGAAAAAACTAAACTGAAGGAAAATGTCTTAGAAAGCATGAGAGTCAGAGATTTTCTTGATTTATAGTGAACTGTCCCTTTAAATGGCCGCCCCCTTTTTAGCCAGAACCCAATAATTTGCGCCTCAAAAAGAAACGTGAATATTAGTCAGATTTAAACGTGATATATTATCTAATAATGTGTTCGTATTGTATTACCAAAACACCATATACATCAAAACATCATCGTTTTCTCTATGCTGAATGTTTGTTTCTTGAGGAAATGTACTTGAGACTCGCGCGCGCACGCACTGAAGAGCGCGCACGCAGAACGCATCAGCGGCGGGCGCGTTCTTCCGTGTGCGCGAAGAAGGTCAATCTGAGGAGGAGGAGACGCGCTGAACCGATCCTCTCCAACGAGTCATTGACAGCGGCCCGGTTACCGTACAGTGTCTTTAGGTTGCAGCGGGATTTCTGAAGGTTAATCAGGATGAGTTCAGCCGGGCTGGAGAAGCTGCGGATGACCGGCGCGGGAAGAGCCATCGCCGCGTTAACGAGCGGAGGAGACGCGCAAGGTGATGCTGGGCCTCCACACGACCACCACACACACACATAAGTTATATACACATTTACACATCCCACAGACTTGTGTATTCATTTACCTAAGGACTATAATATATGTGGGAGATGTATATAGTTTGATGTGACTGATATATATGTGTACAGAGACTGTCTTTCAGATGCTGTAACGTTAGATTTTCTTCATCGTTTATGTCAACGTTTATTTCAACGGTCTTCACTGGTGGTCAATGATTAGCCTGAAATCAAATACAGTATTTATTATTCGGAAAATCTAGATTTATGTAAATATGTCAGTAGCTGATTTCAGATCAGCTGTTGTAAAAACAGTATATAAACTGAGTGTTATTTATTAAATTACCTATTAAATTGTATTTTATTAGAGCGAACCCCTACCCCTGTCCATAACAGTAATTATACAGAGTGTTATTCATGTTATGTATTACATTAGCCACTCATTGTATTTTATTAACATTTACCCCTATAGCAACCCTAAACCCAACCATCACAGTAATGTAAAAACAGTAATTATACTGAGTAATGTTCATATTATTGTTAATGTAAAATGTAATACCCTTTAATTTATACTCAGTATTATTCATATATATATATATATATATATATATATATATATATATATATATATACACACACACACTCACACACAGACACATACATAGTCAGAATTATTAGCCCCCTTTGAATTTTATCCTAAATATATCCTTAAATGATGCTTAACAGAGCAAGGACATTTTCACAGTATGT
The DNA here is from genome assembly GCF_052040795.2 of Danio rerio. NCBI lineage: Eukaryota > Metazoa > Chordata > Actinopteri > Cypriniformes > Danionidae > Danio > Danio rerio. The sequence goes on along the minus strand of NC_141029.1, from coordinate 55,102,951 downwards.
CTGATAATATTTTTTCTTCTGGGGGAAAGTCTTATTTGTTTTATTTCGGCTAGAATTAAAGCAGTTTTTAGTTTTTAAACACCATTTTAAGGTCAATATTATTAGCCCCTTTAAGCTAAATATTTCTTTCGATAGTCTACCGAACAAACCATCATTATACAATAACTTGCCTAATTACTCTTACCGTCAACCTAATGAACCTAGTTAAGCCTTTAAATGTCACTTTAAGCTGTATAGAAGTGTCTTGAAGAATATCTAGTTAAATATTATTTACTGTCATCATGACAAAGATAAAATAAATCAGTTATTAGAGATGAGTTATTAAAACTATTATTTTAAGCAATGTGTAAAAAAATCTCTCCGTTAAAGAAATTGGGGGAAAAAATAAACAGGGGGGCTAATAATTCTGACTTCAACTGTATATATATATATATATATATATATATATATATATATATATATATATATATATATATATATATATATATATATAATTTATATATTCTGATATAGGTCTATATTCTGGGTTATTAAAGCTAGCTAAACTAAAGCCAATCAATAGAAAAAAAAAATCATATCATTATATGATAAGTATAATGATTGATAATATGAAATATGGAATGCACTATATTATATACCTGTTCGAATATACATATTTTAATATACATTAATAAATCTACTTTTAATAATTGGGTAACACTTTACAATAAGGTACATTAGTTAATGCATTTACTAACATGAACTAATCATGAACAACACATGTACAGCATTTATTAATCATAATTGAACATTTACTAATGCATTATTAACATCCAAGTCCATGCTTGTTAACATTAGTTAATGAACTAACAATGAACTACTGTATTTTCATTAACTAACGTTTACTAACATGAACAAATACAGAAGTAAATGTATTGTTTATTGTTTGTTCATGTTAGTAAATGCATTATATACAATAACTAATGAACCTTATTGTAAAGTGTGACCAATAATTGTTTTTTACATTTGTATGACATGATTTAAACATCAAGTACTGTTTTTATTAACTAAAATATAAATTTTCCTTCGGCTCAGTCCTTTTATTCTTCAGAGGTCGCCACAGCGAAATGAACCGCCAACTTATCCAGCATATGTTTTACACAGCGGATGCCCTTCTAGCCACAACCCAGTACAGGAAAACACCCATGCACTCTCATTCACACTCATGCACTACAGACAATTTAGCTAATTCAATTCCCCTATAGCGCATGTGTTTGTACTGTGGAAACCGGAAGCACCCAGAGAAGACCCACGCCAACATGGGGAGAACATGCAAACTCCACACAGAAATGCAAACTGACCCAGCTAGGACTCGAACCAGCAGCCTTCTTTCTGTGAGGCCACAGTGTTAACCACTGAGCCAACATGTCACCCCTAATTAAAATATACATATTATAATATAAATTTTACAAATACAAGCATACATACCTTTTTATTTGATAAATGATATACACATGACTATTTTATTTTTAGTTTCTGTAGTTGAACTTGATATACTTAAATGAACTAAAAATTCAATTGAATTCTTTTTCTATATATAAAATATAAACAAAAGTAAAAATAAAAAATGACAGAAACAACACCTTAAACAAGAGTGGAAAAAATTAAATAGACGAAAAAAATAGATTATTAGATGAAATATCATTAATCAAAACTATAATGAACTTAACTATAATAATGATAATGATATAGGAAAAAATAAAACTAATAACACAAAACACATGCCCGGCTGATTAATTACCTTATTTTCATTTGAATTTTAGAAACAGAAAAACTAATATAGTATAAATAACATAAGTATAAACTATTATAAAGTATTGTTATAATTCATTCATTCATTTTCGGCTTGGTCCCTTGAATAATCCAGGGTTGCCACCGCGGAATGAACCGCCAACTTATCCATCACGTTTTTACACAGTGAATGCTCTGCCAGCCGCAACCCATCTCTGGGAGACATCCACACACACTCATTCAAACTCATACACTACAGACAATTCAGCCTACCCAATTCACCTGTACAGCATTTCTTTGGCATGTGGGGGAAACCGGAGCACCCGAAGGAAACCCACGCGAACGCAGGGAGAACATGCAAACTCCACACAGAAGCTGATCCAGCTGAGACTCAAACGAGCGACCTTCTTGCTGTAAGGCGACAGCACTACCTACTGTGCCACTCAGTCACCTATTATTGTAATATTTTATAAATTATGAACTATTATCAATTATAAAATAGAAATAAAAACACTATAATAGCGCTAATGTTGTTTAAGGATGAAGTATGACAATTTAGTTTTGTATAGTATAGAATAATAAAATAAAACTCATGTCAGGCTAATTAATCACCTTATTTAATTTTTAGACAAAAGAATGATAGACCAAATGAAATAAAATGATAAAAAAGCACCAATATTAAAATATTAATAATAATAATAATAATTATTATTATTATTATTATTAAGGTTTTTTTAAGCATGAAGTATCCTGATATTGTTTTGACCAATATTATGAGAAACAGCAGTTATTGAAAGCGTAAACTGTCGACATCATTCATTGACAGATTTACAGAAGCATCTAAATACAGACTATCATGTGTGTTTATTCAGGTATGAACGCAGCCATCCGCGCTGTGACACGAATGGGCATCTATGTAGGCGCCAAGGTCTATCTGGTGTACGAGGTATTCAAAAACACTGATGAAAGCCTTTCAAATGCTAAATGTGTGTTCGCAGGACACGTGAGTATTTCTGTCATCTCTAATGCTGTGTTGTGCTTGTTTTAGGGTTATCAAGGGCTGGTGGATGGAGGAGACAACATTAAACTGGCCAACTGGCAGAGCGTCACCAATATAATCCAGCTGGTAAGAGCATCAGACTGGACTGAGAACATTACTGAAAAACAGATTAAAAGTCTGGCAGAAATAATGGAGAATTATTTATATTATTTATTAAATCACCCATAAATTGTATTTGATTAATGTCTTGTCTATCCATAGGCCTGTCACAATAATCAATATATAGACTTATCCCACAACACATGGACATGACCTCAGTCATTTTTGATGATGCAATATACATTGCCCATACATAAACACCAATCATAGTACCATTTTAGCTGATTGTGCAACATCTCTATCTCTATTGGAGGAGTCAGTGGCAGTATGGTTAAAAACACACTGTAATATTGACTATAAAATACTGTAGTATATTTTCATGTGTGCGTCTGACAGCTGAAAATAGATCTGGTAGCAGATATCACAGCCTCTGTTAGTCTTTACCTTGCACTTTTTTGTTAACATTTATTATTATTTATTTAGGATATGCGTTTTCACATTCTGATTCCAGTGTCTGATTATTAAACTTTTACAATGACTAATTAAATGAAATATCCTTAAGAGTGAAATTATTTTATTGTAAAAAATAAAATGACGTGTTCTTTGGAATAGTGTACAGTACATGCATTATGATGCTATTATATTGTCATTCTGTCATTATATACTATATTCATTATTTTATTTTATTTTCGGCTTAGTCCCTTTGCATTATACACACACACGCACACAGTTGAAGTCAGAATTATTAGTCACCCTTTAAAATGTTTTATTTATTTTTTAATTTCCTAAATGATGTTTAACAGAGCAAGGAAATTTTCACAGTATGTCTGACATTTTTTTTTCTTCTAGAGAAAGTCTTATTTGTTTTATTTCAGCTTGAATAAAAGCAGTTTTAATTTTTTTAAAAGCCATTTTAAGGTCAAAATTATAAACCCCTTTTAAGCTATATTTTTTCGAATGTCTACAGAAAAACCATCATTATACAATAACTTGCCTAATTACTCTTACCTGCCAAGTTAACCTAATTAACCTAGTTAAGCCTTTAAATGTCACTTTAAGCTGTATAGAAGAGTCTTGAAGAATATCTAGTCTAATATTATTTACTATCATCATGGCAAAGATAAAATAAATCAGTTATTAGGGATGAGTTATTAAAACTATTATGTTTAGAAATGTGTAAAAAAAAAAAAAAAAAATCTTCTCTCCGTTAAATAGAAATTGCAGAAAAAAATAAACAGGGGGGCTAATAATTCTGACTTCAACTATATATATATATATATATATATATATATATATATATATATATATATATATATATATATATATACATACATTTTTGTTTCTAAATGCTTTTATTAGGATGAAATATTTTACACTTTCTTGAAAATGCATTTTATGCATGTCATTTTTGTTTTATTTAAATTTTATTAGAACTTTCATTTTTTTGTAACTTTATTATTATTATTATTATTATTATTTAAAATTTGTAATTATTATTTTGTAATTTCTTTGTAAGTTTTATCATTTTAATACTTTTTAATTTTTGTTTATTACTTCTATTGTAAACTGCCATAGCAATGTACCTAATATACTGAATATATAATTTTAAGTTTTTATATTAGGCATAACATGTTATATAATCCTTTTTAAAATGTTAGCATTTTTTAATGTTATTTATTTTGTAGTTTTTATTAGGTTTTCTTTTTAATTAGGTTTTGTTAAAATGTAATAATTTTTACACTTTATTTCAGTTCTTGTTGAGGCAGCACTTTTATTCAAAATAATTTTTATATATTATATTATTTTACATATCAAATTATTTAAATATCATCCAAAACAAACAAAAGCTTAGGAGTGTTCAGGGGTAGCTTAGTTAATGTGTCTGTTCTCTTTGAATATGGCATTCATAAGAATCAGGGCTGGGTAGTTAATCGAAAAGTAATCGAAATCGACATTCAGAATCTATAATCGATCAAATTTTTCCAGATTTTTCAATTACTTTTCCTAGTTATTTTTTGACTGTTCTTTTTAAGCAATGTGTGTTTCAATTTCAGCTGTTCAACGTTCATGTTCAATAAATAATCATAGATAGTAGATAGCATGTGTTTCCTTCAATTATTTTAAAATCAAGTACATACCTGTCAACCCTCCTGTTTTTCCAGGGATTCTCCCGTATTTTATATTTCTAACCTGCGATCATCCCGTAAAGATATTTTCCTGTATTCCTCCTGTTTTTTCAGTATTTCTTTGAAGGGTGGCAAATAAACATTAAAGAGCCCAACCTCCCTATACACAACCCATATCGCCGAACCACCAGGGGCCGCCCCTTTGCTCTTAATTGTGAGTCTGTTCTGTGCTTTCGCTTTGTTTAGGCATGAAAACACTTTGAAATGAATATAAAAACGGCGCAATTCTCCTCCTTTTTTTATTACAGGTGCCGTCACCCCTTCATATATAATCCTCAAAACAGTCATATAGAGGTGCGTGACTGTCAGCTGACGTGCTCTATAGTAATAAATAGACGCTGTTTCCCTAACGAATTCTGTACATGCGATTTAAAGCGGAGCAAAAGTCTGGGTTTTAGGTGCGTGTTTAAACAGATATATACACATAATTAATAATAATAACATCTAAAGATGTCGATATTGGTGGGGGTTTTTTTAAACACAACTAATTTTGTCCTTAATGAGTATAAAAAGTTAGTTAAGCAGTCGAATGCTTTCATTTCAATGTTAGATGTGTGCATTTATAAAGTGACACCTGTTATTTATGTAATCAAACAAAAAAATCTAAATAAATAAGAGATTCATTCGCTGCTCTTTAATCAAAAAGTTATACAGTGATGAAACGGCTAATGAGATTTAATAGCTTGATTCTATTTCATTATAATAGCTATTAATTTTATTAGCTGAACTGTTTGCTAATTTATTTGCTACTTAACAGGTATATAAGTAACGCACCCTTCATTCAGAAATCTCTCACTTGTAATATGTGAGCATATTTACTGTTCGAAACTTGTCAGTGAACTATGAGGGCAAAAAAATTAAACAAATTATTAAAATAATTGTTCATTAATCAAGTTAAATGTTCAATTAATCAAGATTTAGATTTTGGGTCAAATTACCCAGCCCTTATCAGAGTAATTTTTTCTCGAGTGTCTTGGATTTACTTTTGCTATTATTTTAAATATTATGCTCTATTGCAGTCGTTTCTCAACTGGTGGGTCTGGGTCGCGGGAACATTTTTAGTGGGTCGCGGAGTGTGTGATCAAAAAAACAACAAAAGTTTAATATTTAACTTATTTTGCTTATATCGGACTTTTATTTTGAAATGCGTGTGCCGAAGCATGCTAATGGGACTTTTAATTTGCCAGTAACCTGGGTTAAGCGCTTTTGGCGAACTGCAATGCAAAAACCGCCTTGTTTAAAGTCTGTTTTCTTTAAAAATCAGCGATCTCCACTGGCTGAGTGATATGCGATATAAAGTGGGTCTCAGATTGTACAAGAAGCACTGCATTAAATTACATTTCCCCTGTCATGTCTTTATAATATGAGCATTTATTTTACCCCAGTATATTTAATGGAGCTTCTGCGCTAGCCCACAGATTCTGACGGGCGCGTGCGAGTAAACAGCTTTTTTTCTCGTTTTACGCTTGAGCAACTAAATGAATGCCAAAGTTTATTTAACTGAATGTATTTTAATGACATTACAACATCGATGCTGTAAAAGGAACCGTATAAAATGGAAAAAAAGTTCACAATGACAGGTCACCGAAAGTTTATCAGTATGGGAACAACACTAACGTTAGCTCCGCATATACCCTTTTGACATGTGAAATTCCAGCGCAAGTACGATCCCGAATATGTAAAGTGTGGATTTACATATTTTGACGACAAAAACACTTAAAACCTCAGTGTGTCATATTTAGTGAGGTGCTTTTACGAGAGAGATGAAACCTAAATTAAAACGACATTTTGAAACCAAACATCCCAGTTGCAAGGAAAAACCAGTGGACTATTTTCTAAGACGACTCTAATAGCTGGGGGCATCACAAAAGTGCCGAACATCTTCATGTTCAAAACAAGTACAAGTACATCTTACTGTGCTCACCGTGTAGCAAAGGCCAAGAAAGCCCACACAAAAGCAGAACAGCAAATAACTGCGGATTATTATAAAATGGTTATGATTGTTTTAATAATTTTACTTCAGTTTGCTGGTTTCTGTTCAGTTCAACTAGATCAGTGTTAATGTTTTATAAACAGTTCAGTTTAGCTAATGGTAGCTTAACTTTTCCTTCCCCTAACCACTGTTTACAGTATTTGACATTTTTACTCTGTAATATTTCTATAATTTGATGCATTTTGATAAATGACAGCAATAAAATATTGTTTATTTGTAAGTCTTGGTGATTTTCTCATAATTTATCTGTCACTAGTTGTGTATGTTAACAATTAAATACAAAGTAATTATATTTCCTAAAATCATATTATGATTCCTAAAAATTTGGGTCGCGGCTTGATGACCATGTAAAAATGTGGGTCCCATGGCCAAACCAGTTGAGAACCCCTGCTCTTGTATTTATCTAGTGTACAGTATTTTTAGTTGTCAGTGTTTAGTGGTACAGTATTTGTAGCTGGAGTGTTAGCGAGTGTAGTAGTGCTGCTTTTTTGATAATTTTTTAGTGATGTTCATCTCTTCTTCTCCTCTGTTTTCTGTTCTTGACTTCAGCTCTTTCTCTGGTAAGCTGTTCTGCATGTGCTCCAGAGCTTCATTCACAGAGAAATACTGTATAGGCATTCACTTACGCCCCATTCACACGGGGCGTCAGCGTCAACGCTTCCCATTCACTTTGAATGGGTGATGTCAGGCATTGTGGATCCGTCGGCGCCGCTTCAGAGGCGTTGCTCGCTGCAGAAGTTGGGACTAGCTCAACTTTTCAAGCGCCGACAGAAGCGTCAGCCAATCAGAGCGCTGTAAGCAAATACACCAGCTAGACAGTGGCCTATTGCTGACTGAATTTCATTGGCTGACACTGCTATGACGATCGCGTCAGCCCCAACTTCAGACACACCTTCAGTCAAGCGTTGACACTGAAGCCCCGTGTGAATGGGGCGTTAGACTTTGAATGCCATCTGAAGCTCCTCGTGCAGTAGTTTAGTCTTCTGAAAGCTGTGCTGTGTTTTTATCCTGTGTGCTGTGAGTTTATTAATATTGTCTACTTGTCCAGCAGAAATCAAGATATCTCATATCTATATAAGTGTGTCTGTTGTTTTACTGAAGTTTTTCACACACAATCCAGGATGAAAGTGTTTGGAGTTTTTGTGTGTGTGTGTGTGTGTATGATATTCCTGACAGTAATATAGTTTGTCATTTTTAGTGATTATATGTAGTGATTCACATAGTTTATGTATTTAACCATTAGTTTACATGGGTAGTATTATGAATTATTGATATCATTATTAATATGTAATATTAACGATTCATTAAATTATTAATTTACATATTTTTTGTTTATTTAGTATTTATATAGTTATTTATTATTTTCTAATGAATCGTTTAATCTGTCTATTAATGTTAATAATTTAATGATATTAATTAATTTAATTATTTGTTCAAATATTGACATTTTGATCACATTTAGATAGATAAAGAGAGTGTTTGTCGTGTTTGTACGACTGCTGCAGGACTCAAGCTCTGCAGCTCTAACACATGCATGCAGCTGTTTGGATGCAAATGCATTTCTGAAACAATTTGCCTGTGTTGATGCATTGAAATAAATGCCTCTGTTTGATGAAAATCTACAAATGTGCAAGCACCGGTGATGTCCATGTGTGTATATTCATATTTTGAAGTGTTTTTATTGAGGATTTTCTGCTTCTATTATGTTAAGATAATATTATGATAGTTATTATTTTTAAACTAATTTGAATGTCTTATTTTATAAAAAGTCTGTAAAGTTTTTATGAATGCTTTTGGCTCATTGGGCTGCACTTTCATTTCTTGACTGGTTTGTTGATACTGAAGCCACTTTCTGATTAGGTCACCTGGTGCACAAATCTAAAAACAGCAGAGTCATGTATATTTTTATATATATATATATATATATATATATATATATATATATATATATATATATATATATATATATATATATATATATATATATATATATATATATGTGTGTATATACACTCACACACACACATATATATATATATGGTCACACTTTGTTTTGATAGTCTGTTTGTTGAATTTGAGTTGCATTGCATCTACATGCCAACTAATTCTCATTAGATTATAAGTGGACTGTAAGGTTGGGGTTAGGGTTAGTGTAAGTTGACGTACGTACTTGCAAAGTTTTTTATAGTCAGTTAAATGTCTGTTGAAGGAGCAGTATCAGCAGATATTAAGCAGTCTACTAATACTCAAATGGACCATCAAAATAAAGTAATATCATTTTTTTTTTTTATAAATTCATGCGTTTATATTTTTCACTTTTATTTTCATATCAACTAGGATTATATTATATCAGTATTTTGTGTAATTTTGTCATGAGGTTATTTTAGTTTGTTATGTTTTTAATAATCTATTTTCTTTTTGAAAGCACATGCTTTTTTGCAATACATTTAAAAAACATTTTGAAACATGTTCAAATGCAGAAATATACATTTTCTTTCCTCATCCTATTCCACAAATTTGTAAACAAAAATGAAATAATCAAATAATTAAAAACATTAACAGTGTGCTTAATATACTGAGCACCAAGAGATTGGCTTGCTTCAAAAATAAGGAAGTATATAATAAATCATATTGACTAATATTTTAAATTTATTAATAAATTGACAATAATGATATTGACTTATTGATACATTTTTATTGATAAAACCAGTTAATAGTTCAAGAAAAAAAATCTCAATTTTAAAACACACAAACACACATTATAGGTCAGTCAACTAGTTGATGCAGGTATGCAAGCAAACCTGACTAAAACATTAAAGTTAAATGATCTTTTTCTGAAGCACACAAATTTATAAACCTATTAAGCATTGCAATTTTTAATTTGATTTTAATTTTTTTTTCATAGTTTTAAGGCATGCAGCTTTCAGTGTATATCATTTTTAGCATTATAATAAATGAAGAGTTCAGATGCAAAAGCCGCTAAACGCCACTTCCGCCAAAATGAGCTAATGACATTGAGTGAATGCTTTAGGCACGTAGTACACCATCAACAAATAGATTTGCTTCTAATCATCTAAATCGTAGCGTCAGCGCATTCAGAAATAACAGTTTGTTGGCAAAAGCTGCTAATCTGCACTTGCCTTTGACAGCAATAGCTGCTATATCCCGAGAACCAATCAGAAGACGCGAATCGAATCGTATGTTTTCAGTGTAATGGCGCGCTGATACGACGGTTTTTTGAGACCGTTTTAGTCCAATTTCAATTTTAAAATACGGAGTTTGATGAACTGGATGAGGCTGTCTGACTGTCAGTGAATCGCAAATGAAAACGTCTCTTACCTCAAAACTCTGCGCATCATAAGAAAAAGAAAACACATACTGTACAGTCGGAAGTGTAGCATGCATTCATAACGTTTTTTTGCACAGCTACGCTACTTTGAATGAGTCCGATTTACTACACACTAAATGGCAACTCCATTTCACGAAAAACCGAGTTAAGATGCCGTTCTTTTATCCCACGTGGATGCTATGAGGATAAACAAGAGACCAATTCCTTGAGTATGGTGAGAATGAATGAACGACAGCTTCTAAAATTGTCTCAGAGGCATCCCCTTTTTGCCCAATAGCCTACCTTGTGTTTTATATACTAATTTAAGCTATTTTATAAAAGATAAATATGATTTATAAAACTATACATTATTTATATTACTTCATAATACATCTGATAAGCGTTTTATATTAATGGGCAATGCACAAATATTGATGTTTCACAATGTTTTACACTGCATTATTTGAATCTAACAAGCTTAGTTTACAATCTTTACATTGCTCTACTTACATTAAATCTAAATCAGTGGTTCTCAAACTTTTTTCACCAAGTACCACTTCAGAAAAACATTGTCTCTCAAAAGTACCACCATAATGACTGGTATTGAAATACATAAGCGTAGTAGGTGTAATTACAGATTATTTCTTCTTATTATAAATAGTTATTATTGTCAGCCACTTTAAACATTAAAAATAGTTTGAACATTAACACTGTACTGTGCTCACAGGTAAAAATCAATTAAACATCAACGTTTAAATTAAAATGTGCTTTTAAAAGTTAATCAAAGATGGCACTGTTCTTAAAAAGTAAGAAGAAAACTGCTGTGGTTAAATCTAAAGTATTATCATAAAGTAGCCTATTCTTTAAAACCTACAAATGTTTCTTGGACCTAATAAATATAGGCTATATGTCATCATATAATATATATGATACTATATATAATATATATGATGCATGCATGACTTATTTATACAAGTACCTTTAAAATCAAAAAATGACCTTGTATTTTAAATTTATGAATTGGATTTACATATTTAAATTAGAAAGTAGAGCTGCTTACTGCAGGTTAGAGTAGGCTGTGTCAGAAAAGCAAGGGATTATACCTGTCAACATTGGGAAATAAAAATACAGGATATGCCCAAAAATGTGAAGGAAATTTGCTTCAAATGATAGAATACATACCAAATATTAGAAATTTGAAAATAAAATAAAAGGTTTAGTCTATTAAAATCAATTTAGTGATCACATTGTTGTTATCGTGCTCGTCAAAGGGTTAAAAGTGTGTTCATTTTTTTTACTTTAGTTATTCAGCGATTCCTCTGTGCACCACTAGAAGGAAGCCACCGTACCACTAGTGGTACATGTACCACAGTTTGAGAACCACTGATCTAAATCACAAATATCAGAAATGACAACAGATTGTTCAGATTTAATTATTGTCAGTTTTAATGTTATTGATTAATGCACTTGACAGAATTCATTCATTCATTTTCCCTGGTTTATCACAGTGGAATGAACCACCACTTACTTGACAGACTTGTATATTTTAGGTGGTCTGTGTAATGTGTTTTATGTTTGGTAAAATAATTTCTAATTGCATCTTCTAATTGTGATTTTCAACTAGTTACACTGTCTTGTCTCAATAGGTGGATTTAGAGGTTTTTGCAAAAAAAGCAGATGTGGATTTAGCTGGTTTTAACACACACAAAACAATTACCTTGTTGGTATACTTACCAATTATATAAACCTTGTTATGTATTATTTACTTGCAAAAAACAGAAATGTGCGCACATCTAGAAAATCTTGAAGGCAGGTGCACGATCAAAAAACAAACATTAGTAGCAAAAGATTCAAAGTAAATCGGCACACTGCCACTTTAGCTCTCAAAAAAAATTTTTTAATGTCAATATCACAATAATATTGTGATATTAGCCCCTTTCACACAGTGATACCGGTAAATATCCGGAAAATTTCCGGAACGACTTTACCGGTAAATTAAAAAAAAGCGCTGTTCACACAGGCGAGGACGTTATGGAAATTTTCCGGAAAAGAGCATTCACACATCCATTCCAAAATACCGGTAAATTCTGACATCATTCACCACAAATGAGCCTTAAACGGCTGCGCTTGTGTTTGTAAACATTTGACTAAATTACAAACTCTGTGGATGATCAATATTGTGAACAACTTTCGCAGGATCACTTTCGCATGTCGAGATGTTCATAATATGTGTGTGTGCTGGCACTCACAGGCTGTTTCAAAGGCGCACGCAAAGCTTGAAGGTAAACAAACAACGGCTTATCATAAGCATCTCATCGATGATTATTTACACAGTTGGCATTTAGAAGAACATATAAACGTGATCTGACTAACTTCTAGCAGCTAAATGTGTCTGGAAAAATATTCAAAGGCTTTTATTCTCATAAACCGCGCGGACGTAAACGCGTCTGACTGTTGTGATTGGCTAAAGCAGATGTCTCACGTCAGCACGTTTTAGACGTGCACGCGCTTATTACGGTAATCTTCCTTCTGCATTCACACAGCGCAGCATTCCGGTAAATTGCCGGTAATGTTACAACTTCTCTTTCCGGAAAATAGCCAGAACGAATTTACCGGTATTTTCAAAAAGGACCTGTTCACACATACAACCTTTCCGGAAAATTGCCGGTAATTCCGGAAAGCACTGTATGTGTGAAAGGGGCTTTTGACATAAAAAATTTTTTTGGAGAGCTAAAGTGGCAGTGTGCCGATTTACTTTGAATCTTTTGCTATATATAATTTACTTAACTTTAGTTGATTTCATTATTTTTACATTTCTGCTTTTATTTATGCATGCTACAGTCTGCATATGTTTGCGCATTTGCCTGTGTTGAGCATTGCAGTAAATGCCTGTGCTGTATGATGCCCAGCGTCTGATGTTCAGATTTAGCATCTGTAAGTGTAGCTTTATCATTGCTCTGTGTGCGTGTGCTTGTTCTGCTGGTCTCACCGGTGTTGTGGTCTGCAGGGAGGAACAGTGATTGGCAGTGCCCGCTGTAAAGCATTCACCATGCGTGAGGGCCGGTTAGCGGCAGCATTTAACCTGGTGAAGCGTGGCATCTCTAACCTGTGTGTGTGTGGAGGAGACGGCAGCCTCACCGGAGCAAACATCTTCAGGGCCGAGTGGAGCGGACTCCTGGAAGAGCTCGTCCAGAAAGGTACTGCACGCATCTGGAGAAAATAATGCAGTGTTGGAAGAGAGCAATTCCAGCGTTATGGATGTGACATTGCAGTAATAACTCGTATAAATTCACACAAACAGTATAGGCTCTATTTTGACGGTCCATGCGCAAAACGGAAAGCGCAGGGCGCAAACACATTCAGGGCATGTCATTATCCATATTTTCCAATATAAGGACAGGAAAATCCGCTTTGGTCTAAAAGGGTTGAGTTTATTTTCTTAATGAGTTATTGGTGTGTTTTGAGAATAAACCAATCAGAGTCTCGTCTCCCATTCCCTTTAAGAGCCAGTTGTGTCGCGCCATAAGCACATTTGCTATTGACATGACGTAAAGTAAGTTCACTTTCGCTTTTGCTCTCGTGGATAGGGAAACCTTACCGCACAGACATCAATTAGCCTAAAAATAAATAATTTCGTTTGTTAAGCGCAAGGATTTGTTTCAAAACTATTTCTAAATTCTAAAATCTAAGTTCTAATTTCCAGCAAACGAATAAATGAACAATAATAACCAAGTGTATATAACGAAGAGTTATATCCTAAAACACATGCCGTGCCCCATATGGTCTAAAACCTGACGTGAACAAATCTAAGCTTGTTTTTAATAAAACAAATATAAATATGGATATAATAAATAATACTGCTAATAATAATAAAATTATACAAAAGCAAATTGAATGAACTGAAAAAGCCTCCCGAGATAAAGAAAGTAAGGCAGTGGTTTTGAAATCTTCATGTAGGCTAGAAAATAATGTTTTGTAATATTTTAATCATTTATATTTATATCCTATATATATCCTTATTATATCCTATATATATCCTTAAGATGTTGTATATTTTTCATATGTAAAGATATTTGCATATCGCTCTGCATCTTGTGTGTAGTGTGTAAGCCAGGCGCACTTTGTGCCAGACAATAGACCGACTTTGTTCTGGTCTAAAGAACAGACTATTTACAGTTTCTCAAAATAGCAACGCGCCAAAACACGCCTGCTTTTTTAGACCAGAACGCCTATGGGTGCACATATCAGCGCAAATGCATTTGCTATTTAAACAGTGTGGTGCAACACCTCAAAATGACCCTTGTGCCAAGCTGAAAGTAGCAATTGCGTTGCGCCTTGCACCACATTGCGCCGGGTGTATGATAGGGCCCTATATGTTAACATTATATTGAAACATCTGCTTATATTTTCCAAAACTTCTCACCACAGAGTTATGAGATCAGAAAAATATCAAGCTGTAAACATTTTTTAGATTTTTAAGTGAAATTAACATGTGTTATGGATGTGACCAACAAAGTATGCAAGTTTACAGTATACAACATACTTTGAAGAAAGTCTGTGAATTAAACTGCACAACCCAAAAGAAATAATGTCCAATAAAAGGTTAAGAGTTGCTCTCTATAGAACAAAAACGATTGATTTTATTTTATTTCACATTTTTGGATTTATGAGGAAAAAGCCTGGTTATGGATGTGACCTCTCTCCGTTATGGATGTGACAGATATGAAATTGCCACTTGTGTGACTTTGCTAAATCACATATAATAGTTTGAAGACATTGACAGAGACAGTTTTGAGTATTTTTGCAGTACTTTAAAGCACAAGCTTACACAAACAACTAAGAAAGGGTTTAGCAATTTTAATCGAAACGTAATTTTTTTCCATGGCAAGGTTGACATTTGCATAGAATTGTTCAAATGCATTACAAGTAACGTTCAAGGTTACTAAAGTAACCCTTCGTTCCCCGAGGAGAGGAACTCCAGCAAGTGGATTTGATGTTCTAAATCCACGTATGGGAGATTCGGTTCAGAAGTTACTCGTCTGAAAGAGTATTGAACGGGCCAATTAAGAATGAATTGGCAGCGCAAGCCTGCGCAGGTGTGCGGCATATGCAATCAACTGAGTATATAAGCACACCTGGCGCCAGCAGACGCTATCCTTTTTAAGCTGAAGAGACTTTTAACAGCTAAGGGACAGTCATTATGGCGACGGAGTATATGTTCCTCCTCGGGGAACGAAGGGTTACTTTAGTAACCTTGAACGTTCCCCTTCGGGGGGAACTCCAGCACTATAAGTGGATTTGATGTTCTAAATCCACGTATGGGAGCCCATTGAAAGCGCCATAATGACTGCACCTTACCAACACCCACCATGAGAGAGCGGTCAGGCAAGCGTGACGCACCCAGATCATGAGAGGCGCGGTCCTCCAACGTGCCCTTGGCCCTAACTTGTCCCACTTCAAAAGAAGCTTTACGGGATAGGTATATTTTTTGGGAGTCGCTAGCGTCTAGATAATTCTAGGAATATACGACAGTACATTGGGAAGCGTGCCATCCCAGTAGGGAGGACGCTGCGGAGACCATCCGCACCCAATAGGGGGAACAAATGGAATTACATATTGACTAACCCTAAAGGGGGAGTGCGCATAAGAAGGTGGTTAGCAGATAGGGAAAGCACGGGTCCGCCCAGGGGGGGGGGACTTAACCGTGGCGGAAAGCATATGGGGATCACCAGCGGGGATCGGCCATAGCAGGCACCTATACCCAAAACGCGGGCTGACCAGCGAGCAGACCTACAACGTAATGGGCCAGCAAGTGACTCCTCCGCTGAGTCAGTGCTGGGGGCCTCGGAGGAATCTGCAGGGCTCACCGAATGGGGAACTTACTGACAGACAGGAGGGTGCACATCTCTCCGTGTTAGGGAAAAAAGGCACCGCAAGCGTGTACAACACCTACCGAGTTGTGTCCTCAATCACCAAAGGTACCTAACACCCTTGAGGAAACCGGCTCCACTCGCAGATTATAAAACCTTGCGAATGTGTTGGGTGTCGCCCAGCCCGCAGCTCTACAAATGTCTGTTAAAGAAGCGCCGCGCGCACACGCCCAAGAGGATGCAACGCTCCTAGTGGAGTGCGCATGCACTCCCGGGGGGCGCGGCTGACCTCTGCTCGAAAAAGCACATGAAATGGCCTCCACAATCCAGTGGGATAAACGTTGTTTAGACACGGCACTTCCCTGCTGCCGTCCGCCATAACAGACAAAGAGCTGCTCAGAAGATCTAAAGTTCTGAGTCCGGTCCACATAAATGCGCAGAGCGCGAACTGGACAAAGTAAAGACAGGGCTGGGTCTGCCTCCTCCGGGGGCAGCGCTTGCAGAGTTACTACCTGATCTCTAAAGGGAGTGGTAGGAACTTTGGGCTAATAACCCGGGTGGGGTCTCAGAATAACGTGAGAAAATCCCGGCCCGAATTCCAGGTACAAGTCACTGACCGAAAATGCCTCCAGATCCCCGACCCTCTTGATGGATGCCAACGCGACCAACAGAAAAGAAAAAAGGTGCTCTTTAAGACCGCGTGAGCCTATTGTGCGTCGCCGGAAAGAAGGGAACGCCCCTCTAGTCGGTCCGGCCGCGGAGCTGGGGGATAAACCATCTCCAACCCACGGCCGAAGCAGCCCGGGAAAGCACGGCTAACACGTCTGTTTCAGTATCCGTTTTGACAGCGCTCACCTGCCCGAAGGGGGCGAGTGGGTCCGTATCATCGTCGGACAATGAAAGCCCACCCTCCGATGCCGCGGAGGACATCTGATCTCCGGTGTCAGCGAGCGTGAGAGCTACCATCTGATTAGACGGATCACTCCCAGCGCCCGAAACTTGGATGGAGCGCTTGGAGAAGCGAGAGGTCCGCGAGCCCTTAGGCGGCAGATTATCTCTCGCTGGAACCCTCAGATCTGCCCGAGCGCCCGCTGCAGAACAGGAGGCGACTGGGGTGGCTCGCTCTCTCACGAAAGTTAGCCGCGATCTCAACTGCGCGACGGTCATGGCATCGTAGTGACGACATGAACCGCCCCCGAGCACCACATTAACATGCTGGACCCCCAAACATGTAATGCAGTGATCGTGTCCATCATCCAGAGCCAGGAAACCCCCACAACCAGAAACGCACAGTCGGAGCGCCATCCTGAAAAGGACGTGCTGCACGACTGTGTTGCTCTTTTAGGATGCTTTGCAACAATACGCACCGCTCTGGCAGACCGGACCCAAAGTGACGCCAGGCAAGGGAGAAACCCAGCTCGACCACCTGCCGCTGCGTGGACTCGCTCTGGACCGGGAGACACTCGTTCGCTCGAAGTGGCTGTAGACAGCAGGAGGAACCCTCATGAAGCTCGATCAGAAAAGTCTCTGAAGCTAAAAAGGATAGCGTCTGCTGGCGCCAGGTGTGCTTATATACTCAGTTGATTGCATATGCCGCACACCTGCGCATGCTTGCGCTGCCAATTCATTCTTAATTGGCCCGTTCAATACTCTTTAGACAAGTAGCTTCTGAACCGAATCTCCCAAACGTGGATTTAGAACATCAAATCCACTTATAGTGCTGGAGTTTCCCCCAAAGGGGAACCAGAGTTTTCAACCCAAGCTCATTCTGAAAGCGTAGTCCCGCGGACGTTTCTGGAGACAGCAGAATAAGTCCCGGGAGGTACGTACAGCCGCATTTCTTTTTTTCAAGCGAACGCTGTGGGGCGGTGTGACGCCGTTCCCTTTCGCGCTTGCCGGCCGACCGCTTACCTCCTTGTGGAGGGCTTCCCCGCTGCAACCCGTTTGTCCACTCAGCTCATCGTGTACGTCGGCAGGCTCGAGATGCAGAGAGGAGTCGACCACGGCTACCGGTTTCGAGTCCGGGGAAGAGCAGTTCCAGCAATCAGGTAAAAACAGAATCCCAAAAATTAAGTGAACGAGTTTCATAACAGGGTGAGAACACGGTGAAATCCGAAAACGCGGTAGAAAAAAAAAATCAGGGCTTTTCTTTTTTTGGACGGCTTTTGTAAACTGTCGCTCGGGTTTAGGGAAGCGAGCGGGCGGGCGGGCTGATCTGTAAGATTGGTTGGGTTCAGGAAAGGAGGAGGGCGGGTCGGCTGATTGGCCGGTCGCGCAGTCAATCATCCGGCCATTCGGACAGCAGCCTCCGGCAGGTTCACGTGAGAACAGCACGGGCGCGAACCTCACTCGCGAGAGGCGTCTGAGACGCGAAAAAGTGCACAACAGCAGCCTCTTGCGGATTCGCGAAAACAAAAACTGCAGCCGTACGTACCCGCCGGGATGTATTCCGCAGTCTCCAGAAACCTCCGTGAGTCTACGTTTCCACAATGAGCCCGGGTTGAGAGTTTTGTAATCAGATTACCTTTTCAAATAAGTAGCAAAATAACGCAGTGGTCCTTAACTTTTTAATCACCGTGGACCCGCTAGGTGACCATCAACATTGCTGTCACTATTATACAAGTTTTATTTATAGAGAAACATTACAAAGTACTGCAGTGATTGGGTGTTCTGTGTTTGTCTGAGATAAATAGTCTACCAAAATTTGCATATTCCATACAAGCTGAAGCTAATCGGTCAGTTCTTGTCACGCGACTTGCGGTGCGCATGTGGCATTCATTTAACCGCATGCGTCTAAAAAAACGGGAGTGCGTCAAGCCTGTGCGAAGGCGTCAAGTATAAAAGCCTTGTTTGTTTCGTTACGACGTGGCGCCAGGAGAAACGCTGTGCACCGCCACTGGAAATAACGAACTTGCGTGAATAGGGCTGCACGATTAATCGAAAAAAGATCACAATCTCGTTTCGACCTCACACTCGATTTTCATTCAGCTTTTCCACGATTCAGCCAATTATATTTTCAAGGTCAGGAGAGAAGCAAGGCAGTCGCACAAGTCTGCACAGCAACATTGACACCTTCAAATGTGTCACATACTGTATTTATAATGTATAATTTCACTCAGAAATGTCATTTCTGTCCTCATGTAATGATGTATTCATTATGAAAATAAATGTTTAATAAATGACCCCTGATAAATCATCTTAAATTACGATTACAATAAATATAACAAAATTAACAGCAGTGCTCCCACACATTACACAGCTGATTTAGTGGTTGCCTAGCAACATAAAAAGCGCAGCACACTTCTTTTTTTCTTGTCCAAAAATGATCATGATCGCCTCCAAAATGAATGAGTTCAAATGGATTGGTAAATGCTGACTCGAGCTTGGGATGTTGATGTAGTGGTAAAATCTCCTCAGGATTAGAGTCTCATAAATGTTTATGAAGGCCGTATCAAAGTCCATTCAGGGTGAGTCTCTGACTCAAGCACTGCGTGAATCTTTACATTGTGAATCTGTAGTTTAGTTACAGGATACTACTAATTACATATACAGTGAGTTGAATTCAGAATTATTAGCCTCCTTTGAATTTTTTTTTTCTTTTTATAATATTTCCCAAATGATGTTCAACAGAGCAAGGAAATGTTGACAGTTTGTCGGATAATATTTTTTCTTCTAGAAAAAGTCTTATTTGTTTTATTTCGGCTAAAATAAAATAAGTTTTTAATTAAAAAAAAACATTTTAAGGTCAAAATGATTAGCTCCTTTAAGGTATTTTTTTTTCGAATGTCTACAGAACAAACCATCATTATACAATAACTTGCCTAAATACCCTAACCTGCCTAGTTAACCTAATTAACCCAGTTCAGCCTTTAAATGTCCCTTTAAGCTGTATAGAAGTGTCCTGAAAAATATCTAGTCAAATATTATTTACTGTAATCATGGTAAAGATAAAATAAATAAGTTATTAGAGATGAGTTATTAAAACTATTATGATTAGAAATGTGTTGAAAAAATCTGCTCTCCGTTAAACAGAAATTGGGAAAAAATAAACAGGTGGGCTAATAATAATAAAATAACAATGTGTGTATGTATATATATATATATATATATATATATATATATATATATATATATATATATATATACATACATGTATTTATTTAAGTATATAATATTTATATTATGCACAGTAAGTACACACATGTATTGTAAGTACAAACTTATTTTGGGTGCGATTACTCATGATTAATCATTTGAGAGCAATAGTTAAATTTTATTGTATTTTTTTTTTTTATTTAATTAAATTTCAATTTACAAACAATAACAGCATCACCTTTACTGCTTTAAAACTGAATAGCAGAAATATCAGCCAATTCTGCTGTTTCATTTGAACTATGACGTCTGCTGAACTGTACATCTGTCATGAACACCCAGCTCATTTATACAAGATGTGTGTGCGTGTGCATGTGTGTGTGTGTGTGTGTGCGTGTGTGTACGTGTTTTAGTGACATATCAGGACACAAATCTGTATAATGATGTAGGTGTGACACAGGTATTACAAAAAGGAGGTGATATATGAGGACATCGGTGACGTCCACACTTCTCAAAATGCTTATAAATCACACAAAATTAGTTTAATCAGAGAATTAAGCTGCACACAGTCTCCTGTGATGGTTGGGTATAGGGGTGGGCTGGGGTGATGTGAGGGCAATACAACATACAGTTTGGACAGTATAAAATGAAAGGAAACCTATGTAATGTACTCACTTTTCACA
Source organism: Danio rerio (assembly GCF_052040795.2). Taxonomy (NCBI): domain Eukaryota; kingdom Metazoa; phylum Chordata; class Actinopteri; order Cypriniformes; family Danionidae; genus Danio; species Danio rerio. The sequence continues at coordinate 55,081,930 of NC_141029.1, read as the reverse complement.
AGAACAAACATGTATGTGTGTGTGTGTGTGTGTGTTTGTTGGCAGGTCGTATCACAGCAGAGACTGCGCAGAAGCACGGGCACCTGAACATCGTGGGTCTGGTGGGCTCCATTGATAATGATTTCTGTGGCACAGACATGACGATCGGTGCTGATTCTGCTCTCAACCGCATCACTGAGATCATCGATGCCATCACCACCACTGCAACCAGGTCTGCAGAACATTCAACATTCATCCAAACACTTCAAACTACACTCCACACGTCATGTCAAGTGTTTGCAAAGTTCAGGTCTGCATTCCCTGTAGACAGAAGCACTGATTAGAAAGGTCTTTATTTGTGTTGAAGATAATGAAGGGGGAAAACGGTTAAAGACAAAATTATAAGTCAGAATTATTATAAATTATTATAAATTATATAAATTATTTCATTAATTATTTTTAGACAGAATCCTTGTGAAAGTCTTACTTACCACCAGCCAGCTTATCCAGCATATGTTTTACACAGTGGTTGCCCTTCCAGCTGTAACCCAGTCCTGGGAAACACCCATACACTCTCAAATTTAGTTCATGCATGCATTTACAAACTGTATTGTACATAAACCATATACACTAGGGATGCACCGAAATGAAATTCTTGGCCGAAGCCGAATAATAATGAATTGCTTGGCCGAATACCGAACACGGTGTTTTGCATTTTTTTCCTTTTAGTTTGCCAATTTTTTCACCATTACAATAATTAAATAGTAAAAATTTGCTTTTTACTATTTTGTGTTGCTTTTCAGAGAAATAAATCAAATAACAAAAATACAATTTCAAAAATATTTATTTAACACTGAACATTTTTTTACATTCCAGCAGATAATATACAAACAAGGCACAATATAACTTAAAATAAATAAATTAGTAAAATAAAAAATATTTTTATTTGACCATCTTTGAAGCCCCCCTTCTTGAATAGCCTATGTTAGGCCTATAACTGACTGCTGAAAGAATGTAACTGTATGTCTACAACAGGGGTTTTCAAAGTGTGAGGCGCGCCTCCCCTGGGGGGCGCCAGAGCATGTCAGGGGAGGCGCGGGAAAAAATATAATATAATAAAAATATAATTATTAAGTTTAATTATTATATGTATTTTTTATTATATTTAAAAGTTTTAATTAAACAAAGCAAAAAAAATAATACGTCAAATATAAGAAAACCTTTTTTACCCAGAAGGCCGTAGCTGTGAATTCGCTTCTGTTTGGCAAGCCTGCCAATACAGGTATATGCCTGCTAATACAATGGGTCGGTTTCTGAGACCCCCCCGATTCAAAGTTGTAATGAAGTTCACGGCCCTTTGGCTGCCTGGAAGAAGGAGGCGGAGAACCGACGCAGTTTTAAAATGATTTATTAATAACAGTGACGGCAGAAACCAGGACAAACGGACGGCAGCTCCTCGCGGAGACTGCCGTCAAACTGAAAGCAAAAGTAAAATATGTCCGGCCCGGTCCTCTCTCGGCTTCCTCTGTCCTCGTTCCTCCTTTTATGATCCAGAGCTCCTTCCGTGGAATCCGAGGCAGGTGCGCACCGCAGGTGTATCCACTTACGCGGTGGCCTCACTCCGTTCCCACGGCTCTCGGCCACGCCCCCTCGCTACAAAAGCCTTCAAGTTCAGGGTTTAAACCCAAAAGACGACGATATGATGATCAGTATTTGAGTTTAGGATTTACGTGGACAGGACCAGCTGATGAACCACGACCTTTATGTGTGGTTTGTCAAAATATTTTGGCTAATGACAGCATGAGACCCGCTAAACTTCGACTGTTTTGATTGGGATGGACAGTTCTTGGATCTGTTCTATATTGAACCATCATCCTAGTTTAAAAACGTTATATTAAAATACTTGTTATTACTCTGTAAATAAATGCACTTTCATGCAAATGATGATAAAAGTGAGTTAACAGTCTGACATCTGTCTGTGTCTTTATATATACTGTATATGTATATATTTATATATACTGTATATGTATATATATGTATGTATGTATGTGTGTGTGTGTGTGTGTGTGTGTGTATGTGTGTGCGTGCGTGCGTGTTTGGGAGGAGGGGGGCGCCAATGGATAAGTTGTGTCAAAAGGGAGGCCAACTGTCTTAGACTTTGAAAAACCCTGCTCTACAACAACAAACGTGCATTGAATAGTGCAAAAAATGTGGATGACAACAAATGAATAACTGTCCTAGACATTAGCCTACTTAGCCTACTTCTCCAGGAAAAGTGGCAGGTTCTTCTTTATAAAAAGTAGCTTCTCTGCTGTCTCACATGAAAGTCGGTTCCTCTTCTCATCGATGACATGAGATGCAGCACTAAACAGTCTCTCGCTGTCGGCGGTCGGTGCGCGGCTCATCTGTAGTACGAGCCCGTTTACTCTCGGCGCTGTTTTCATCTCCTGCGCTGTGCATCACCTGACCGTCTTCAACACCTAGCGGCTTTCCTAAGTCCAACTCGGCCTGGATCATTTCTCGTGTGCGCAGCTTTTTCCCCATATCCAAGTGATGATCTTTATATTGTGGATCAAGCACAGTCGCGATGCAGTACAGGGGTTCTGAGTCCGCCTGACTAAATCGTGCGCTGACAGCTTCTAAGAGCGCACTTTTAGCTGTTTTCACTCCGTGGTCTGTTTCAGCGTCTTTGTTTAAAAGACACTTTACCTCTCACTCTACGCGGGTTACTATTTGATCACGTCATTAAAAACGTCATTGTTCGGCAAAATTTATTCAGCCTTTTTACTTATTCTTACTTATAATTTCGGTTGTTGAATATTCGGTGCATCCCTAATATACACTTTAAAAAAATAGATTAAGCAATGGCCTCAAAAATCTGCAGATTCTTGCATGCACAGATTCTATGTGGGACCACAAGGCTGTGATTTTCTGCAGCTTTCATAATATTTACATGAACATGCAGTCATTTAGCAGACGCTCTTATCCAAAGCAGATTTGACTGTGCTTCATGTGTTGAGGAATGCAGTGTGTGTGTGTGTGTGTGTGTGTGTGTGTGTGTGTGTGTGTGTGTGTGACTCTAGTCTCAGCTTGTCTCTCTTCTCTTCCTGCCTTTTCACACACTCTAAGGGAATGTTTCCACACACTATTTTTAGCATGTGTGTTTGCACCAGATTTTCTGCTTATTTTGTTTTCGTTTTGTATTTTCTGTTTCAGCCATCAGCGCACATTCGTGCTGGAGGTGATGGGCCGTCACTGCGGGTGAGAAACACACACGCAAGATCACAAACACACTTATATTATAATGTTATCATCTGCGTCTGCCTTACAAACTACCCAGAATCCCTTAGCAGCTGAGATATTTCAGTGTTGCTGCAACAAGTGTTTTCATTCATTTTGACACCCCTAATGATTACATGTCTTTTCAATACTTCTGACAAAACATTTATAAATATTATTTACGTTTGTGTTTATGTTTCATGTCTAACAGTACGTATCTAATTAAAAAATTAAATAATGTATCTGTGTGTTTTTCATCGAAGTAAATGTATTATGCGTTGAATGCAATTAATGGAAATTAATGAAGGGTCTTAATAATTGAAATCATTTTAAACAACCACCCAGAATGTTTGGCAACGATGTCACTTGAGATTTTCAATATTTTTGTCATGCTATAGTGTGGTTTATTCGATATTAATTTATCGTTATTATTACTAAAAATAAAAAAAACTGGACTACAGATACAGTTTCAATTTCAATTTACCAAATCTTCTATGTGAAGCTGCTTTGACACAATCTACATTGTAAAATAGCTATAGAAATAAAGATGAATTGAATTACTATTATTATTATTATTAACATTGAAATTAAAGGTTATGTGCAGTCGTGACTATATGTGATTTGAGAGTGGAATGGTGTTGTTGTTGTGCAGGTATCTGGCACTGGTTTCAGCTCTGGCCTCTGGAGCTGATTGGCTGTTTATCCCAGAAGCCCCTCCTGAGGACGGATGGGAAGAGCTCATGTGTGCTCGCCTGGAAGAGGTCAGACTAGATCCAAACTGGATCTAAAGACATAGTTCACTCACCCCCTAGTGGTTTCAAAGGTTTCTTTATTCTGTTAAACATCAAAGTTTTTTAAACAGAGGAGGAATCAAGAGAAACAAAAAAAACATGTAAAAATAAATGTACATTTTTAACATTTCAAAATATAAATGTGGGCTTAAGAGAGCAGCGGGCCTGTGACACTCATAAAGCGCTGTGTGTGTGTGTGTGTGTGTGTTTGTTCAGAGCCGCAGTAAAGGATGCAGACTGAACATCATCATCATTGCTGAAGGAGCCATAAGCAGAAGTGGAGAAGCCATAACCTCCAACTATATCAAAGACGTTAGTCCTCAACACACACTCATTCACTCCTCAACACACACACACACACTCCTGCCTTCATTTTGACAGCTATTTTACTTTTTAATCTTGGTTTTTCTAAGATCTGATCAGTATGTGTTTAAACTTTAGTTTAAGTTATAGTAATGTATTCATTTTATAGTAAAATGTTTGTTTTTTTCCTCCAGAAGATAAAATATTATAACACACACACAGTTGAAGTCAAAATCATTCAGCCACCGGTGATTTATTTGTTTATTTATTTTTGTTTATTCATATATTTGAGGAATTTTTGACAGTATTTCCTATAATATTTTTTCTTCCGGAGAAAGAATAATATTTGTTTTATTTCGGCTACAATAAAAGCAGTTTTAATTTTCTTAAACCCATTTTAAGCTCAATATTATTAGCCCCCTAAAGCGGGGGGGTATATGTCTATATATAAGCAATATCACACAAGGGAATATATGTCTATATATATAAGCAATATCACACGAGTAGCAGTGCGATATGGCTGTATATCGGCACTGGTGGGAGGCATTTGTATGCGTTGCCTTACTGTACGAAAACAACCAGAGCGTCAAAGTAGTGAGTAAGTGGTGAGTGTCAGTGTGGGTGTCAATGAGAGTTGAAATCAAGTCAACTTTATGGAAATGAGCTATAATATAGTTTAGCTGCAGGCAATCAGTATGTAGAAGTCCACCGCTTTAGAGGGGTCCAGAAAACACAGTCCTGTGAACTTTGGTTCCGACCACAGTTGTTTCCAAGGGTTTAATTATTGTGGTCGCTGGATTTCCAATTATTTACAATGTTTTCTTACAGGAACATACATTAGAAATGTTATTGGCGAGTTACTGATGTGCATTAATGTTATATATGTATATATATTTATTTTCTTTAAAATTATCTCATGCGATAATAGAAAACAGTGTTGCTGCTTCAGAATATTTCAGACATATGGATGATACACTGGATAATTAAGTGGAGCAAAGCCACACCAAACCATAGTTAAATGAATTTGATAAAAAATATGCAACATTTTCACGCTAGAAAGCATGTTTTATGCAGGAATGTAACTGATATGCTGCAACGGCACCTTTAAATACGAGATCAATATAGCGAATTTTGACGCACTCGCTGCCGAAGCTGAAGGCAGACAGCGTTGTTGCCAGGGCGGCCAGAGCAACCTTTGATGCTGTACTGCATTTGGTGTGAACGCACAGTTACAGCTGCGAGTACTGCTGCGAGTGTGATATTACATTTATACAACAGGTTGACAGCACAATCGTGTATATATATATAAAAAAAGAAAATCAAACACGGACAGTCTAAAAACCCCTTTTGAAGGAGGAACTACTTTCTTCCACCGTTCTTTCACATCTGCAGCTGATGTCAGAACAGCAGAAGCCGTTGCTAATTCACCAACGTCAATTTAGAGCTAGTGTTTGAATGATTCTCTTGCGTAATGTATAAAGTGATGACAAAACAGCTGATTTTGCTTACACTTTAAGATTATAAGGCTGAACAGCATGAAATGCCATCAGACTACATACATTTCCTAGTATTTCCCTGTTGCAATTGGGATTTTACAATAATTAACCCTGAAAAGCTAAAGAAAACACTACCAGAGTACTGTTGTGTTTGCGTTAAGCAAAAATGTTTAACACATGCTGGCATTTCTTCTTTCTTTTAGTTTACTGAATTAGTCTGCAGGACCGAAAACAGGAGACTCATTTAAAACAAATAGATGGCCAATCAAAAAGTAACTCAAGTTATACAAAGAGTGGCCAAAATATATACAATCCTGATATCTGAGTCCCATCTCACACTCAACACGCTACAATTACTGTGGTATAAATACAGCAATACAACATACAAAGAGCGAGATCGACTCAGAATGTCACTTACCAATTTTAAAAGGATTTGTTCAGCTGTGGTAAAAATGTAAATGTTGTGTGTTTGTGTGCAGCTGGTTGTGTCGCGGCTGGGTTACGACACGCGGGTCACTGTTCTGGGTCACGTGCAGCGCGGTGGCACACCGTCTGCCTTCGACAGAGTGCTGGTGAGCAGAGCAACTCTCAGCTGACTGCAGATCAGTGGTGCTGCTGATGTTGACTGTGTGTGTTTGTGTGTGCTGTAGAGCAGTAAGCTGGGTGTGGAGGCCGTTGTGGCTCTGCTGGAAGCAACTCCAGACACTCCTGCATGTGTGATCGGCCTGTCGGGAAACCAGGCTGTGCGGCTGCCGCTCGTGGAGGCGGTGGAGATGGTGGGGACTTTATTTATATAGTTTTATTTTACTTTTATTTTATATTATATATTATATTTATATATACATTTTAATTTATTTGATTATTTTATTTTAATATTTTGTTTAGTTTTTATTTGATTTGATTTTAATTTAATATATTATATTATTATTTTCCTTTTTTTACTTTGCTATTTTGTTATTATCATTAATATAAATTTTATTTTATTATTTCTCTTAAATCTTCTATTTTATTTTATTAATTTACTTTAGTTTTTTTTTTTAAATTTTCAGTTCTATTTTATTATTTTTGCTTGAACATTATAATTTTATTAAATTATTTTACTTTATTTAATTTAATATTTGATGTTTTCTTATATTATTATTAATTTTTTTTACTTTTTATTGTCATTATTTATTTCTTTTTTTAGTTTTACTTTTATCTACTTTTATTTTAGTTTAGTTTACCAAATTCTGGTCTTTAAAATACATTTTATCCTATTGGGTTTATACTAATGCTTGTTTATGATTGGCTGATGAGCATTCTGCTATTTTCAGATAAAGTAGTTCCGGCAGGTTTTGAGTGCATTACAGCTCCATATCACTACGCTGAATGATTTATTTTACAGCTACCACAATCAAAAATCACATCAAAACACAACAGAATGTCAGGGTTCTGCCACTCTGGTCTTGTGAATTCTTGTTTTGGTGGCAGAATCCGAACACTGACCCTGTCTTGTTCTGTTTCTGTCATTGTGTGTGTCTCTGTGTGCGCCCGTGCCATTATGGGTATGCGCAGAGCATGCGCGCTCCCGCTTGATGCAGCTGCGCGCACTCTTGTACTAGTGTTTGTTTGTTCTGTCAGCATTGCGCTGCTTCATTCCCAGCGTCTTCGTCTACTTGCTTTCGGTTTTGGTTGACGCTGAGATGAATCATGCGCGTTGCATATGTGTGAGCGCACGGTAAGGTATCTATTATGTGCTCGTGTCTTGCATCTGTCAAAGCACGTGGCTCTGTGTTTACATGGTAGTCACGTGCTTTTGTTGTGTGCTTCTGTGTTGTCATGAACATGCGGTCAATGAGTTCTCTCATTGGCTGCATGTTCTTGTCCTGTTGTATTGTGAACGCGTAGTTAATGAGTTCTCTCATTAGCTGCGTGTTCTAGTCTTGTCTAATGTGAGCGCATGGCTTGTGTCGTCTCTCTGTGTCATGTGCTCTCCCGTCTATTGTCTAGTCCCACCCTCCTTGTTAACCCATTATTAGTTAATTATGTTCATCTGTTTGTGTGTTAATTTACTACAGTTTATAATTCCCTCATATCTGCTGTTCTGTGCCAGTTCATCACCGTATGTAACCTTGGCTTGTTGTCTGTCATCTTGTTCCAGTCCTGATCCCCGCCAGCTTTCCATCCTAGTTTGGCTTGATTGTTTATTTGTTTTATTAGTGTTTTTCCCCCTCTGGGTTGTTTATTTTTGCCTATTATTTTATTTTATTAAGAATAAATATTCCTTCACTCTGCAATTGGTTCCTCGCTCCTTTTTCCTCTCACCGACCGTGACACAGAAGGCTTTGGAGGAGATGTGGAAGAAACTAGTGCTACACACAGGAACAGTTTGAGGACACAAACCTGACAGATGTCTTTGATAACCTCATGTCTCCAATATTATCTGTTATTATAAAGAGAATAATTGCTGTCTCTTATCTACAGACTAAAGAGGTTCAGAGAGCCATGAATGAGAAGCGCTTCGAAGAGGCCATTCAGTTACGTGGCAGGTGAGAATCAACATCATGGAAATGAACCACAGCAATGTTAAAAAAGCAGGTCTATAATTAATCAAACGCTGACGCTTGCAGGAGCTTTGAGAACAACTGGAGCATTTATAAGCTGCTGGCATATCAGAAATCTGCTGCGGTTCAGGTAAAACATCTGTACTACAGCTACACATTACCAAAAGAGATTTGAAATCAATGAATGGTCTTTTAAAATGGGTCTTATTAAAGTAAATTATTCATTTGAGTTTTTCTAATAAAATGGGAGCACTCAAGCAAGTTTATTTAAGTTTAAATAAAACAAATAAGACTTTCTCCAGAAGAAAATATATTATAGGAAATACTGTGAAAAATTCCTGATTCTGTTAAAACACAGGGTTCATACACAATTTTACTACTAAAATTGCATGACTTTTCCAGAACTTTCTAGTTCATTATTATACTGTAATGTGTCATGTAATGTCTACATATATATGGTAAATAATAAGAAAAACAATGACGTTTAAATGTATTATAGTATATCATAGACCACACAACAATTAAATTTGTCTAAATTTGTTTTTAGATCTAAGTAAAATTGATTTTGATAATGCGTACACAGCACTAACAATGTCAGAGCAAGTTTTTGGCCAAGGACAGACAGAAAAAAAGTAAAGACAACTAACCTATATTCAAGTTAGGGCTGTACAATATACAGTTTCAGCATCGATATCAATGTGTGCGTCCGCAATAGTCACATCGCAGGATGTGCAATGTGAACGCAGGGAGAACATGCAAACTCCACACAGAAACGCCAACTGAGCGTGGCTCGAACCAGCAACCTTCTTGCTGTGAGGCGACAGCACTACCTACTGCGCCGCTTAATTGTGTTCACATTGCAATATACATCACAGAAACACAAAATATGTTAATGTCGGATTGTTCCAATATCGTGCAGCCCTAATTCAAGTATACAGATATTTGTTAAATGTGCAGTAGGGGATCTTCCACAATGCTAACAGCTTAGCGTAAATCTCTGAATCACAGTCCCTCCCCTGCCGTCTAGAGCCACGCCTCCTGAAACACGAGCACGGCAAAATAACCCTCTCTCATGTGTTAAAAGCGACTAGTGCTTGTGCGGTGGCGTGCAAGCCAAACTGACATGCGATTTCAGAGTGAATATTAGAGTTGCATGATAAACAATATAGGGAGAGACAAGGCGGAATAGCAGTATATACTTGTGTTTTGTTGTTAAACTAATTAAAATCTACATTTTCGATGCTTTAAAAGATCCCTTATGAAACTGAAAATAGTCTAATCAATCTTTCATTGGAAGATTTTAGTGTCTGAACAACACTTCTGTGAAGATATAACCCATTTATAACAACAACATCTAACGTTACATCAGCTTTGCGTGAAGACAGAACAGTTTTAAAACAGAACATTACCTGTCTCAGAGAAATCCTTCAGACATGGTGTCATCCTTTCTCCAGTGTACAAAGGTAACTTCAATATTGATTCAGGTTTTTAAAAAGTTTTGATTCAGCATGTTTTTACAGATCGCGAGCGTGTGCTCTCTCTCTCTCTCGTGAACGCACGGCGGTTGGCGGAGCTGCGTACAAACGGCTGCGCAGTTGTTCAAATCTGCATTAGCTGAGCGACAGATTGGGCTACTTATCGGGATTATAAGAGATGTCGGCCCGACTTTTATGCCTTACCCAGAATATAAAAATACATATAAACACATTTAAATAATTTACTGTAATCATTACTATTAGACTATGAAGAGACTTTCAACCAGCACAACAAAAAATGCTTCTGAAGACAATCACCTTCTGCACCTTTAACATAATTTCCATGACTTTTCCAAAACTTTGTGGGTTTTTCTGTTTTTCCAAAACTTTACCCGGCCTGGAAAATGCCATGTCAAAATTCCATGACTTTTCCAAGTTTTCTATGACCGTATGATCCCTGAAAACATCATTTGGGAAAGATTTGAAAAAGAAAATTCACTTCATTTCAATCGTCAAAAAATTCAACTGTCGATATTTAATATACACCAAAATGATGGTGAAATTCATCAAATATCCACTCTTGTCACCGTCTTAGCACCAGCATTTCTTGATATCTGTTTTATAACCACCCAAACACACAAACTTTGGTTGGAAAAGAGCAGAAGCGTGACGATGATGATGATGATGGTATCTGCTGTTCTGATGGAGGTGTTTTTCTCCTCAGAGTGAACACTCCATTGCCATCCTGAATGTTGGTGCTCCAGCGGCAGGCATGAATGCAGCGGTTCGCTCTGCTGTGAGAGTGGCTCTGGCCAGTGGACACCGCGTTTACATCGTCAACGATGGCTTTGAGGGGCTGGCCAAAGGAGCGGTAAACAACAAAACATTTACATCCTTCAGTGCTCTTTTTATAGCACAATGACTGGTGTGAAGTCAGTGTTGTTTATTTTTTTCCGTGTTGTTTTAATGCTTAATGACCGGAAGCTGCGACTGATTTTATTTTATTTTTTCTCATATTGTGACGCAGTTCCTACGGAATATTAAATAAGAAAACAGTGGGCGTGGTTTGCCTTGTTTTTTTACTGTGAGCTGATTGGATGTAGTAAAGTAGGCGTGTCATTTAGAAGGTTGGGGAAAAGGGTTTGGGGAGAGTTATTACAACCTAACAGACTCCACCTCACCATTTCTGTTTGTTGTCAAAACTGACAGGTGGAGGGGCGTGGTTTGGTGTGTAGCCACCCCCTAATACCTTAGACCAGGGGTCGGCAACCCAAAATGTTGAAAGAGCCATATTGGACCAAAAAAAAACAAAAATAAATATGTCTGGAGCCGCAAAAAACTTAAAAGCCTTATATAAGCCTTAAAATGATGGCAACACATGCTGTATGTATTTATATTAGCTATATTAGCCTACTATAAAAATGACTTCGTTGGCTACAAATACATACTGAGCCTTCATATGATTAAATGTTCATTTCCCTGCAGTGCATCCTGTAGAGAATGACGCGCCACATGACTACTCTGTTGTACGATGCCGTCTCAAGTTTAACTTAATTACAGTATATTAATGAATTATGTTTAATGTTCAAGTTTAACTTCATTACAATATTAATGAATTGTTTAATGTTCAAGTTTAACTTCATTACAATATTAATGAATTGTTTAATGATCAAGTTTAACTTCATTACAATATTAATGCATTATGTTTAATGATCAAGTTTAACTTCATTACAATATTAATGAATTATGTTTAATTATCAAGTTTAACTTCATTACAATATTAATGAAATGTGTTTAATGATCAAGTTTAACTTCATTACAATATTATTGCATTATGTTTAATGTTCAAGTTTAACTTCATTACAATATTATTGCATTATGTTTTGCTTTGATGAAATTAAAGAAATGCAATAAAGAAATCAGATTTTTTAATGTTTTTTTTTTATTTTGAGGATTCAAAAAAAACAACATCAAAATGAACGTGCACAACGTGCCCCTTATCTGGGCAACAAACAGTGCAATAAAACGCAGCCTGCCATTTCCATTTCAAGATCAGCTCGAGTCATTCCTGGGAATGTGCTCAACAAGGAAGGGTCAATCTCCAGGGGTGTGTGTCAAGGAAAGACAGTCTCGTTTTTTCCTTTCGCAACTCGCAAAATCTGCTCTCAAATGCAGTTTGCATATCAACGATCGCACCTTGTAAATAATCACCGTTGAGTGAGTGATCGGGATGGGCTTCTTTGAATTCTCTCAGGGAGGGAAAATGAGAAAGCATGCCCCGCTGTACATCTTTGGCAAAGACAGCTTACGCTCCATGGCGCAACACACAGCCGCCGGTTTGTTTACAACAGCTACCTGCCTGGCATACCGCCCTGCTGATAGAAACGTGTGTCGCAAGCTATGACGCAAATCTTCGTTGACAGAAATGTTGAAATTAAATATTCTACACACTTTTACAGCATTGGAAAACGTTAAGATTGTTTGTCCTCCTATAGAAACCATATTAAAAAATATATATATATTTACCTCCCTCATCGTTTTCCATTTTCAAACATTTTTTGAAAAAGTTCCAGGGAGCCACTAGGGCAGCGCTAAAGAGCCGCATGCGGCTCTAGAGCCGCGGGTTGCCGACCCCTGCCTTAGACTGACCTGAGCTGTTTCTCAATATGCGTTCTTTTCTGTACTTGCGTTCTTGTGTCCTCGTGAAACGTCATCAACCGTCGCCAAAGTACTGTTCCAATTCTAAAGTTCACATCTTTCCAAGTACACATGAAATTCCAGGATGTGTACTTGCTCTGCCCATTTGGCCAAGGATGCATGGAGGGTGACTTGTGCGAACTTGCAAAGCTCAGGTATCCCAGAATGCATTGCAGCCTAACCAGCAAGCGCTAATGGCGGAGGAGGAAACCCGCACGATTTTAAAAATACTCCTTTACTGTGTCACAAAATAAAGTTTTGACAGTTTTTCAGGCGAGAATGTAGTTGTTTTTAATTCGAATCGGCAGTTTGTTCACAATAATAGCGCTTCTTTAACGATGTGGCTCGGCTTATGCGGACTCCGTCTCCCAGCCTGCCAGCGGGAGCTCCGTCATCACCTCCCCCGCCAGAGCAGCTTTACTTCGGCCAGGCCATCCCGGACGTACCGCTGGATCTCATCTCTTCATTGTAGTTAAAACATGATATTTAATACATCTTGTGAATATCTAACGGACAGTTTTTGGTCTTATAAATCTATTATTTGTTCTCAGCTGTATTATTTTGGCAGTGTTATTTTGTTACTGTCACAGTTGCAGGTTTGTGCGCTCTTCCGGAGTGTCTGTTTGATCATGTGTGTTTGTTTTGTTTTTGTGGCCCACGTGTATTTGTTTTGGTCTCATGTCATGACAGGTACTCAGCTGGATTGATTGTTCGCCAGCTGATACTCATTATCGTGCCTATATATGTGCTACGTGTTCAGTGTTCGTTGTCAGTTCGTTACGTGTGCTTATGGTGCTTCTTGTCTGTGCTCAGGACCTGAGGAGTTTTTAATGGACCCTGTTTCCTGCCTGATTCCTGCCCTGTTTCTCCAAGTTCTAGCACCGCACTTATTCCTTGCTTTTGTTTTGACTTTGTTAATAAATTATTTGTATCACTCACATTTGGATTCACCAGAACATTATTTACGTGTGACAGTTACCTTTTGTAATTGTCTTTAATTATGTTACCGTGTTGTACGCTCTTTGTCTTTGTTTACCAAATTGTTTGACGTAATCTTAATTTCTTATTGTGTGTATAATTACCATTGTAGTTTAATAAATCTGATAATCAGACACGTGTCTGTGTATAATAACTCATTTTAATTCACATTTTTATGAATATATGTGTACATTTTCTTAAATCTAAAATATAGATTTATAATATTAACATAATATTAATTAAATCATTTTATTGTTAATGTACAGTGAAACTGATGAGTCCATGGTGAGGTTAATGACCTTATAAAGTACACTGCTGTTCCATTTGAAGAAGTACCCGACTTGTGTCCTCGCGTCCTCTTACTATATTAATCATTCTTATGTGTAAAGCTTTTGTCAACTACTTCAGTGTCTCGGAGTCATTCAGAAATTACTATTAAATGCTGGAGACAATGTTAACATTTCAATACAAATACACCTTTTTGCCAAACTATATTCTATGGGCATTAACACTAAAACAGAAAAGCTTAAATGTCCATGAAGATGCAGAAGGTCTGATGTGTTTTCTGTGATGCTGCAGGTGAATGAAGTGTCCTGGAATCAGGTGGCCGGTTGGACAGGTCTGGGTGGCTCTTTGCTGGGAACTAAACGGTTAGTCGCCTTCAGAAATCAATGCAGCTGTTATTTTCGAAAGCCACCTTTTAACACTCTCAGTGTTTTCCAGAACCCTCCCCAGCACCTGCATGGACAAACTGGTGGAAAACCTCAACAAGTTCAGCATCCACTCGCTGCTGGTCATCGGTGGTTTCGAGGTACGCAAATATCATACTTTCGATGCAATGCATGGAATGCTATTTATTTATTTGTACATATTGCTGGAGTATCACAGAAAACTCGACCTGTTAAATCTCGTCCCACGCCACACTAGGAAGTCCTGTTGCATTTTAAGATTGCTTTCAAATCTGTAGTTCGCTTCATTTGGTCCGGACCAAGAGTGATAAATGATACATTGTAGCATTTTCTGCCGTCTTTGGGTCGTTTTCACACCACACTGCTGGCTTTGGTCCGAACCAGTTGAAACAATGCAGTCATCTGACAAAATCCACATCTCTCATTGGCCAGATGTTGTTGAATATAGTTCCTAAACTGCTTATTGATTGGTCAGAATTCACATGCGGGAAAATGCCAGTGAACTCCCGCAAGTAAACAAAACCGGCAGACACAAAATGTCGTTTTTGCTCTGGAGGGACGACTGCGCTGACTGATTGTATCCCTGCTTTAGACAAACTATACATTTCAAGAATGAAGCGTGGCCGTGGCTAGAAAACAGTGTTTAATGCATCGCTCGTCACTTCAGGAGGAGGCGTGAATTAATTTAGCTAAACTGCGACATAGTCATCTTGCGGAATTATTACCAATGATCCATCAGGTAATGTTTTCCCCTCTCTCTCTCTCTCTCTGTTGGTAAAGCGCTGTCAACAAATATGTTTCCTCCATATCCCATAATGCACAGCGCATCAGCCTATGGCAGCTGGATTAGTCCAAAAGGCACAGTACTTTTTGCGATTGGGTCTGTTTTAGTCCGGATCATTCTCATCATCTAGTGTGAAAGCACCCTAAATGATTTATGTCTCATAAGCTAATCTGATTGGAAGAGCGCTGTGATTTGAACTGATTTGAGTTATTTTCCAGGAAAAAATTTTTAAGAGCTATTATGCATTACATAAGGTCATAAGGGCATAATATGCATTTATTCTCCCATATGAATTGTTTTAGTGATTCATTTTCCAAACCCCTACTTATTTAGTGTACGATAAAACACATCAGTAACCACTTGTTGATCAGTCTGGTTGAGTGTGTTAGGGCTCATTCACACCAAATGTATCGAAAACACAAAATGCAGCACTCTTTTAAGAAACGCAGTGTATCACGAGGTCCACATTATGCATTATTATGAACGTGATATAATAACGACAATAACAGACCCATTAGCAATAGGAGAACAACATCTTATGATAAGCACTTGAAGATGCATCATATAACTCATCATATATCTGGACACAGCAACAATGAGCACCTCCTATGCCATGATATAACTGTAAATAAAAAGTTGCCATGCCTACTTTCTAATATAAACAGAAGCTCACTAGATTTGCCCTGCCTCCAAGTTCTTCTGATTGGTCCACTGCCTTTGAGCTGACAGTAATGAGCTGTGCTGCGTGTGAACATCTCTTAACTTGACATGCCCTATAAAAATTGTGGAGCTCACGTGCGCAACACTTCAAACGATCTGAGACGTGCATTAAACGGTCAAACTAGTTCGTCAAGCACTTGATTACATTGAAATACAATAGAAAAGTAATCTGTTGGAGAGGAAAAACGCATTCTGTGTGATCGGCCCTTGAGTATGCAGTAGGTACCGTACATAAAAATGCAGTTTTTATTGTGCCATTATTTTGCAATTCTAAATTTTGGGATAAATATTTGATATGAGGGCAGACATCCTTAGAACCGCCACTGTGTATTAGAGCAGCCATGTTCCTGGAGAACCACCAGCTCTGCACATTTTCCTTGTCTACGTAACTGAACACATTCTGATCATCAGCTCAATAATAGGGACTATATATATAATATATAATATATATAATAGGTGTGACAGGCAAAGAAGACATCCAAAACATGCAGTGCTGGTGGTCCTCCATGAACATGGTCGAGAAACACTATATTAGAGCATGTCTGTGCTGCTCTTTATGATACTTGAGTGTGTTTTTTGTCATGTGCAGGCGTATGAAGGTGTTCTGGAGCTGGTGGAAGCAAGAGGTCGCTATGATGAACTGTGTATTCCCATGTGCATCATCCCTGCCACCATCAGCAACAATGTGCCAGGAACTGAGTTCAGTCTGGGCAGCGATACTGCTGTTAATGCAGCCATGTCTGTAAGTACAGGACACCTAAACATCCATATATACACCCATTTGCTGTTACTATTAGATTGACTATTTGTTACATTAACCCTTATTTAATGTTGGGGATGTTTTCATCCACTCTGGGGTGATTTTGGGTCTTAATTTGGCCACAACTTCCTCTGTGTTTAAGCTAGCAGAATGATTTTTGGTATCAAATCTTGTTTCAAAGCTTTGATTTATTTATTTTTTTTTAAACTCAACGATACACTCTGGGCAAACTTACTACTCTTTCGTTATGTCCAGGATGAAAACATCCACTAAATTAAACTGCTGCAAAAATGCATCAGATGCATTTTTTTTTTTCAAATTGTTTTGCATAAATCTGTTAATCAACCTCAATCCTGATCAAAACTTCTATATTGTTTAGAAAATTACAGGATTTTAACTCTGCAATTGCCAAATTCAAAAATAATGTCACTGATTTGGTGAAAAAACAATTAAAATAATTTATAAGATAAATGATTTTCAAGATAAAAAGTACCTGTGGACTTTTTTTTACCATTTATTAGGGCTGTAACGATACACCAAACCCACGATTCGGTTCGTATCACGATTTTTTTTCCGTGTGGGGTGGGAAAAAAAAGATTTTTAAAACTATTTTTTATTAAATAACATTTGAAAAATCTTTATAATCTAAACATCAAAGAACAATATTAACTATGCAAATTATTAACAATATAAATGGCCATATATAAAATAAATAAATAGCCAAAGCTATATCACTTTTGTTTTTTTTGTAACAAAATACTGTTGAAAAACCAAACAGAACTAAACTCCATTGTGGAGATGGTTCAGGCATGTTGAAAATTCTTTTTCAATCAAGTTCTCTTACATAGAAAAAGTAAATTAAATAGCTACTAGGGATGCTCATTTCGTTAATTTTGCTAACCGACAACCGCCGCTCATTAATCGCTTATTAATGGTTAACTATAGATTACTATTACTATTCATTTTATATTAAACAAATTGACGTGTCTATTTTGTGTCTGACACATTAAATATTGCATTTTAAAATACTAAAATACTGATTTATTTTTATATGTTAGCATATTAATAGCGGAACAGAACAACAGAGCATCTTCACGCACCTGCAGTGTTTAGCACAGAAGAGCAGAATAATCTAAATAAAATGAATAAATAAATAGGACTGCCCTAAATTATTTTCCACTTAAATAATTAACGTATATTACAAAACGAAAACACTGACTGATTCTTTTTAATAACCGGCATAGGCTGTTTTTTTCCAATCATGTTTTTTCTTCCGTCAAATAAATATCGCAGACTTCCTCAAATCGCTCGCACCACGGCAAATATGCCTTTATTTAATGGCTCGCTTATTATTATAATCACAAAACCTTTTACATTTTTAATAGAAATCATTATTTTAAAGATTATGTCTTGCTATATGGTTTCCTCTCTCTCCCTCACGGCTCAAGTGCGCGCTGCGTGATGAAAAGACAACTACAACGTGCGCATATGTTGACTTTTTGTAAACAGTTTTGTTGTTTAAATATGATATTGCATTAATGTGCATACATGCTTTATAAGCTGTAAAATAAAAAGTAAAGCCTATTTGTTGCGTTTATTACGCAGATCCAGTTCAACATCAGCGCTGGTTAAGCATAAACACGTCTGAATCAAACAGCAATATTCTTCTTCCATTTTGCTTCTTTGGCAAATGTGTCTGTAGGCACGGGTTATACGTTATCGTCCCGCAAGTTCAAATTGTTTTGCATAAATCTGTTAATCAACCTCAGTACTAATCAAAACTTCTAAATTGTTTAGAAAATTACAGGACTTTAACTCAGCAATTGCCAAATTAAAAAAAAATGTCACACAAAAAACAATTAAAATAATTTATTTTCAAGATAAAAAGTACCTGTGGACTTTTTTTTTTACCATTTATCAGTTTTGGACATGTGAACGATTAGTAACAACATTGGCTTTGGCTTTCACACCTGTAGATTAAATGTTTTGTTCTGAAACAGGGATTAAAATTGTTACATTGTTGCTCTTTGTTCTTGGAGCGGTTCGCTTTCACACGGCAAAGTTTCTAAACGAACCAAAATAGCTAAAACAAGTCACGTGCGAGTAAACTCTCCTCACATTGGGTAGAGTTTCACACTTTAATTTTCAGAGTCCCGCTCAGCTGTCATGCGTCCTTATTTTAATTTATGACGATGAGCAACAAGACATCATAAGCGAAAATCTGCGCTTTATTTTGAATGGTGACGCCCACAGACATCGTCAGCAGATATAAATCAGAGGTAATACTTTTTTTTTATACACAGCCGTTGGCTAGAATTGTGCATTACAGGCTTTACATTATAGAGAGAAATAACAGATAGAGATATCTGTAGAGCTACACAACAATGGATTTGCTCTTCAGTGTTTGGACTCTCAGTAATGACTTTAAACCACACTGAACTGAGCTACACTAAACTGAACTTAAACACTAAAACTGAACTACCCTGATCCAGTTACTATGACCATTTATGTGAAGCTGCTTTGACACAATATACATTGTAAAAGCGCTAATACAAATAAAGCTGAATTGAATAAACCAAGACTGCAATTAAGTCGATTTTCCTAACGGATAAACAGCTCTCATTAATAGTTAACAAGCTTTCACTCGAGTATTTGACATGAAACGCACATTTACTGGTAGAAATGACATCCCGCCCTACTCATAATTCTCTCTTCATGTAGCCATATATGCCTATAACATAACCATAATACACTGTGATATAGCTTGGTTCTCACTATAATCTATCCGCTTCAGAGTTTGTTTCAATCGAGCCAAGACCCCCTCATTCAGGCCATCTCAGACTGATAGTTTTGGTGCGGATCCGAGCGCAATTGCTGGATTAACATATGCCAAATAAACTGCGCTATCTGGGACAGCACGCCAGGTTCCGGAACAACAGTATAGGTGTGAAAGCACCCTAGTTTGCTGTTGGTGGCTGTTTTTGCTCCATTGACTTGCATTATAACCAGATTTCTATTGCAAAGTCATGACAGCATATAATCATGCATTTTTGATTGTTGCTGGTTTTCCTTGTTAGGAAGAGGTAAAATGTGTCATTTTTACTGTTGATCATTAGTTGGCAGCATTGACCCTTTATGCCGAGTTCAGACTGCATGATTTTAGCCTCGATTTTGACTCCCCGACAAGTTTTGAGAAATCACCGACAAATGCCTGAAATCACAGGCAAATAGTTGCTCGTGCATGCGAGTGACAATCACAGAGCATGAGCTATCAAAGACGCGATATGAGAGAATCCCCGATGCCCGTGAGATATTTGGCATGCTGAACATCTGCAGATGTCAGTGATTCAAACCATGCCTTGTGAAATGAGTTGTGACTGAAAATAACATCGGCGATCACCAACAGCCAATGAGAGAGCAGCATTCATTTGTGTGTGCGTGTGTACCTGCAGGCCAGCGGGAGGTTGAGTTAGAAGTTTAAAGCGCTCATTTTAGGTTTATTTTTAGACCCAAGAAATGAAGGAAAAACTAGTGGAGGTTTGACAGGAGCACCCGTGTCTGTTTGACGGTTCATACAGAAAGTTAAAAAAGAAAGTTGAGGAGAAATGGCTAATTCCCTTCAATCCCAGGTGAGCAAATATGTACATTTTCTACTCCTTTAAAGGCTTCTTTCTTGTTATGTAGTTAATAACAAAAGATATACTACGTGTTTTTGGCTGTGAGGCGTAGTTTGGACAAAGTTGTCGGCAATTCTTCCTATAGTAAAGTCTTGCAATGTGAAAGCCCCTGTCGGCGATCCATCATGCAGTGTAAACAAAGCAGCGACGAAACGCTAGCCCAGATAGTCATGCAGTGTGAAAACGTGTGTGTGTGTCTGTTTGTGTGTGTGAGAGAGTGACCTTTACGCACTTACCTTGATGCATCTGAGAAAATCAAAATGTACATCTCACCTCTCAGAACTACATGGAGTAAACAAAAACAAAGACTTTATTTATCCACCGGCTGCCTATTGATGTTGAGAAGTATGGACGGCCTCTGTGTGAACCACAAAAAAATCATTTGATTGAAGTAAAGTGTCTTTTTCTGCTTTTTAATGTAATAGGTTTTAAAATGGCTTTACGCATCAGTGCACACACACACACACACCTGCCAAATCTTATCTTCTTCACTCCACCAGCTATAAATCTAGATTTAGAGCCGTGGATAATGTTTGTGCAGTTGTAGGCCTGAAGTGTGTGTGTTGTTTTTCTCCAGAGCTGTGATAAGATCAAGCAGTCAGCCTCGGGAACCAAGAGGAGAGTGTTCGTAGTGGAGACTATGGGTGGATATTGTGGTTATCTGGCAACCACCACTAGCATTGCTGTCGGTGCGGATGCTGCGTACATATTTGAAGATCCTTTTAACATCCATGACCTCACGGTTAGACTGAACACGTGATTATTACTGTGTTATTTTACTTGTTTTTTTTTCTTGCATATGAATAACATTTTGTTTTGTTTTTAGACCAATGTGGTGCATTTGACAGAGAAAATGAAGAAGGACATTCAGAGAGGGCTGGTGCTGAGGTCATTCTGTTTTTCATGATAAAACTAAACAGTCAACTCAATCAGGCCTCAGACAGTTTCTTCTGAGAAAACAAACACCTGATCTACTTTATTCTGCTTATTATGTGCTTGTTTACACCTGCTCACTGATTGTGATACTTTACTCTCTTATGCTTAAGAGTGACTGTAAGTGTGTTTTCAGGAACGAGAAGTGTCATGAGCACTACACCACTGATTTCATCCATAAGCTTTACTCCGCCGAGGGGAAAGGTGTGTTTGACTGCAGAGTTAATATCCTGGGACATCTGCAGCAGGTACACACACACACAGACAAGGCTTATGAAATGAAACTTCATAAGTGAAATATGAATAGTTACAGATGACTGTTGATCATGTTGTTCTCTTTCCAAAAAAAAATAAATCACGACTTGAGAGATATGACTGTGAGCCTATAAGTATAGTCAGAATGAGCCTATAATTCTAGCTATAAAATAAAACATCCATCTGTTGTTTTTTTATATTTATAATGCTTCGTTCACACCAGACGCGTAACGCACGTCAAGCGCGAGTGATTTACATGTTAAGTCAATGCAAACGCGCGAATCACTTGAGCTCAAAAATCTGAACTTCAGCGTATATTCGCGCTGCGTTAACAAATCAGAAGCTTGCTCTTATTGGGGCGTGATTGTGACGTAGAACCTGTTGATGTTGTCCCAGGGGAAATCCTCCAGCCGACACCGACAACAGTTCATCAAACTCGGCTGGGCTCAGTCTGAAGCACCGCTAAAAGCCTCCGTCATCCAGGTTCAGTTTCTGGAGGAGTTTATGAGCTCACAGAGCTGGATGCACCTCTGAAAGGATGTAGTGGACTCAGACACGACCCTAAACATATTGACACTGTTTTTCAGTCTTCATAAAGCACATAAACACTGTTATTTTCTTCATAAAATCCAAAATAGCCATTTAGCTATGAAGCTAGAGTCACCGGGCAGACAGAAGCCCTGCTCATCACGCGAATCCGCGTCTGTTCTGAAGTGAATTTGACACGCGAATGAAGCGAGTAACCTCAAATGTTCACGCGGCTATTTACGCGCGAATAGCGCGATTTATCCACGCGTTCCGCGTCTGGTGTAAACACAGCATAACATGATATACAGGGCAGCACAGTTGCTCAGTGGTTAGCACTGTCACCTCACAGCAAGAAGGTCGCTGATTTGAGCCCAGTTGGCGTTTCTGTGTGGAGTTTGCATGTTCTCCCCGTTGGGTTTCCTCCGGGTGCTCCTGTTTCCCCCACAGTCCAAACACTTGCGTTATAGGGGAAACTGATGAACTAAACAGGCCATAGTATATGAGTGTGTGAATGTGAGTGTGCATGGGTATTTAACAGTACTGGGAAGGGTGTCCGCTGCGTAAAAAAAAATGCCGGAATAGTTGGCGGTTCATTCCACTGTGGCGACCCTTGCTAAATAAGGGACTAAGCCAAAAGATAATGAATAAATGAACATGATATAAAGTAGATCAGTCAAGCAAGAGTGATGTATTCCTGAATGTCAGTAAATGTTTTTATTGAATTACTGATAGAACTACTATTATTTCAGCAAACTAAATCTACAGAAATACATTTAGACACGTCATTTTTTGTTTTGTTTGTTTTTTAGAGAGCCAATGCAGAACATTTGTGCATCTCAGAGCACTGGTTCCTTCCTGAATGAACCTTTTTTTAACAACTCACCTGAGTCAATGATTAAAGAATCATTTGCTTTGTTTCTAAACGAATCAGCAGTTTTGAACTAGTTGCTTGAGTGAATGATTCAATGACTCAATCGTTCAAACTTGAGGAGGCTTCCGCCACCTACTGGAGTTATAGGGTCTTATTTATTTACCAATGACAGGCCAAAACCATTCAATAAAAGTAAAATGAACAGAAAAAAAAGTAATCAATGATGCAAACTTCATTAAACATGAGACACAATCTAATTCAGCAATAAAGCAGGTGTATAAATCCAATAGTGTCATTATTAGAGTCAGATCAGCAGCTCTGTGTTGTTTATTTGTTATTAGGGTGGAGTTCCTACTCCCTTTGACAGAAACTATGGGACTAAACTGGGTGTTCGAGCTGTACAGTGGCTGACAGAGAAGATGAACGACAGCTTCAGACAAGGTGAGAGGTTTACAGGCTTAAAACTCAACATAACCATCTTGAACAGCTTACAGAAAGCAATACCTACTAAATTAACAGTCACACTTTATTTAATGCTCAATTCACACTAATAACAAACCATTACTCAAATTTTTTAACCCCATAAACTACTAATTAGAGGCTTATTAATAGTTAGTACGGTAGTTTAGGTATTGGGTAAGATTAGGGATGTAGGAGCATATATCGGCACTGGTGGGAAGTGTGCATTGCCACGAGGCCGCATATACAGCCATAACGGACTGCTACTTGTGTGATATTGCGTTTATACAACAGTTTGACGGCATAATTGTGTATATAAAAAACAAAATCAATCATGAAGAGTCTCAAATCCTTTTGTATGAGGAACTACTTTCTTCTACATTGAATTCAAATCATAAGCTGACAGTTAAACAGCTGAGTAAGCATCTTTTAAACTTTAGATCTGTAGTGTCTGCTTTTTGTTGGCTGTATGTGGGCGGAGTAATACACAAATGGTAAAGAGGCTGTAAAGCAGGTCGCACACCAGAAGTGCCGCGGCGCGCCGCGCAGCGCCACGCAGCGCCATGTATTTTAGAATTCTAAACATTGGTTTCTATCAGGATACACACACCGGCGCCGCAAGTCGGCGGCTGTCGGCGGCGCTCGGCGACGGCTCAGGACGCAGTTCATTTTTCAGCCGCGCCACAGAGCGCCATCTGATTAGTTTCATGTTAAATATCATTCGAATGTGCGCGTCTGGTGTGCGATACTTTAAACTGTCATGTACGCGCCGTGTCGCGGCGCCGAGCGGCGCTTCTGGTGTGCGACCTGCTTAAGGGTGCTGATATTACTTAAATATATCACGGCTATCAGCCAGTCAGATTCAAGAACCAGACAGAACTGTTGTATAAAGTATAATATCATACTTTATACGTAATAAACACTTAATATCATAATAATAGGCAGGTAAAAAGCCTGTAGTAAATATTGTGAGTTGTTACTTAAACTAAAGTGTTACCACGTTTATATACGCTTTTTAATTATGGGTGCACTTTGCCAAAAAACAAAATTGAAATTGTAATAATTATTTATTATTGTGTTTAATTAATTAATAAATTAATATAAAAAGTAATTTTGTAAGACTTCTTGTACATTTATCTTGATATTTTATACAGATTTTTTAAAACACAAGCCAATAAAATGACTACATTTCATTGACAGTGAACGAGTCGAGAGGCGTCGTTTTACCAGTAGTACCATGACAGCACAGTTGGACATTGACATGTCGTGTTGTTGCGATATTTGAGCAGACTTTTATGGCTGATAATTTCCCCTAGTTTTCATGTTTTGACTAATATAAATCATTCAGATGGAGATGTTGTTTTCCTTTAGTCACATGGCGGAATTAATTTGTGTGTGTGTCAATCAGGTCGTGTGTTTGCGAACACTCCTGACACAGCCTGTGTGGTGGGCCTGTATAAGAAGGCTATGACCTTCAGTCCCGTCACTGAGCTGAAGGAACAGACCGACTTTGAGTGAGTGACCCTTACAGTTACACACACACACACACACACACACACACAACATGATTATTGTTCACACAAGTATATTTCATGCATGTGAAGTTATGTAATAAATTGCTATTCAGTAGCCTCTAGTCCCATCATGCTACAACAAACAAAACACAATAAATACAACATATAATGTAGTTATTCATTTGTTTTTCATAGGCATACTGCTTCACATCCTAATAATTCAAATTGATTTTATGTTATTTCAATTTTTTTTATTTAATTGTTTAAGTTTTATGGTTAAAATTTCTGTACACATGAATAAACGTAGTGTTATTTTAGTAACATATATAAGTTATTATTTAAACTTTTTATTATTTGTTTTTGTATGGGTATATATATATATATATATATATATATATATATATATATATATATATATATATATATATATATATATATATATATACTGCCTGAAAAAAGTCTTGTCATCGATCCCTGTTGTAAGAGCAACAAATAATACCTTGGACTTCTAGAAAAGTGGCAGAAGGTGTATTTTTTTCCATGAATCATCTGTTGAACTCAAGCGGCAACCTCCCGCTCTCCCTCGGGAAGCCAATACGGAAGTAACTAAAACTGCAATTCATCCGAAATCCCGCTAGTCCTGGCCGCTCCTGGCTCCATAATAGAGCAAATTTCAATTGAGCCCACTGTTAGAATGGCCAACTTTACAACAGGAAAAAAGGTGTTTACAGCCTGGTACAAAAAAGATTTTGGTTAATACAGCTAATATTACCCTTCATGACAACTGTGAGGGGGTGAATATTTTTATAACTCATCAGTTTCTTTTATATTAAGTTATGTTAAGTTTGCATAATTAAGGGTGTGGCCACTTGAGTGACACCTAGGTCTCGTTGGTCGTCGTCACGTCGCCTCAGCTGAATCCTGCAGATTAGCCACTGAACTCGGCATATTTATCGCATTTCTGTGTTGTTTTATGTGGCTTTACACAGTCAGTTGCCTTTTGGACTTGTTTCCTACAATTATCATATGGCATGGGATGCTGAGTGCACTTAATTGTGCTCACAAACCATTTACGTGGCCTCTGTTTACCATGTGAGTAAAGTTATATACTCGTATATCATCTCTATTAATGTATTTGTTTTATTTAAGATCATTTATCATGTATAATGTTCTTTAGAGCAGTAATGAACTCTAGAATCTGACAGATTGATTAGCTGTAGGCTCTAGAACTTTCATCTGAAGCCTTGTCATACAGTGTTATGCTGGATTTCATCAATAGTCCTGCATTTACTAACACAGACTATATCTGAAGTGTTTGGAAGTAATTTGCGTTTTCCTCCTGTAGGAAAACGTCATAAGAACAATGCTTAGTGGCTCGATTTATTACAGCAGTGTTTTTAAAAGACTAAACACTTTAT
Source organism: Danio rerio (assembly GCF_052040795.2). Taxonomy (NCBI): domain Eukaryota; kingdom Metazoa; phylum Chordata; class Actinopteri; order Cypriniformes; family Danionidae; genus Danio; species Danio rerio. The sequence continues at coordinate 55,055,781 of NC_141029.1, read as the reverse complement.
TGATATAGTGTACAGCCAAGCACATGTGGTCAGAACATAAACGAGTCGCAGGTGATAAAGTATTAAGCGTTCTCCCAAAGTAAAGTGTGTCTGAACCAGGTCCAGGCAAAATTTTAGCAGTGTCTTAAGCTTCGCCCACTCTACGCCTCTTTGCCCATGTTTGGTATCCCGCCGTGAGTGTGATGACGCGCAAACAAAACGGTGACGGTTGGCCACGCCTACTTGTGGCTTCTTTTGCGCTCTTCAGAAACCTATGGGTGACGTCACGGATACTACGTCCATATATTTTACAGTCTATAGTTGAACTTCATCCCAATCATCACAAACACTGCAGAAAACCTACTGGAACCAGCATGGACTCAAGATTCTCAAAGAAATCAGTCAAGTTTGGTGAAGGGTTGCATTCAGTATGGGGGCGTGCGAGAGATCTGCAGAGTGGATGGCAACATCAACAGCCTGAGCTATCAAGACATTTGTGCTGCCCATTATATTACAAACCACAGAAGAGGGCAAATTCTCCAGCAGGATAGCGCTCCTGCTCATACTTCAGCCTCCACATCAAAGCTCCTGAAAGCAAAGAAGCTCAAGGTGCTCCAGGATTGGCCAGCCCAGTCACCAGAGATGAACACAATTGCATATCAGCATTGAAGATGAATCCAAAAAATCCTGATGAACTCTGGGAGTCCTCCAGGAACGCTTTGTTTGCCATTCCAGATGACTTTATTAATCAGTGATTTGAGTCATGTCAGAGATGTATGGATGCAGTCCTCCAAGCTCATGATGGAGTCAGACACAATATTCATTCTGTCACCACTGCAGCAGGACTTTATATTCTATACTATATTCTGTCTTGACAACCAGCAAAAAACTAATAAACTAAACTTTTCTTTCTACATTTTCACTTCAGTTAACTGAAAATAAATAAACCTTTAGAGAAACACCAGTTTTGTTCTGTTTGGAGAATCTTTAAGATTTCCAGCTGTGTGTGTTAAAAAAGTAAAAAAGTAAAGTTCTACTAATAATAAGCTGTCTCTCTGGTCTTGCAGACACCGAATGCCCAAGACACAGTGGTGGCTAAATCTGCGTCTGATGCTGAAGATGTTGGCAAAGTACCAGACATCCTTCAATGAGTATGTGACGGGAGAGATCGAACATGTGACCCGGCGCTCGCTCAGCATCGACACTGGCTTCTAAAACACACACTACTACTGCCATCCTGAAACTAACACACACCACTGCCACTCCAGCGTTAAACGGGTAAACACCTCATCCTTTCATGAGTAAAGGAGGGTGAACTCCAGCTCTGTGCCTATAACTGATCACATCCTCTGCATTTGCATCATGTTTACACTGGTTTACATTACTCCTGTTATTATCTAGATAGCTATGAACAATGCTCATATCCTTATATTACTTGGTTAACATTTATAATTGAGTATTGATTAGAAGACTGTCAGTTTAATTTGTTATGTTTTTGATAAAGCCAGCACATGATGGTTCTGGTTTTCTAAGTACAATCTCCCTGTTTTTAATAAGCAGCTGTAGCAATGGCAGCATTATGATCACACTTTAAAATAAGATCTCATCTATAAACGTGAGTAAATGCATTAATTGTGTTCAGATGCTTAATGTTTCTGAACTGACAGAGTAATTTAACCAAATCAATGTACTGACAGACTTTGGCAGAACAACTAAAGTAGCATCTGAGCTGTGCCAAATGCTGTTTGTGCATTAAGGATTTTATTATATATATTTGTTTCCATCATAGTTATTCTTATTAATTATCCGCCTTAATTCAGTGCATTTGTGTTGATGCACATTTTAGTGTTTAATTCCAGCATTTCTAATGGAATATTAAAATTAAACTGTCCATAAAAGCTCATCGATAGAAACATACAGTGTGTGTTAAGATTAGTGAGTACTTGAGAAGTGTTGTTGGTTTTTATTTTATGGATAATGTACATCCAGGATGGTGTTCTCACAGAATAAAGCCTGACAGGTTTATCAGCAGCATTTGTATTTGACTGAAGGCCTTTATTATGCGATAACAACCGGCTGGATCTACATTATGCTGATTATTACATGGCTACTTGATTTAAAATGAGTAATCATGTTATAGCTGCTTTAATTAAACAAAGCTTGCAGAAACAAAATGCTGATTACACTAATTTACTAAAACTACTTAATATTAAGTTGCAAGATGGCATTAAACATTCACAAAACAGCAGTATGACACATTAACATATTAATAAATATAAATATATAAATATATTTGGTCAAGATGATTTGTAGTACCCGGTCAACCCTCTGTTATTAGTTTGAGAGGTTGTTATCCGGAAAATAACATACCTCAGGATGTCATGCTGTGTAATAACTAATGTTAACAAATGAAACTTTATTGTAAACTATCACCAGCGTTATTTTGCTGTGCCAAAGCAATCATGCAAACTCCTCTATTTTTCATAGTGCAATGCAACACCAGTCCGTTCCAGTGCAGACACTGTCTTTCTTTATGATAATCATATAAACTGCTGCTATTACTAGAGAGCTCAACATCTTTATATCATAGCAAATATTTATTCCAGCAGCTGGAATGGTTTGATGTGATGAAGTGCATCACAAGCAGGTTAAAGTGGAGATTTTGACTGATTAATGTTTGTACTTGTGATTGTGAGCTTGAGTTATGCTCAATGTTGTGCCTATGCAATCTGTGATAAGTGTGAAGCAATAGATGATTCTAGTGCCGCATGTTTTACATCTCCAGTATTTAACACTCTGGAAAATATCACTATTGAGCTATAGTGAATATCAATGTGAGAGTCTAGTCTAAAGAAAACCGATGCATTAACGTAAATAAAGCTTATTGTGTAATTGTTATATGTATATATATATATTTTGCATTGTGACATTTTTATAATCCACAAAAGGGACTATAACTATAGTGATATATGTGTGTATCCACACCAGCAAATGATATCAATCTGTTTACTTTTTTACTTTTTTTAGTTTTTTAGTTTATGCTCTTCTTTTTTGCATTATCCCTTTGTAACCAGCAGATGTCCTTAGTGTGCTGTGTTTCTGGCACATGACCAGTGAATCTGGCTCGTGTAATCTATCTAATCAAACAGTGAACTTGGCAATCACAATTAGTGTAGTGAATTAAAAACACTAAAAATGTTTCCTCAGCATTTTCAAAGAAGGAAACACAAAGATACTAAAACTATACTAGTTAGCTACGGTACTTTTATTTTCATACTTCAATTTGCGAGCCTGGCTTGCATTGTTTTTATGTAACTATTTTATCTATTATGTACTATTTTTTTTATCATTCCTTCCCATGGTATAAACAATTGTTTTCAAAGGGGTGGTCCAGAGTGTATTTTAAAGGCTTGGTTGTGTTTATAAGATGCAAAGCAATGTGTGCTCATGCTTCACTTGTAGAAAATCATGTTATTTTTTCATCAATCTTTTTGATTACATACAGCTACTCAGCTAACATGAAAACCACGGTCATAGTTCCTCCAAAGCCCGCCCTCAAAAGGCTCTGATTGGTCGCTAGGCCTCTAGCACACTGCTGTGTAAATACTGTCAGTCAGAGTAGCCGTGTCAGTGTGAGTCTGAATTAGACACAAAAGGAAAAGGACACAGCTAAACCTCACGCCTGCTTTCTAAAATAAAATCTGACAAGTGTCTTTCACATATTTGTGTTATAAGCATAAGTAATATAAAATGTTATATCTTTAAAGATATAAAAAAAAAGCGGTCGCATAGAGAGACACTGCAGCGCTGCTGAAGTGGCTGTTTACATGGGTTTCACGGATAAATGTAAAGTTGTAGCTAAATTGTTAGCGGTGCCACACAGCACTTCCTGTTGTTTAATTCCTTGTTTACGTCCTTGCTACAACATACCGTTAACGCTAGACACTGTGCAATGTAACAGATCGATCTTTACAAATAAAAACACTTACAGGTTGTGGCTCACAATCCACAACTTCAGCTTTTATGGTTGGAGCTGCTCCTTCTTTGAAGAGTTTTTAGCCGAATCCAGCACTGAACTGGAGAGATCTCCTTTGTCAAATGCTAGAGCTATATATATTTATTATAATTCTCTGGAACATAATTAATATTGTACTGTAAGCACTTTCTTTCTTTGTTTCGTGTCCTTTGGAAGCCCAAATACAGAAACAGAAGAAGTTCTGTGGAAATAGCAGCTTTTGGACGCCATTTTAGCTTTCTCTGCTATAACATGACAGCGCCTGTGGCCACGCCCCTTTATGGTGATCTCACTAACCCAGATGTGTTTTTTGTAGTCCCCAAATTTGTTCGCTGTAGGCTTTGTTAAGCTACCTCTCTATAAGCCAATGTCTCCCTTTTGCATTAAACTCAGAGCATCTTACATTCAGAGATGTTGTTAATGTTTACACAGCTACATTACACATCAACTAAAGTGTAATATATTATAGTGGACCACCCCTTTAAAATAGTCATTATCTTAAAATTATCTTTGAAAAGAGGGTTTAACATCAAGCAGAGCTTCTCCACGATGTCCTCTATAGCTTTAAATAGCGCTAACTCTTTATATATCAGTGGATTCTGATTGGCTGACAGAGTTTTAGCTTTTTAGCAGGAAATAAATAGTCTGAAATTGATTCCAATGATTTAATTAACTCTGCTGTTGTTTTACATTACGATTGATTATTAAAACAATGTCGTTATCTTTATCATTACTATGCTCTATGTGAACAGCCCTTTACAGTATATTTGTCATGGCAGAAAAGAGAATTTGTAGTAAAAGATATATAACAGTCACGAAAAAATGTCATGATGCAAAATTTAAAGTCATAGCTTCATGGTTTTGTAAACAGTTTTGCTCCTGATTTTCAGATGAAAAATAACCTGTGGCCAGTTGCATAAACTGCTCAGACTAATCATATAGTCACTTTTTTAAGTCGGTTTAAAATACATACTTGTGTAGCTTTAATCCAAAAAGGAAGATAGATGACAGCAGTTGTTTAAACTAGTCTTAGCATGTTTATCCAGCTGACCACATGACTCGCATGTTTATTAGTGTTGCATATGAGCCTTTTAACTGTCAACAACTATAGCTGCGTCCCAAATGGCACACTATACACTTATGCACTCAATAGCACACTATATGCATGTAGTGTCATCCCAAACCGAGCACTAACTTTTTTTTTTTTTTACTAAGCGGAAATTCAAACCATTTCCCTGATGACTTTTGACGGTTGTCAAATTTGTGAAATAAATGACCAAACTACCAAATAAAACCTGCATGAGTACAACTGCATTCACCTTAGGGAGGCACTATAATCACTCGTAGGAGAATACTGCTTTCACAATCCAAAATAAATAATCCAACATCAGTGCCCAAAAGCTCCGCTCCTTCCACTACATGAGCAAAGCAGCGGTCGTTGAGTGCATGAAGTGTCCAACAAAACACACTTTATTTTACCGGTTGAATAACTGCATCATCCGGGTATTTAAAGTGCACTTACTTATTTTTAGTGTGAGTTTTCTGTGTAAATGCACTACTTACACTATTGATACTACAAAATGGCGTAGAATAGTGCATAAGTATGCGATTTGGGACGCATCATATGAGTCTGTTGTTTTGTTGACATCTTGAGAACTCAGTGTTTGTGTCTAAAAACGTAAGCCATTAAAATCTACATGTATAATGAATGTAATCATGCACCTGAATGTCCTGTCAATTAATAAAAAATCTATATAAATATACTACAATATATAATAAAATATATTTAAAGATCATATATGTTTGCTCTGTTGTAAATGGTGGGAAATGACCAGAAAAGGAAAGTCAACATTGTTATATTTGTAAAGTAGAACCAAATACATTTTATGAGAAGAGCATACAGGGGATTCAACATTCTGTTAATTATAATGCATGTATTTTTGCTGCAATCGTATATTCAGAGTTGAAGTATACATGTTATTTTTTTTAGTTATACTGAATGTTGAGTGGAACCCGTCTGAACTAATGTGAAATCCTACAAGTAACAGGACATACTTCCTCACTTCATGTATCATACAGCAGACTCTAACAGACATTTGAACTAATTTCTGAATTATAATGAAGAGATTAATATAGTTATAATTTTCCAAATCTGAAAAAGAATGGAGAGGAATCAGACGGACCTGCTGTGTCTGGTGCGTTCACACACGGCCGAGGACTTTCTGCCCCAAACGAGAAGGAAAACTCGTCTTGACAACTGCCTTCATCAAACAGGAAACCTTAGAGAAAAACAATGTCTGGTAACACAATATGGCCTATTGACTTTTATTGCAATTAAGACAAAATGATTAGCCCTCCTCTTAAATTTGAGCTCTTTCTCAAATGTTTCCCAAGTGCTGTTTAATAGAGAGATTTGTTAACAAATTTTTAAAGTTACATATTTAAAGTTATTAAGATACAGCAGGAAAAATAAGTAATGATCACATCATGTTTTTTCCACGGGAATAGTATTTCTATTGGAGCTGTTGACATGGAATTGAACCAGATTGTGGTAAAAACCTGAACAATACAAACATAAAAAAAAAAAAAGAATTTGAAAAATTAGTTGTGTGTAATAAGAATGAAATGACAGAAGAAGAAAGCGCTAAACTACTGAAATGTATTTAATACTTTATATAAAAGGCTTTTTTGGTGATGGCAGCATAAGGAAACCTCTCATATGGAAACTAAAGTCACATGCATTGCTCAGGTGTGAGTTTCTCACAGACTTCAACAGTATAAAATTCTTGATGTTTCTGTGGGTGTCGTCTGTCAAATCTGAGCTTTATTTTGTATTTTCTATTGAATTGGAGTCAGGTGATTGGCTGGGCCATTCTACAGCTTGATTTTCTTTCTCTGAAAGCATTTGAGAGTTTCCTTGGCTGTGTTTTGGATCACTGTCTTACTGCAATGTTCACCCTGGTTTCATCTTCATCCTCCTGCTAATGTAGATGTTGGACTGAAGCAGCTGATTTTCATTTACACTGATGAAGGCAGAGGGATGCTGAAGAACTACTGAGAAATTTAATCTGCTGTCTGGGCTTTCACTGCCTTTCTTCATGTGTTCAATGCTTTTTGCCTGCGTCAATTAATTTAATTACACGTAACTTCATTTGTAAACTAATTAATTTGTTTTCTTTGCATATATGGATTTTTTTTTAGGTTGTTACCAACATCCAGCTGAAAATTTCAAGTCAACGGCACCTTTAGAAATGTTTTCTGAGTAAAATGGTGACGTGTTCAATACTTATTTCTTCCACTCTACTAGTTTACTCAGGTGTTTCACAATTTTTACTTTTTTGTTGCATTTTTAAGAAAAAGTCAGAATTGTGAGAGTCATCATAATTAACTTTCATTTATTTGTTCTACATTAGTTCTCTAAAAGCCTCTATAAGTTACAGTAATAATGCTTTTAAATAACCAAAAGGCAACTTCATACTGTACTCGGGTTATTTTAGATGTTTTATGAGTTGCTTTATTTAATGTATTAGTAAATGTTGAAAATAATATTAACTAAATGAATAGAAGTATTTTTATTGTTAGTTCATTTAGTCATTAGCAAATTAAATCTTATCGTAAAGTTATCACTAGTGCTAAATCGTAAAGTCCAAACTAGTGCTAAATGTATATTCAATAAGCTTCATTTTCATTCTTTAAAATTCAATGTCTTATTTTTCTCCTTTGCTTTTGGTGTGCAAAACAATATATAGATTGTATATCTTTTAAACTGGTGTGGATGGTAAATATCACTCATGAACCATATCTCACCTGTGAACTTGGGTGCAGATCCTGGTGACTTCTGCTACCAGAAACACAAAGTCAGCTTTTGAAAACATCAAACACTCAGCCTTTAAACACAAGCATCTTGTTTCTGCAGAAATACAGTACCTTGTCGTTGAAGTAGGAGCTTGTGAAGTTAAATGGAGATGCCTACAACATACATACACAAATCAAATGGTAGTGAAAAATCATACTCGAGTAAAAGTACCATTACTTTTACCATTATATTACTTATTAATGTGGTGCAAGAAAAAGTAATGATTGCAGGTTGAATTAAAGGGCTCTAATTCACTATATTCAGACCCAATTTCACTATACGGATGTGTATCTGACAAATAAAGGCCTTTGATTGATAACAGTAAAAGTGCCAATACAGCACTAAAAGTTTACTTAAAGAGGACCTATTATGATCCATTTTGAAAGATGTCAAATTAATCTGCTGCTTCTCTTTCAGGGCTGTTTATGCTAATGATGGAGACATGGTCAATAATGGGCGGGGTTTTTATCAAGTGTGATTATAACAAATGCAATTAATGCATTTTTATCATTAGTGTCTGGCTGTATTCACACTGATTCCACACAACTCTCTTTAAACACCTTATAAAATAGACTTTTGCATAATAGGTCCCCTTTACGTAAAAGTACACTACTTTTAAACAAAAAAAGTGCACACTACTTTTAAACTAGTGTGATTCTTGAGAGTAAGTACTCGCAGTCATTTCAGTATGTGTATTTTGTTGCTTTACGCCACTGCATGTGTCAGATTTGTAGAATCCGTGATTCACCTCTTCTCCAGCTGATCCCACATCGAAATCACAGCCCAGCTTCGAGAACGCAGGAGTGCCTGGACCAGAGTTCATGGAGAAGACGAACGCTGGAGACTTGCTGTGTGAGATCTCCTGACGTCCAGGTGATACATTGGGACTGTTGCTGTAAATAGATCACACAGACATCAATCTCACTTTAGTTCATTTACTCTCTTTCTTAATGCATATTCCTACTGATTCATTGATGAAAGTAACCGTCTGCAGTATATAGTAAACCGTGAATGGTGAGATCATACTTTAAAGAGAAGGTTGGTGTAGTTGGTGTGGCTTGTATTCTAGCAGGTGAAGGAGGAGGACAGACGACACCATCACTCTCTAAGTCCTCATAAACGTCTGCTGTGCTTATGTCCAAATGATCCTCCTCCTTTTCCTCTGACGCTTCCACCATGATCTCAGCAGTACATGAAACATTCACATTCCCCTCCTGCAATCATGCAAACAGATAGAAGTGGTACAAACAATAGGATTTTCTAACTGCTTTTGAAAAAAGTCTCTTACTCTATAGGAATAGTTAATTCAATTTGTAATAAAATATATATGTATACACACACACACCAACACATACCCTGGACCTCGAAACATTTTGAAAAAGAGATTTGTACATTATCTAAAATCTAAATAATTAAGCTGTCCGTTGATGGGATTGTTTATTGGGATACACTGTTGCATTGTTTGTTGGGATAGAACAATATTTGTGCTTCAATTACTTGAAAGTCTGCTATCTGAGAGTTAAAAAAATTGAAATAATAAGTAAATCACCTATAAAGTTGTTTAAATTAAGCTCTTAGCAATACATATTACCAATCAGAATTTGCGGCACGGTAACTCTGTGGTTAGCGATGTGGCCTCACAGCAAGAAGGTCGCTGGTTCGAGTCTCAGTTGGCAGTTGCAGTTATGTGTGAAGTTTGCATGGGTTTCGTCCGAGTGCTCTGGTTTCCCCCACAGTCCAAACACATGCACTATAGGGGAATTGAATAAACTAAATTGGCCGTAGAGTGTGATTGTGTGTGTGTGTGTGTGTGTGTGTGTGAATCAGTGTGTATGGGTGTTTCCCAGTACTGTGTTGCGGCTGGAAGAGCATCTGCTGCGTAAAACATGCCAGGTTAGCGGTTCATTCCACTGTGGCGACCTCTTAAAATCAGGGTTTAAGCTGAAGGAAACTAAATGAATGAATAAATAATCAGAAATTAAGTTTTGATATATCTATCAGGGAACATGATCTTTACTTAATATTCTAATGATTTTATACAAACAAAATCCATCAGTTTGACTCATACAATGTTTTGTTGGCTTTTGCTAAAAATATACCCCATGTTTGTGATCCAGGGTCTATACACCAAATATATAAGGATGTGTGCACCAAACTAGAGCTGCACGATATAAAAAAACTGACATTATATTTTATATTCATGAGATACATATTACGATATAATTTCACTGGATGAAATGAACAGCGGGCGGCACGGTGGCTCAGTGGTTAGCACTGTCACCTCATAGCAAGAAGAATGCTGGTCCAATTCCTGGCTGGGTCAGTTGGCATTTCTGTGTGGAGTTTGCATGTTCTCCCCGTGTTGGTGTGGTTTTTCTCCGGGTGCTCCAGTTTCTCCCATATTCCAAACACATGCGCTATAGGTGAATTGAATAAACCAAATCGGCCATAGTAGATGAGTGTGTGTGTGCGAATGTAAGAGTGTATAGGTGTTTTCTGGTACTGGGTTGCGGCTGGAAGGACATCTGTTGCGTAAAACATGTGCTGGAATAGTTGACTTTTTTTTCCACTGTGGCAACTGCTGATAAATCAGAGACTAAGCCGAAGGAAAATGAATAGCTCTTATTGGAAAGAATTTCCATAATTTTACATTGATTACAATAATTTTGTAGAGCGCATACTGATAAAAGCAGTAGATCAAAGATTTATATGAAAAAACAACAGATGTTTTTTTTTGTTTGTTTTTTTCTGGGAGTCTAGCATGATTCAGGTACACAAATTTAGTAATCAAATGTGAAATAACAGTGTAGTTTTCATTGTGTGCATATGTATATGCTTAAACCAGGCATTTCCAAACTCAGTCCGGGAGGGTCGGTGTCCTGCAAAGTTTAGCTCCAACCCCAATCAGACACACCAGGGCAAGTTAATCAAGCTCTCACTAGGCTTTCTAGAAACATCCTTGCAGGTGCATTGAAGCAAGTTGAAGCTAAAATCTGCAGCACACCGGCCCTTCAGGACTGAGTTTGGACACTTAAATACAATTCATCTTTCTTAAAGTTAAAAACATTATAATTTCTTGCGCATGAATGCTTTAAACACAATCTCATGCCTTAAAAACACAAACGCAATAAACTGTGGCTCCTGGTTAACTATAATCTTGATTCTACATTGCGGTGCGCACTTTTCAATTGAAACAATATATTGTGCAGCCAAACAAAACGTTTGTACACAAAAGAGACTTCTTTCAAAACCACTAAATTGTAATGTACTTTACTGTACCAGTTCATTCACTTCCTCTGATGCCTGATCGCCTTCATGCATGTCATCTATAAAGAAAAAAACGCTTGATTGTGACTCATCTGTCTTGTCTGGTCAGCATTTTATTTAGGTTTATTTTGCAATAATCCCAGTATATTCATATATTCTGCTGTTTACCTTCATCAGTTTCTCTCTTGGTCCACAAGCCATGGCTAATTGTGTCCATTTGAGATTCACTTTCTGTTGTTTTGTCCTTAATTTCCACAGACTGATCTTCATCCTCCATGTGTTCATCTGCACATTCCTCAGGTCTCTAGAAGTTAAAGATTTTACAATCACTTTTCTCATTTCTCAAGATAAGCAAACAATTTTAGGGTGTACTCACACTAGGCTATCTAAACCGTGCTCAGGCACGTTTGACGCCCATTTCCTGGTTTGTTTCACAAGTGTGAGTGCTTCAAATCGGGCCCAAGCACGGTTCAGTTGGCCGGCCCTGGCCAGGTTGGAAGGTGTGCCAGAGCGTGGTTCAGTTGGGCTTTGACGCGGTATACTTTTAGTGTGAGTCCAAAGCGCTCAATAGAGCAAAACTGAAGATGCAGTGTGACTTTAAGGGACTGTTTTATATGGATTTATTAATCATTTTTACTTTTCAATGAACATGAACTGTCATAGTTTATTAAAGACTCAAACCCCACGCTGCACTTCAGCTGCACCTTTAACAAACCTCCTAATACCTGCAGCACGAGGACTTTTATTATGACTTATGAGGGTTAAAAGTTGTGGATCTGTTCAGCAAAATATTTGACTGTGTGTCACTGCATCCCAAATGACTAAAAATAATAAAAAACAATATAACTAAAGAAATCTCCATTGTACGGAGCGAGATCGCTTCTTTTCTGTTAAACTGAACAGTCACATCATTGATCACGTAAGCATGCTCAGGCTCAGAAGGTAAAGTTGCAATGTGATTGCGGGGAGTGGGGACAAGGGACAATCGTGCCCGAGCATGGTTCAAGGCAACCGTGCCTAGTGTGAATACACCCTCAGTCTACAGTACACCAGCAGAGGTACCTCCATTACTGCGTCTTGCTGAGGGTCCATTTCATCACTTTCATTTTGTAGGCCATCATTTTCTTGGCACTTCCTGTTTTCATAGCTACTTCAGAAATTGTGTTTATTACAAGAATGAAACTTAACAACTGAATTAAAAAAAAAACAAGTTAATGTACCTGTCAGACTCTTCAAGAACCAGCTCATCCTTACCTATCACAAAAGAAGAAGATGATTTGTGCCAAAGGAATAGTTCACTCGAACATTATTTGTGTACATTCATCAGTGGTTGAATAATAAGCTGCGTCCCAAATCGGATACTTATGCAATATTCTGAGCCATTTTGTAGTATAAATAGTTTAAGTAGTGTGTTCACACTGAAAACTCTAAAAATAATAAGTGCACTTTAATTACCCGGATGATGCACTCATTCAGCCGGTAAAATGAAGTGTGTAATGATGGACACTTCACGCACTCAACGACCGCAGGTTTGCTCACGTACCGGAAGGAGCAGAGCTATCGGACGCACACGTTGAATAACTTTATTTTTTTTTGGATGGTGAAAGCAAAATTCTCCTACGAGAGTGATTATAGCGCCTCCCGATGGTGAATACGGCATTCGCTGCGTAAAACATATGCTGGAAAAGTTGGCGGTTCATTCCGCTGTGATGACCGCAGATTAATAAAGGGACTAAGCCAAAAAGAAATTGAATGACTGAATATATTAAATTTATTATATTTATTAAATTAAAAATATTAATACAATTTTAAACCCCTTAAAAATGTTTTAATTTAAGCACAATTTACTCTCCCTCAAGTAGTCCCAAACCTTTATGAGTTTTTTTTTAATGTTAAATAAAATAAACTTTTGAAGAAAGCTAACAGCCATTGACAGCCAAAGTATGAAAAACCGGTTTCCTGCTATCTTCATAATATCTGCTTTTGTGTTCAGCGGGTGAAAGAAACTCAAACAGGTTTAAAAAAGTCATAAAGCTTTGAAACAAGTAAAGGGTATGTAAATAATGACAGATTGACAGAACATTTTAGAGGAACTATCCCTTTAAGAGCACATATTAAAGGGACAGTTCACCCAAAAAATGTAAATTCTGTCAAAACCTTTACTTGTTTCCAACCTTTGTGAGTTTCTTTCTTCTGTTGAACTAAAAAAAAATATTTTGAAGAAACCTGTACCCTCGGACTTTCATAGTATTTATTTTTCCTACTATGAAAGTCAATGGTTACAGGCTTTCAGCATTCAAAATATATTTTGTTCAACAGAAGAAAGAAACTCATAAATCTTTGAAACCACTTGTGTGTGAGTAAATAGTGAGTATGTTTTATTTTTAGGTGACCTATCCCTTTTAAAAGAATTTGGAAAGTTTGGATGAATTACCCAACGCTGCTGTCAGTTCTGTCTCTTTCTCCATTATTTGTCCTTCTATTGCTCTGATTCTGCTCTCGATTTCCTCGTTCTCTGCTTGAACCTTCAGCAGATTTTGAGCCAGTGGGTTCTGACAGTATCGATCCTTATGCTGCAGGAACACATTCCTATAGCTCTCCATCCTCTCCTGAAACATTTTCCTTAAACAAAAACAAGCATTTTAAAGGAATAAGTCACACAAAAATTTTTATTGGCTCATCATTTATTCCTCATCATCTGTTACACTGTAACAAATGCTGGGTTCCATACAATTTCTTCATGTTGTCCCAACACAAAACAATATAGTTAATTGTTTTCGCAAATTTAGGTAGATTGAACATTAACAATTAAGTTGTCCCAAAAAACTCAAGATTTGTGTTGACTCAGCTCTCTTTAAATAAGTAGATCGAACAAGCAGCAAAAATCTTTTAACTATTAAATCTTTCTGAGTCTCTTTCTGTTGAACACAAAGATATTTTGAATAATGCTGGTGGCTGGAACTCATCATCTTTCATTGTAAAAAAAATATATATATAATATTTTCCTGTTAATGAATCGGCATTTTTCAAATTATCCTTTGTGTTCAACAAGAAACTAAACTGAATTAAACTGAATTCATTTTTGGGTGAACTATTCCTTTAAGTTTATCCAAGAACTACAGCTTCTTCATGCAGACTTAAAAGCTGGACCTACATGTCATGGTTGTAGTTGTCCTGTCTCTTCTCCAGCTCCGCTTCAAGTGTCTTTTCATACTGAAGCAGCAGATGTTGTGTTCGCTGTAGACTGATATCATAATATTTGTATTTACATTAGGGCTGCACTATATATATATATATATATATATATATATATATATATATATATATATATATATATATATATATATATATATATATATATATATATATAATTTCAGAATCTGCATTTCAATAGTCACAATTGAGAGATGTACAATGTTGAGTCTGTATTAAAGACCATTTTGAGAGATGTAAACAATGGTCCCGAATACATTTCCTGTTTTACATTTGTAATTTCTATAGCTTTGGAGAATCCAAAAAGATCCACATATTGATAAATAATTTTAGGATAGCTGTTTTATCATTAAGTTATGATTGAATTGCCTCTTGTTACAGTTATGAAACAGTTTGATAACAAGCAGGAAATGTTCATGGGTTGATGACATGACCACATTGAAATGGTCTATAGTTGACCAAGCAGTTCTGAACACATCTGATATGGAGTGATTACAAAGTTTTCCCACAATAGAATTTTTAAGGCCTATGCCTATGCATTTCAAGCCATTCAGGCACAAAAAAATTATCATCTTTGTAACTTTAACACCTAACTATTATCTTTATGTCTAGGATAAGGACTATACAGTGTTATTTTAAATTTGATTGTACTGTTAGCTGATTATACCAGGGTTCATACACATTTTTACAACTAAAATGTCATGATTTTTCCAGACCTTTCAAGTAAACTTTAATGATATAATGTTTCATGTAATATCTATATATACATTGTAAATAATAAGAAAACCAATGCACGTTCAAATTTATTACAGCATATTATAAAACACAAAATCGATTTAGTTAGAAATTATTTTATATATCTATTGTATGTCAATTTATTAAGATAACGCTTACACATGTTGATTCATTCCCACTGTGGCACTTCTGAAATTGAGACTGAGCCAAAGGAAAATGAATGAACAGAATTCATGATGTGAGACCATGTTTTTGGCCAAAGGCAGAAAATAAGTGAAGACAACTAACCTATATTCAAGTTTACAGATATTAGTTCAACTAATTTCGATTACCTATTCAAAACTTTGTGTGCCTTTTTGTTTTTTCAAAACTTTTCCAGGCCTGGAAAATGCCATGTCAAAATTCCATGACTTTTTCCAGGTTATCCATGACCATATGAACCCTGTTATACTCTCCAGCCATAAATCACTGTTTATTTCATTTTGTAGCTTTGCTCTATTGTATCTATCCATGTTTCTGATGTGTTTATAACAAAAAAAAAAAATACAATTCCCTATAAAATCACTCCAACCATAAATTTTTAAACTTTTCACTGTTTTTAGTAATTGTAGCCCTATTCATATAGCAATATGTCACCAATGAGCATTCCTAATTCACATTAGGCTCAATTTGACATTTGAGAATAAAAAATATATACTTTTGCCATACTTTTTAGTATTTTCTTTGATAAACTTCACTGTGGTTTGCTTTTGCTGGATGTCCTCATCAAGTTTGCTGATGGATTTTTGAGTTTTGCTAATATAATCCTTCATCTCCTGAATGTTGGACTCACAAACTAAAACACAACAGAAAAAAATGATAATGGCAAACTAATGGGTTTGTTATAACTTACATGTTAAAAATTCCTTGGGGACACTTTATTGTCGATAATTATCGTCGACAATGTTGTCGAGATATGCTTACAAACTTACTTTGTATTTGTTGTTTAAGGTCATCTTTCCTCTGAGCAAGCTCTCGAGTCTCTATACCTGTTTATATACAACAGAATACATTAAATATCAAGTTAAACGTAGAAGTATGTGATGAATGAATAAAATTAAACAATTTAATCACCAAACTGAAGCAACATGTTGTCGAGTTGATTTACGGTCTGCTCCTCCATTTTGAAAACTTGTTAAAACGCACAAGGGGCATGAAAATAACACACGAACGTCCTAAATATGTATATTTTCCGGTTTTAAGACGTTATCCACCACAAATGTAAACTTAAATACGAATATCGTGCGTTTTTAGCCGATTTTAACACGGAGCTCAAGCGTGTCCGTTAAAGCAGCCGTTAATGCCCGAGATTCTGCATGATGACGACGTTTTAGCTTACGTCATGTTTTATTTAATATCTAACATATTATTTATTATTATTATTTTTAAATTGCATCTCATTGTATAATAGTATTTCGTTGGCTGTAGTCAGCCAAATTATATATGTGAATATCTCGAATAAAAGCACAGTTTATTCAAAGTTCAATGTTATTCAAACATAACATTTTATGTGCATATTATTTTATTAACTATAATCCAAAACATCCAAAAACTAATAAAATATTGATGATGATGATATACAAAAGTAAGGTCACACTTATTTTAATATAGCCTACAATTCACGCTATTAGCTCAATAACTACCAATTAGCTGCTTATTAATATCTAGTTAGCCAGTAGTTGGATTTAGAGATAAGGAATAGTTGGGTTTAGGGACGAAGAATCGTACTTTATAAGTATTAACACGTATTAGCAAACATGTATTAAGCCAGTAGTGTCAATTGTTACTTAAACTAAAGTGTTATCAGAGGTATTATTTCACTATTATTATGTAAAGACTTACAATCTTTGATTGTACGGCTGTCAAATAGATTCACTTTATTATACTGTAGTAGTGGATTTAAATGAAAGGAGGAGGGACTTCGATTATACCGACATCTTATTGGACGGGTCTGGCCTTCCAGATTTAGTGGGCGGGGCTTGTGTTCATTGTGGCCCAGGCGCATCTGCATGGCGGCTGCTGTTGACATCAAACCAGCGGAACATTTTCATCGCAGGAGTTTCACAGCTTTTCTTTCCATGTTTGTGCATCTGGTAAGCAAGACTGTATTTGCCAGGAATTAAGCACAAGCTTCTGGTGTTTGTGAATAAGACGTTTAACGCGGCGAGATCTGTGATTAAAGCCAGAGCGGATCAGCTGAGTGGAAAACAGCCTCCGCCTGGCGCTTACAGTACACTGATTTATTTCATGCTAACTGTGTTCTCAAATGGCTTTAAAATGAAGGGTTTTGGGTTACACGTGGTGTTTTATTAAAGCACAGTCTTCTCATTGGTTGTACTGTTTATGTGTCTGCTGTGTCTCTTTGTTTCTTTGACAATAGAGCTGATTGAGCAGACGGAAGGGTGGTGTTTGCTACATTAAAGCTAGTTTTATTTAGTTTTATTTGCTATTTAAAATTATTATGTGCATTTTAACATAGTTTTTGTTGTAAGTTTTACTTTTGATTTTAGTTTAAGTCATTTTATTAAGCCTTTTTCCAGTTTTTATTGTATATACAGTTAATTTCTGTTTAGTTTTAATAGATTTGGTTTGTATCTGAGTTGTTTTAGCTTTCATTTATATTTAATCAGTTTTTTTGTTGTTGTTTTCCTTTAGATTTTATTTTGATTCATTTTATTTAGCTTTTTGTCAATTTTTTTATGTACATAATAATTTTCTGGTTAGCTTTACTGAATTTTATTTGTATCTAAGATGTTTTAGCTTTAATTTAGACTACTTTTGAGATGTTTTATTGCAAGAGCAGAATGAGCAGACGGAAGGATGTTGTGCACAAGAGCTAGGATGGCTGCACAAGAGCTAGTTTTGTTTAGTTTTATTTGCTATTTAAAGTTTTTATTAGTATTTCGAATCAGTTTTTGTTGAAATTAGTTTTCATTTTCATTTTAAAGTAATTTAATTTAATTTTCATTTCATTTTCTATTTAGCTTTAATGGATTTGGTTTATATCGGAGATGTTTTAGCTTTAATTTATATTTAATCATTTTTCGTCATTATTATTTTTCCTTTTGATTTTTTGTGGGGTCATTTTATTGTGTTTTTCTTTTGAGTTTTCAGTTTGTTTTATATGTATTAATTTTTCTATTTAGATTCAATAGATTTTATTCATATCTGAGATGTTTTAGCATTTACTTAGGCTATATTTAATCTTTTTTTGTTATAAGTTTTTCTTTTTATTTTGAGCCATTTTATTGTCCTTTTTAGTTTTTAATAGCCTTTAATTTTCTCTTTTTGCTTTAATTAATTAATGCATGATATTTGATGATGATATTTTAGCATTTATTTATATTTAATCAGTTTTTTGTTATTACCTTTCCTTTTGATTTTAGTTTGAGTCATTTTATTGCACTTTTTCAGTTTTTATATACATTTTAATTTTCTGTTTGTCGATTTGGTTTGTATCGGGGTTGTTTAAGCTTTAATTTATATTATTCAGTTTTTGTTGTTATTATTTTTCCTTTAGATTTTTAGTTTGTCATTTTATTTAGTTTTTGTCAGTTTTTCATATACATATTTATTTTTAGTTTAGCTTTAATGAATTTTATTAATGTTTAAGCTTTAATTTGATGTTTTAGTACTAGAGCCGGATGAGCAGACAAAGGGTGTTGTTGGCTACACAAAAGCTAGTTTTATTTGTATTTAAATTATTATTATTATTATCATTTTTATCATCAGTTTTAGTTGTTAGTTTTCCTTTTAATAGTCATTTTATTAATCTTTTTATAGAGAATTTTCATTTTCTGTTTAACTTTAATAGATTTGGTTCATATCTGAGATGTTTGGCTATGTTAATCAGTTCTTAGTTTTGCTTTTTTTAATTTCTTGTGCTTCTTTTATTTTTTATATGGGTTTTCATTTTCGGGTTAGCTTTAATGGATTTGGTTTATATCGAAGATATTTTAGATTTATTTTATATTTAATCCGTTTTTGTTGTTATTAGTTCTCCTTTTGATATTTGTTTGAGTCATTTTATTTATTTATTGTTTCAGTTTAAAATAAGTTTTCATTTTCTATTTAGCTTTAATGCATTTGGTTTATATCTAAGATGTTTTAGCTTTATTTTATATTCATTCAGTTTTTGTAATTATTGGTTTCCCTTTTTATTTTAGTTTGCGTCGTTTTATTGTGCTTTTTCAGGTTTTATATATATATATATATATATATATATATATATATATATATATATATATATATATATATATATATATATATATATATATAATTTTCAGTTTAGCTTTAATTAATTTTATTTAAATTTGAGATTTCTTTATGAATTTATTTTTATTTCGGTTTTAGTCATTTCAGTATTTAAGTCCAAATCTATTTTTGTTATCTGCCTAAGCAACATTTATATATTTTCTGCATTATTAAAAATATTAATAAATATTATTAAATAATATGAATATATGCCAATGTTGTTATTATTCTATAGGTTTTATACTTTTCAGCTTTAAGGTATTTTTTGTCAATTATTTTTTCACTTTTATATTTGAAATTATTCTTAATAATGTTTTATTATCTTAATATTCATATATTTTTAAGCACGTCTGTCTGTCATTTTTATTAGTTTTGCTTTATACTTATTAGCTTTAATTTATATTTATTAAACTACTATTATTGTACAAATATAGTATTATTCATTATTTTTTATTTTAAATAATTATATATATTTAGCTTTTTAAAAATATATTTTCAGGTTTTATATTTAAGTACAGGTTTTTCAAATTTTTATTAATTTTGGATTTATACTTTCAGGTTTCCTCCGGGTGCTCCTGTTTCCCCTACAGTCCAAACACATGTGGTATAGGTGAATTGGATACGTTAAATTGGCCGTAGTGTATGTGTGTGAATGAGTGTGTATGTATGGGTGTTTCCCAGTAATGATGGGTTGCAGCTAGAAGGGCATCCGCTGTGTAAAACATATGCTGGATAAGTTGACGGTTCATTTCGCTGTGGGAATCCCAGAGTAATAAAGGGACTAAGCCGAAAAGAAAATGAATGAATAAATATTTACAAATTTTTTAAATATGAATCTTTGTCATTTTTATTAGTTTTTCTTGTTAATTTTTATATTTATTTTAGTACTTAAGTCTCCTTTTGTTAGCTGACAAAGCCACATTTATATTTTCTGTATTGCATTTCAAATATTAAAAATAGTGTAACATGCAACTGTAACACAATATTATTCATTATTTATTTTTTCAATGTTTTCAGTTTTTAAGTTTAGTTTAGGGTTTAGTGGTTTTTTTTAATGTTTTTTGTCATGTATTAGTTATTTTTTATTTAAAATAATTATATTTAATTAACTTTTTAACATATATTCAGGTGTTTTTTATTTTTATTAGTTCAGTTGTCATACTCTGTGCTAGCTTTAATTTATATTTATTTCAGTTTTAGTCATTTTAGTGCTTAAGTCCAAATCTTTTTTCGCATTACATTTAATAAATGGAAAGTATTAACAATATTGAGACATGCTGTAGGTATTATTCATTAAAAGCAATAAATAAAACAGTTTAATACATGCTGTAAACCTCTAAATGTGCATGTTGGCACGATATAAACCTGCTATTTACACTGTAAATATATTTAAAGCAAAAAAAAAAAAACATAAATAAATACATAAATTTCTCTCAACTTGCCATTTAGATGCTCTTATATAACCTCCTCATGTCCTAAATAAATAAATGCATGCAAAATATCATCTGTGCATCACATTCCTCTCTGTTTCTCACAGGTTTATCATGTCTGGATGGAGTAAATAGCCTCGTATAATCTCTCCTACGATTATAGCTCCTAAATCCTGTGAGAGTGTGGATCTGTGTCTGAATGATGGAGCAGGAGCTGGACTCGGTCAGATCTGAGGTCTCTGAAGGAGCGGTGGATGAAGAAAACGCAGGTACCAGCACTCGGAGGAAGAGGAGGAAGCGGGAACAGCGTCCTGAATCCATCATCGTGTACCGCTGTGATCCAGAGAGATCCGCAGGTGAAGGAGACGCTGATGGAGCAGAGAGAAGCTCTGAGGAGGGAGCCACGTTTCTGAGTAACACCACTACTGAAGGTGAAGTGTTTCCTAAGTGTTTATTGTAGATTAGACATATGCCGATATTTAGACCCAATCCCAATTCGATTTTTCCCCCTAGACATTTCCCTTGGCCCTTGAAAAAGAGTGTGAAGGGGAAAGGCTTCAAATGTACCCCCTAAAAAATGGGTCCGCACTACAAAACACACACACACACGTCCATCATATGTTGTTGTGAGCTCTTCATATCTTCATATCAATGGTTCATGTGATGATTTTGCATCATAGGTACCCTTTAAAATTAACAAGGATTGGGCCTATATATCGTGATAAAGAACTGTGAAGTGTGAAGAAAAATGTATGTACTGTTGTATGAAATGTCTTGTCCTCAGGTTGGTCTGTGCCTCCAGACAGCCGCTATGTGACGCTCACAGGAACCATCACACGTGGGAAAAAGAAAGGTCAGATGGTGGACATCCACGTCACGCTCACAGAGAAAGAGCTGCGCGAGATGGCAAGATCCAAAGAGCGTCTGGATGCTGAATGTGATGCTGGTGAGGGTTCCAGTCGCTCCTGTGGATTCGGCCTTTCTCAGGGGCCGCACATCGTCCTGTGGAGCCTTTCCTGCGCTCCGGTCGTCTTCGTCCTGTCCTTCATTACCTCATTTTACTACGGTACTCTCACCTGGTATAACATATTCCTGGTGTACAATGAAGAGCGGACGTTCTGCCATAAAATCACAGTGTGTCCTTTCCTGATCATCTTCTATCCGGTGCTGATCGTGGCGCTGTCGGCGTCGCTAGGCTTATATTCAGCTGTGGTTCAGGTTTCCTGGGCCTTCAGTGAATGGTGGATGTCGGTCAGGGATTTGGAGAAGGGTTTTTGTGGATGGATTTGTGGGAAGCTCGGGTTGGAGGACTGTTCGCCGTATAGTGTCGTCGAGCTGCTGGAGTCGGACACTATTTCCGGGAGTTTGCAGGGAAAGTCGCTGCAAACATCTTCAGTGTGAATACAAACCTTGTGATGTTTAAAGGGATAGTTCACCCTGAAGTATGGTGGCCGAGAGAGCTTTACACGCTGCAGTTTACTCAAACAAATTAAGAATACACGCTGCATTTTCTCACAACACATGCAAATAGCAAGTAACACAAGGCAGTGTTTCCTCTAGAATTTTTTCCAGCTGTGGCGGCAGACTCTGTTGGCCATTTTACACAGATTTAGCACTACATGTCATGTCATTATTTCATTGACAAATGTCATGGGCGCAGTATTAAGCCGAGATCGCATTCATGTAATAGCCTACGAGCATGTCAATCTCTGCTTGAGCGCCGATTTCCTCTGTTCGCACGCAAAACTTTTTGCGCGCCCGCAAATATACGCTACTCAAATGCAGATTTTCTTGCGCGCCCTCAAATATATGCTACTCAAATGCAGATTTTCTTTCACGTCCTCAAATATATGCTTCTCAAATGCAGATTTTCTTGCGCGCCCTCAAATATACGCTACTCAAATGCAGATTTTCTTGCGCGCCCTCAAATAAACGCTACTCAAATGCAGATTTTCTTGCGCGCCCTCAAATATACGCTACACAAATGCAGATTTTCTTGCGCGCCCTCAAATATGCGCTACTCAAATGCAGATTTTCTTGCGCGCCCTCAAATATTCGCTACTCAAATGCAGATTTTCTTGCGCGCCCTCAAATATGCGCTACTCAAATGCAGATTTTCTTGCGCGCCCTCAAATATACGCTACTCAAATGCAGATTTTCTTGCGCGCCCTCAAATATTCGCTACTCAAATGCAGATTTTCTTGCGCGCCCTCAAATATACGCTACTCAAATGCAGATTTTCTTCCGCGCCCTCAAATATACGCTACACAAATGCAGATTTTCTTGCGCGCCCTCAAATATGCGCTACTCAAATGCAGATTTTCTTGCGCGCCCTCAA
Organism: Danio rerio; assembly: GCF_052040795.2. Classification (NCBI taxonomy): domain Eukaryota; kingdom Metazoa; phylum Chordata; class Actinopteri; order Cypriniformes; family Danionidae; genus Danio; species Danio rerio. The sequence goes on along the minus strand of NC_141029.1, from coordinate 55,032,655 downwards.
ATATACGCTTTTCAAATGCAGATTTTCTTGCGCGCCCTCAAATATGCGCTACTCAAATGCAGATTTTTTTGCGCGCCCTCAAATATACGCTACTCAAATGCAGATTTTCTTGCGCGCCCTCAAATATACGCTTCTCAAATGCAGATTTTCTTTCACGTCCTCAAATATACGCTACACAAATGCAGATTTTCTTGCGCGCCCTCAAATATGCGCTACTCAAATGCAGATTTTCTTGCGCGCCCTCAAATATACGCTACTCAAATGCAGATTTTCTTGCGCGCCCTCAAATATACGCTTCTCAAATGCAGATTTTCTTGCGCGCCCTCAAATATACGCTACTCAAATGCAGATTTTCTTGCGCGCCCTCAAATATTCGCTACTCAAATGCAGATTTTCTTGCGCGCCCTCAAATATACGCTACTCAAATGCAGATTTTCTTCCGCGCCCTCAAATATACGCTACACAAATGCAGATTTTCTTGCGCGCCCTCAAATATGCGCTACTCAAATGCAGATTTTCTTGCGCGCCCTCAAATATACGCTTTTCAAATGCAGATTTTCTTGCGCGCCCTCAAATATGCGCTACTCAAATGCAGATTTTTTTGCGCGCCCTCAAATATACGCTACTCAAATGCAGATTTTCTTGCGCGCCCTCAAATATACGCTTCTCAAATGCAGATTTTCTTTCACGTCCTCAAATATACGCTACACAAATGCAGATTTTCTTGCGCGCCCTCAAATATGCGCTACTCAAATGCAGATTTTCTTGCGCGCCCTCAAATATACGCTACTCAAATGCAGATTTTCTTGCGCGCCCTCAAATATACGCTTCTCAAATGCAGATTTTCTTGCGCGCCCTCAAATATACGCTTCTCAAATGCAGATTTTCTTGCGCGCCCTCAAATATACGCTACTCAAATGCAGATTTTCTTGCGCGCCCTGAAATATACGCTTCTCAGTTGCAGATTTTCTTGTGCGCCCTCAAATATACGCTACTCAAATGCAGATTTTCTTGCGCTCTCAAATATACGCTACTCAAATGCAGATTTTCTTTTACGTCCTCAAATAAACACTATTCAAATGCAGATTTTCTTGCGCGCCCTCAAATATACGCTGCTCAAATGCAGATTTTCTTGCGCGCCCGCAAATATACGCTACACAAATGCAGATTTTCTTACGCGCCCTCAAATATATGCTACTCAAATGCAGATTTTCTTGCGCGCCCGCAAATATACGCTACTCAAATGCAGATTTTCTTGCGCGCCCACAAATATACGCTACTCAAATGCAGATTTTCTTGCGCTCTCAAATATACGCTTCTCAGATGCAGATTTACTTGCGCACCCTCAAATATACGCTTCTCAAATGCAGATTTTCTTGCACGCCCTCAAATATACGCTGCTCAAATGCAGATTTTCTCGTGCGCCCTCAAATATACGCTTCTCAAATGCAGATTTTCTTGCGCGCCCTCAAATATACGCTGCTCAAATTCAGATTTTCTTGTGCGCCCTCAAATATACGCTTCTCAAATGCAGATTTTCTTGCACGCCCTCAAATATACGCTGCTCAAATGCAGATTTTCTTGTGCGCCCTCAAATAAACGTGGCTGAAGTGTGATTTAGTGCGTTATGTACTGGTAAACTCTAGCAAGATAAAGTCATTATATGCAGAGCCACAGACCTTTATCTAAAAATAAAGTAAAATTATGTAAACTGTGTTCATCACAACTGAAAGCTACGCCGTGTTTGCTGGTCTCACGCATCACGCACCTGTCAGTCAGTCAGTCAGCACATCACCTACCTTGAAGGGTTAAACAGAACGCACAGCACTACTATGGTCACAGAAAAGTTTGCGCTGTTATTATTCACTTACTTTTTCATACGTTTTCGGTGCAATTTTAACCCGCTATTCAAAAAAACTAAATTTAAAAACTGAATATTTTGAATAAGAAGCTGTAATGTAGCCGTGGCGGGATGAATTTTGGTGTGGCGTCCCGCCACGGAAGAATGAATGTAGAGGAAACCATGCAAGGGAAATGTTTCAAGGAGACCCAAAACCATGACAGGCTGGGCTGGGATTGCTTATTGTGTTGTAAGTATTTCCCAGTGAAGTTGTTGGTGCTCTATGAATGGTGAGTTTTATTGTTTATTTTAACATCCTAATTACACCAATCCCTTATCTTTAATATATTACTAGCCTAAATAACATTAACCTAAATAGCTAGGTCCGTCCTGTTTTTGGGTCTCCTTGAAACATTTCTGTTGTGTTCTGTGCTATTTGCATGCGTTGTGAGGAAAATGTTGCGCGTTTGCTTTATTTGTTTGCGTTGTGAAAAAATGCAGTGCATTTTCTTGATTTATTGATGAGGATCTTTTTCTAATTTGCTGGCGTTTTTTGTAATTGCTTGTGCTTTCTTAAATAGCAGCTCGTTAATCTCTTTCAGCCACCGTACAAAGGTGAATATTTACTCACTATTTACTCTCCCTCGAGTGGTTGCAAATCCTTCTTGGTTGCAAAAAACTTTTCAAAAGAGTTTCTCTCTTCTGTTCAACACAAACAAGATATTCTGAAAAATGTTCCATAGTAGGAAAAACAAATACTGTGGAAGTCAGTGGTTTCAACACTTTTATATCTTCTCCTGTGTGAATGATGATTAAATTATGATTTTGGGTGAACTGTTCCCTTAATTAGTGCCACTTGCAGTATTAGGTTTAGTATTAGGCCAGACTTTTACTTTATTTTACTGGTGACACTTTACAATAATATCCATTAGTTAACATTTCTATTGATATTAGGGTTGGGCCGATAGACGATGCCATCGCCGATGGCCAATAGACAACACGATGCTGAGCTGGCATCGCCAAACTGTACAAACACAAGCCACACACTGTAATGTGCTTCTCTGAGCTCCAGAGAGCAGTGCACATCGGACAGTTTATCAAGGATGTACCGCTGGATCGTGTCTCACTATAGTTGTTAAACGTGATATTCAGACATCCCAAGTCTCCCGGAAGTTCCGGGAGTCTCTATGCATTTGCGGTACTCATAATGCCCACAAACGAGTGATAATCTCCGGCAATCGCGCGCCTCCCTCCCGGTCCTCAAATAAGTCGTGCACCCTTCTCACCCCCGGATCCCTTCTCACTCTTCAGAGACGTCACGCACACTCTGTCAAACAAACCGAACCCTCACCCCCTCTTTTTACATAATGACGATGCCATTGTCCATTGCGATGTTTCACATTAGATGCCATACGATGCCAAATTGGTTGACATCGCCCAACCCTAATTGACATATAAAACAATAATTTACAATACATTTGTTATTTATCCAGTAATAATTAACTAACTAACTTGGATTAGCTCGTACTACTATGAACACTACATTTAGTACAGTTTTTATCAGTCTTTAAATAAGGATAATGTACATCTAGCTTGTTGTTCTCACAAAATAAAGTCCAACGGGTTTATCACCAGCTGTTGTATGAGACTGAGAAGCTTTATGGAAGGGATAAAGCACATCCAGGTGGTTGTTATCACAGATTATCACATTGCTGTCTGGAATACTTAATTCTGATTGGTCAGTCGCGAAATTCTAAGGCAGTGATTCTCAAACTCTGTCTTGGAGGACTTGCTTCAACACATCTGCAGGGATGTTTCTAGAAAGCCTAGTAAAAGAATGATTAGTTAGCCCAGGTGTGTCTGATTGGGGTTGGAGCTAAAAACTGCAGGACACTGGACCTCCAGGGCTGAGATTTAGAACCCCTGTTCTAAGGTATGTTATTCCCAGATAACATCCGCTGAATAACACAGACTCACCCAGGAACTGAGAATGATCTTGTCTGTCAGTGAATACATTCATATTTATATATTTACATTCACGTTCATATGTGTCTGCTTGCCTGTCATGCCGCTTTTATTTATATTTTCACTGTTTGGCGTTGTCTTGTGAATGAACAATATGTAGGTTATTCTGTGCTTTATTCAGCTGGTTTAGTTTCTGTCAGCTTTGCTTTTTTGACGGTTTGGTGACATGTTGTCACTGAATTCCATACTTGTAGTTTATAATGTGTAATTTAGAGAGAGAATTAGGGCTCTACTTTAACAATATAGGAGCAAAGTCTATGTATTTGCGCTGTGGTGCGTTTGCAATTTACATGGCGGACTTTGTAAGTGTTAAATGGAGCATCTGCAGCAAAAGGATGAAGAACGAGCCTCCTCCATTCAGCCTCTTTACTTTCACTTTACTTTATTTTTACTCTTTACTCCTTTACTTTGGTGGAGTAAGGAAACAGTGGAAACTCGCTCCACTGAACACAACCATTAGCCTACATGTTGAATTTTGTTTTTTTAAGCGCAAAAATTTGTTTCAAAACTTTTTCTAAATTCAGTTCTAATCTCCAGCAAACTAATAAATCAACAATAATAACGAAGTGTGGTCAGAAAACTGAGTTATATCCAAACACACGTCTTGTTCTTCTGCCCCATATGGTGATGCAGACGTCTCCAAAACCCCACAGGTGGACAAATCTAAGCTTGTTTATTAAAGCTAATATAAATATGCATATAATAAATAATACAGCTAATAATAATAACATTATACAAACGCAAGCCCCCAGTCGTGAAACCCCCAGAGGTGAAGAAGGCATGACGGCAGTGTTTTTTTATATTTGTGGAAAAATAATAATTTTAGTAACATTATAATTCTTTAATTGTTTTTATCTGTAAAGATATTTGTGTATTGCTGTACATCCTGTGTGTATTAAGCAATGTGTAGCGTTAGGACCTACATAGGCACATAACTAACGCGCTCTGCGCTGGACTTTAGAACAGCTTGTAGTTGGTCAGTGGCGCTGTTGGTCTATTTCAGTTTCTCAAAATAGCAACACACCAACAATGAGCTTTAACACAACTCCTTTCTGGACCGAAACACCCATGAGTCCACAAAGTGGTGCAAATAGATCTAAATCACGTCTTGTGCCCTATTGCGCCGGGTATATATAAAGAACAACGTTGGGCTGGCGATAAGCCTGTCAGGCTTTATTATGCAATAACAACCTCCTGGATGTACTTTATCCTGCTTTTCGCAAGTCTACTTTGCACAAAATGTAAAAATTAGACACAAAACTTTTTTCTGAGCCACAAGTCTGTGTTGCCGGTTGTTGTTAAAAAATTACATACTTTGGAATGGAATCAAGTCACTCAGAGGGCCGTGTAATATTATTTGCTATACTATAGAGCTGTTGAATGCTTCATTCTGATTGGCTGATGAGCATTCAAAGGTGTGCCATTATATTTAAGCGCACAGCTAAAGTAGTTCCGACAGATTGTGAGCATATTACAGCTCAATATCACTCCGCCGAATGATTTGAGTGATTGCACAGCTACAACAGTCAGAAATCATATCAAAACACTACAGAAGGCTTTGGAGGAGATCTGGAAGAAACTAGTGCTGCACGCAGGAGCAGTTTGAGTTGGAAAAATCTGAACAGTGGCTACAGCTGTGGGAACTGCAGTTTAAGCTGAATAATTTACCCTGGTCTGGTGAATTATTAGAAGTAAAAAAGGCTGCATCACCACCTCAACTGTTTATTATATTCTAATAATTCAGTGACATGTCCATTATTTACTTCTTAATGCATTAACCTACAATGAACAATACATTTTGCATTCATTATTTTAACGTTTTAGCACTTATTAATATTCATTAACATCAGTTAATAAAAAAACATGTATTTATTATTAGTTCATGTTAACTCACAAAATTATTAGTAAGTAATTAAAGTCAACATTAACAGAGTAAAATGATTTAAAAGTATTTTTCCATCGTTAGTTCATATTAACTAATGTATTTTATTAATGTTGATAAATAAAACCTTATGTAAAGTGTTATTTTATTCATTATTTGGTCTTGTTTTTCCTACTTTCATACTGTACCTCAGACATTTGTGCTTTCGCAAGATAAGCACATTTAAAATATTTATTATTTGTTGTATTTATTGGTTAAGCTCTGCAATGAGATCATATTTAACATTCAATATGTGTTATTATTACAATATTTGTTACAGTATTATTAAAAATATTAGGTCAGATCCATTCAAATGTAACCACTTTATTTAAATAATATCGGAATTTACATTTAAATAAATTCTTGAAGTATTGTTCATTTTTAGTGTACTGATGCAGTAATCATTATTTTAAAGTGTCACCATTTACTTTTGCATGTTTTATTTCAATTAAAACTATTTTTCTAGTAAATCAGAAGGGTTATGAAAAGAGCAGAGATTTTCTTGACCCCCTGTAAAATCAAGCCATATATTTATATACGTATATGCAAATAGACTGTGATTGTCAGGAGTCCTCTACATTATCTTATTCAAGCTGTTTTATTTACTAACACCAGAGAAACCCAGGCTCACCCAGTGAAAAGGGTGAATGCTGTGAGTGTGTTTGTGTGTGCAAACAGTTATTCCAAAAATTATATTCATAACCAGCGCAAAGGGACCTTCAAATAAATATTTTAAATAACTCACTATTTAATGAATAAAAGTGTTACTTCTGACATTTGTTTACTTGTTTTATATTTTTGAGTGTGTGTGTGTGTGTGTGTGTGTTTTGCTTAAAGACAATAAAACTCCTATTCTTGTATTTCAATGTCAGATTTGCTACTGTTGTGGTTCACAAAGCAAAATATATTGAAACCATTTAATTCCAATTGAATGAAAATTAAAGGGTATTCCTGCATGAAAAAATACTATAGTCATTTATAGTAAAAACCGTAGAGTTTTTAAACCATATTTTTAAGTGTAAAATACTGTATGTATTAAAGGGGAGAGCAGGGACGAAAGTACCATTTTTCATATACAATTTAAAAAGAAATATACACTCACCGTCCACTTTATTAGGTACACCTGTCCAACTGCTCATTAACGCAATTTTTCTAATCAGCCGATCACATGGCAGCAACTCAATGCATTTAGGCATGTAGACATGGTCAAGATGATCTGCTGCAGTTCAAAGCGACCATCAGAATGGAGAAGAAAAGGGATTTAAGTGACTATGAGCATGGCATGGTTGTTGGAGCCAGACGGGCTGGTCTGAGTATTTCAGAAACTGCTGAGCTACTGGGATTTTCACGCACAACCATCTCTAGGCTTTACAGAGAATGGTCTGAAAAAGAGGAAATATCCAGTGAGCGGCAGTTCTGTGGGCGCAAATGCCTTGTTGAGGCCAGAGGACAGAGAAGAATGGCCAGACTGGTTCCAGCTGATAGAAAGGCAACAGTAACTCAAATAAGCACTCGTTACAACCGAGGTCTGCAGAAGAGCATCTTTGAACCCACGACACGTCCAACCTTGAGGCGGATGGGCTACAGCAGCAGAAGATCACACCGGGTGCCGCTCCTGTCAGCTAAGAACAGGAAACTGAGGCTACAATTCACACAGACTCACCAAAACTGGACAATAGAAGATTGGAGAAACATTGCCTGCTCTGATGAGTCTCCATTTCTGCAGCCACATTCGGATGGTCGGGTCAGAATTTGGCGTCAACAACATGAAAACATGGATCCATCATGCCTTGTATCAACGGTCAGGCTGCTGGTGGTGGTGTAATGCTGTGGGGGATATCTTCTTGGCCACTTTGGGTTCATTAGTACCAATTGAGCATTGTGTCAACGCCACAGCCTACCTGAGTATTGTTGCTGACCATGTCCATCTCTTTATGACCACAGTGTCTCCATCTTCTGATGGCTACTTCCAGCAGGATAACACACCATGTCATAAAGCGTGAATCATCTCAGACTGGTTTCCTGAACATGACAATGAGTTCACTGTACTCAAATGGCCTCCACAGTCACCAGAGCTCAATCCAATAGAGCACCTTTGGGATGTGGTGGAACGGGAGATTTTCATCATGGATGTGCGGCCAACAAATCTGCAGCAACTGTGTGATGCTATCATATCAATATGGAGCAAAATCTCTGAGGAATATTTCCAGTACCTTGTTGAATCTGTGCCATGAAGGATTAAGGCAGATATGAAGGCAAAAGGGGGTCCAACCTGGTACTAGTAAGGTGTACCTAATAAAGTGGCCGGTGAGTGTAGAATTTTTCAAGTGTAGTAAATGTTTCATAAAGAAAACCTTTTTTAAGATCAGTAAGTGGCATCTTAAATGGAATTCAAGTACGCAAATATATACATTTCTAAAACAGCGATTCATGACAGTTTCTCTGAGTACAAAATATTTGCTCAGTTTTTGTCTTCATAAATTCATGCACAACAATCACGTCTCTTCTGAATACATGTATGTTTATCCAACCGTGTGATTTGCCCTGCAGAAACTGTCATATTCATGTTATGACTGGACATATGAGGATTTCCAGGAGCATGTCTGACCCACATACATGTTGGATCTTGTATAAGGAGACGCCGCTGAAATCTGCTGCTCATATTAATAGGTATATAGAGATTACAGGAAGGTTTGTAAATCATTTGCAGTTTATTAATGCACAGTTGCATAATCCATCTGCACATCACTTTTACAGGCACATTGTGACACCTTTTACATTCGTACATGTAAATGTACATGTAAATTTATTCAGATTAGAATTAAGGCAAGACAATGCATGTAAACAGGTTAGATTTTTTACCAACTAGTCCTTGCAGAATTTTGCAGAGATCTTAATATTTAGGTAACACTAGAACATGGGCAAACTCGGTCCTGGAGGGTCGGTGTCCTGCATAGTTTAGCTCCAACACTAATCAAACACATCTGAACATGCTAATCAGTGTCTTCAAGATCACTGGAAATCTATAAGCAAGTGTGTTTGATTAGAGTTGGAGCTAAACTCTGCAGGGCACCGGCCCTTCAGGACCGAGATGAACTTTGTTAACGGATGCTTCAGAATGCTGTATTACTGTACTGACTAATAAATATTTTAATATACTTTAGTTTACTACAGTAAACTGTGATGTGTTGTAGGCTATACCTATAGTTAGAAATATAGTGGAATAAAGCTTACAGCGTCATTTGTTTACGCTAAAAAGTTGTATTACCATAGCAAGAATGATCACAACAGATTTATTCAAGTACTTATAGTATGATTCAAAGTCACTATGGTATTTACTATGAAGAATTACAGTAGTAGTTGTATCACGTTCAGCGTAATTATTGCGTAATTTGATAAATAACATTAATAATTCTTGTTAACTTCAGGCCGCAGCTGTAAACTTAAGGCTAGATGTTTTCTTTTAGCTGGCCCTAAAAGCCACATTTCAAAATTGTGAAGTGCTTAAACTATATTTTTGCCAAAAGTGTCTAGGCTTAGACATTAGAAAATTTATCAGGTGTTTTGGAATAAGCTGATGCTACATTTTCCCTCGAATGTCTGTGGCGGAACCTTGTATTTTCCGTTCATTTACTTACCCGGAACAATAACAGACGGAAGCCAGCAGCGATGGCGCGAGCAGCGAAGGTAATTCAGTCATTCATTGGCAAACTTTGACATTTTAAAACTTGTCTTTAGTTATATAAAGTTGTGTTTTCTTTATACAACATAGAGTTCGTCGAATAGACCGAGCGAACGGGTGATTTGTATGGCATTCTCACAAAGACAAAACAAAGTTTGACTCGCTTATTATGAAAATGTGTGGAAAAGTGTCATTTATGCGTTGTACATAAACAGATTCAGTTGTCAGATACTATTTACATAATTTTAGATGTTTTAATGATAAAATATACAAAACAGACAGGATTTATGTATAATACAATTGGTGTCAATGAGTTAGAGAGCGGATATTTACAAAGTGAGCAGAAACTGTAAACGTTTACTTGTTTGGAAAAGGTAAAGTTGGTTTTATGTTAACGTTAGCGCATACGATCTGTGATAACTTGTGACATGCTCCCTTTAATAGAGGTAAAGTTGGTTTTATATTCGCACATTCGTTTTTTAGAAGTCTCTATATTGTTTACCATGTTACTTTGAATATTCTAACGTAATTAGCATGCAAGTATAACTTGAAAACAACATTAACACTGTTTATTTGACTGTGAACAATGTTGTACTTTGATAGTCATTGGCTGCTAATATGATTTCGCTATTTAGAGTTTGGCCAATAAAACTTTTAAGACATTATATTATTAAGGGCAAAGTTGAATGTGCGAATATAAAAACAACTTTACCTCTACCTCCCTTTATTGTTTACCATGGTACTTTGAATATTCGGTCTGAAATCACGTGTAAGTTTGACTTGAAAACAACAATAGCACTATTTCATCGACTGTGAACAATGTTGTACGTTGGATAGTCATTGGCTGATAATATGAATCACTATTTAGAATTGGCAAAGAATACTTTTCTGAAATATTGTTAAGGAGAAAGTCTGAATATGAATGTGATTATAAAACCGTCTTCAATGAAAATGTGTGTATTTTGAGATAAAAACACAGATAAACATGTTTGTAATGACATGTTGAGTAACCTGTTGGGGTTTAAGATAAGCAGTTTAGGAAATGTCTGGTGTGTCAAATGAAGAGAAGACTCAGAGTTGAAGATACAACTAAAAATTTACTGAAGATAGTTTGCATTTCTATGGCAGAAGGGCTTCACACTCAAGCAAAGGTCGCAGGCCGATCTGACTTGCAGTACAACAATGCAGCAATTACACTCTTTACACAAGTCCAGAAAAGGTGGGATCCAGGTTAACAGTTGTCAATAGTCACAGCAAAAATAGACAATTCTAAATGTGTGCGTCAAGGAAGAATTGTATCTAACTCCAGATATGGATGGCAGCATGGTTCTTGGGGGTCAGGCCGACCCTAAAACTATTAAGAGTTGATCTCCGACCTGTAAAAAGCTTAACCATGGACACAATAGAAGCAAGAGGCAATCTGTTGTGGAAACTCAAGGTTGTTTCTTGTACATTCAGCTGTCTTATCAAACTGGTTCAAAACTGGTTTCATCAACATTTGGCTACAATATCCTCACTACACACAAAGTCTATCTAACATAAAATGGAATTACTTTAAAAAGAATTAACAATCAAAACAGCTAAATTACTGTACACGTCAACATCAAGCTACATTTTTAATCAGCATGCTTTAAGGTGGAAAAGGTGGAATAAATTATAAAACTCTCTACTCACTATTCTTGAGTACTTTTAAGATCAACTACTTTTACGCATACTTTGAGTAGTCTTTACAACAGATACTTTTTACTTGCACTACATGTTTTGGCAAGTAATGGCACTTTCACTTGAGTACGATTTTTCAAACTCTTTCCACCACATGGAGCTGTGTCCCCAAATTGTTATTTTTGCTGCTTGAAACATGTGTTTTCAGTCTTTTATTGTGTTTTTGCAGTCAGCGCTGGTGCTCTGCATGGATGTGGGTTTCTCCATGAGCAACTCTGGACCTGGACAGGAGCCGCCATTTGAACAGGCCAAGAAAGTCATCCAGAAGTTTGTCCAGCGGCAGGTTTGTACAAAAATTAATTGCATCTAAAATAAAAGTTAGTTTTGACATAATATATCTGTATACTATGTATAATTATTATGCATATACATGCATGCATATATTTAAGAAAAAGCTTATATATATATATATATATATATATATATATATATATATATATATATATATACATACACACATAAACAAACATGCATATACATACAACCACACATATATATATATATATATACACACATATACACACACACATATGTATGTATGTATATATATATATATATATATATATATATATATATATATATATATATATATATATATATATATATATATATATATATATATATGTATATATATATGTATATATATATATATATATATATATATATATGTATATATATATATATATATGTATATGTATATATATATATATATATGTATATATATATATATATATATATATATATATATATATATATATATATATATATATATATATATATACATACGTATGTATGTATGTATATATATGTATGTATGTATGTATGTATAAATATATATATATATATATATATATATATATATATATATATATATATATATATACATACGTATGTATGTATGTATGTATGTATGTATATGTATGTATGTATATATATGTATGTATGTATGTATGTATATGTATGTATATATATATATATGTGTATGTATGTATGTATGTATATGTATGTATATATATATATATGTATGTATGTGTATATATATATACATACATACATACATACATACACACACTCACACACACGCACACACACACATATATATACATATGTATGTATGTATGTATGTATATATATATATATATATATATATATATATATATATATATATATATATATATATATATATATATATATATATATAGCCCCACGGCCAAAAGGTCCAAAATTTGTCCTTTTAATTATTTTATGTAATTTAATATTATGTAATATATTTAATGGAATACATTTATATTCAGTATATATTGTAATAAAGTGTAATTTTAAATAACTATGGCAAGTAATTCGAATCCCATAGAGCCTCAAAGCCACAATAATGTGACTCCTTATATTGTACACCTGAGCTTACAAAAGCTCCTTGTCTATTTGCGCATACTTGGCGAATAAAACTCACTTTGGTTCGGATGTCAATTCAAGCTGTTTCTGTGTTTCAGGTGTTTGCTGAGAATAAGGATGAGATTGGTTTGGTGCTGTTTGGTACTGATGGCACCAAGAATCCTCTGGCCAATGACGGTCAGTATGAGAACATCACGGTTCACCGACACCTCATGATCCCTGATTTTGAACTGCTGGAGGAGATTGAGAGAGAACTGCAACCTGGCGGTCAGCAGGCAGACTGTATCCTTCCTGTTACACTACAGTATATACAGCAGAAGACAACATTTATTAGCACTTCTGTGACATTTTAATTCTTTTTCAAATATTTTTTCCATGTGCTGTTTAATGGAGAGAAGATTTTTTTCAAGCATAATGATTGTAATAATTTACAATAATTATTATTATTATTATGTCGTTGTTATCTAAGTGATTTGATAAAAAGCTGTTAATTAAGTCATAAAAATGAAATTTATTTAATATTTTAAAACTGCATTTTTAGTTCTGTGTTTCTACATCGTCAAAAAAAAAAATACATCAACTTAAATCAAAATGAGAAATATTTGCTCCTTTCTCATCTTGATATATTAAACATAGTCTTCTGAAGACTATGGGTGGTCGTGCTTTTTCGTACAGGGCGCCAAAGCAATGCAATGGCCTACCCAGCAGGATCAGGAATGCTGTTTCTCTGGATTGTTTTAAGAAACTTAAGACTCACCTTTTTACCATTGCTTTTAACTTTAATTGATTATTTTTGTTATTTTATCATTCAGTTGTATTGAATCATTCATATTTTATTGCGGTCTTTTATTTATTATTTTTTTTGACTGTTTTTACTGTTCTGCATTGTTTGCCTTGTATGCCTGTTAGCGCTTCGGGACTGAGTAAAGCACATTATTAATAAAATGTATTATTATTATTATTATTATTATTATTATTATTATTAAACCTTTTCATTACCTTTTATTTTATTTCAAGCAATGATTATTTTAGTTTCAGTTTATTATAGCAATAACCCTGTTAAATTATTAAAATATTAAAGGTCATAAGGCCTATAAGTTTTGAACATGAAAGTCACTAATACAATAAATGATATTATTAGTATTTTATGTGTTAATGTTCCTTGACATTTTCATCAGGGCTCGATGCTCTGGTGGTTTGCATGGACCTTCTGCAAAATGAAACCATGTGAGATAGTTTAGCACCATTTTCCTGTTCCTTTAAATGCATTTATGCCCTCTAAAGGAGTTTTTTATGCTTCTGTCACTCTTTTCATCTGTTTTAAGGGGGAAGAAGTATGATCGTCTGAACATCGCCTTGCTGACGGATCTGAACATCCAGACTTCAGAAGATCAGCTGGATATTATCATTCAGAACCTGAAGAAAGCTGGAATCACCCTGCAGTTTTTGTAAGAAATAAGAATAAGAAAGATTACTTGTACTGACAGGCCAAAAGATTATTCTTGGGGAAAAAAAAGCTGTGCACTTTTATGTCATCAATTGTCAGATGCTACAGTATATGTTTATAACAGGGACGTTCTCCCTCAAAATAAGATGCAAAGTGGCCCAGATTTGATATTTAAAATTCGTCATAATCAGAAATAGCTTTATTGCCAAATTTCTATACACACACATGGAATTTGTTTCGGTGACAGGACATAATTAAGTATAATCAAGTAATTAGATAAACTTTAACAACAATAATAGCACTAATAGACAATAAATAAGTGCATGAATAACAATATAGTAAAAAAAAACGTTAAGAAGAACAGATTTAGCTTGACAGATGGTACAAAGAGAAGGTTTGTTAGTATCTTATTTTATTTTATATAGATATTTGTTATTTACCATTTATTGTATATCCATGCATCACATTATTATTGACATTTTTATCAAAGTGAACGAACTACAGAGAAAGTTTTTAATATAGTCTTCTGCTGGAACCCAGGGCAAATACTGGACTATTTGGACATGAACAAGCCGACAAAGCCGAAAAAACAGCCCTTACAGGAAAGCTAAAAGGAGTGCAAAAGCCCACCTTCGGATCTAAAGCAACTAATAAAAGGCTATAATGGCAAACAGAATGAGATCAATGCCCAGAAAATAAACTTTTTGAAATTCATCCAGAAAAAGGAAGAAAATCTAATTTATTTTTTAACTCAAGACATGATGAGATTGTTTATAGAAAATGCCGCATTGGACACATGAGACTCACGCATGAACATTTACTCAAAGGTGAAGAATCCCCAAAATGTCTATATTGCTACAGAAACCAAACTGTTAAATATATTCTTGTGGAATGCCCCATTTTTAATGTTATCAGACAACGATTTTTTTATCTGAAGAGACTTTAAATGAAATATTTTTAAATGTGAATCCTTCTAAAATTGTAGATGTTTTTAATCAAAAGTAAACCTTTAAAAACTGTTTTAGATTTTTATAATATATATTATCATTATTATTATTATTTATGTATTTAACCTTGTATATTATTTATTGCTGTTGATGACTTTTAATTGTTAGAATATTTTTATAGTTATAGAAAAGTGGTATTTATAAAATGTGGTAAACTTAATCTGTTTTTTTATTATCATGACATAGCCAAAGAAGCTAAAATGGCAACAAAATTAAAACTCTCTCTCTCTTGTATATGCATACATTGTAAAAAAGATCATAAAATAAAATGACAAAGAAAATAAAATATTTTTTGATTTCTGTTTCTAGTTAAGAGTTACAAATGTTTGTGAGCAAAATGAATGGGGTTTTGATTTTATTATGAACAAAAAAAGTTTATCATAAAAGTTGTTACAATTTAAAATAAAACAATATGCATTTTATTTAATAGAAAATATACATGGATAATAAGGTAATATTAAGGTAAAAAACATAATAAATAAAAGCATTTTATTTTTAATATGCAATTGGTAGTTCTCTACAAAAGTTTATTGTTCATACATTGCATAATAGATTAAAATCAGCATAAATAATAAATAATTTTGCTGTAAATTAATTTTAAATTAAATGTTCTATTTTCCGATACGGGGACTTGAGTGAAACACATGGGGTTGAGTTTATTAAAAACTGATAAATCATAAAAAATGTTACATTTTTATAAAAAAAAAAATCAATATCAAATTACTTTTAATAAATAATATACAGGGGGTAATAAGATGAAATATTAATAAGATAAAGCTCTAAATCAGGGGTCTCAAACTCAATTTACCTGGGGGCCGCAGGAGGCAAAGTCTGGGTGAGGCTGGGCCGCATAAGGGATTTCACAAAAAAAAAGTCCTCAAATGTCATTATTAACAGTTTTAATTATTTCTTCTGATCATGAAGTGTCCTGAACATTAATAGAACATTGAGTGAAGATTATGAACAGTTCTTCTGAACATGGCATCTTTTGCCTACTTCTTGCTGCCAGAGACTTGACAGCGCTTCTTCTCACAAATCTGAACCACATTTGGCTTTAGAGCGGAAGCAGTTGAGACCCTCAGTATGGCTTGAAGATGATCATCATTAAATCTAGACCTGTACTTTGACTTATTGAAGTCCTAGGGAAAAAAGTGGGGGAACTCACTCAAAACTTTCATTCCCTCACCTAAAAAAAAGGCGTATATATGTATAAATAAAACACCCCCACCCCACTCCAGTCACATCAGTCTGTACCAGTCTGTATCTACCTATAATATCAACAGGGCAGGCACGTGCACACATAGGGCTCAACCTGTGCAGAGCACATGCCCTTTTTAGTCTTGCATAGAAAGTGCCCTTCCAAAATTATCAAAAGTGGCCCCGCGACGCGACACACCCTCGGTCCCGCCCTTCAGTAGGCGCGCGACAACACAGCTGATCAGAACGCGCGCGACAACGCGCATTGAGTGACAAGCGCGCTGTGTACGGATAGAATCAGCGGAGCGGGGAGCGCTCTCTCTCCCCGCTCCGCTGATTCTGTCAGAGTACAGCGGTCGGCGCGGGCCACAAAATATTGCACTGAGGGCCGCAAATGGCCCGCGGGCCGCGAGTTTGAGACCCCTGCTCTAAATAGACAAATACTGAAAAACAATTTTATTTAAATTTGAAGATGGTAGTTCTTTACAAAACTTTGTTAATAATACATTGCTAAATGGATAAAAAAAATTGTAGAAAATAAATGATTTTGGTGTCATTTATTTTATGTAATTTTCTAGTTGGGAGGTTCTTATTTTATTTATGAATATTTAGTTTAAAAACAAATACATTTTTTAAAAAACATTTTTATGATAAAATTTAAAAAAAATACTTTTTGCTAAGTAATATACAGTTGAAGTCAGAATTATTAGCCTTTGAATTTTTTTTTCTTTTTTAAATATGTACTAAATGATGTTTAACAGGGCAAGAAAATTTTCACAGTATGTCTGATAATATTTTTTCTTCTGGAGAAAGTCTTATTTGTTTTATTTCAGCAAGAATAAAAGTAGTTTTTAATTTTTAATACATAATTTTAAGGTCAATATTATTAGCCCCTTTAAGCTATATTTTTTTCCAATAGTCTACAGAACAAACCATCATTTTACAATAACTTGCCTAGTTACTCTAACCTGCCATGTTAACCTAATTAAATACATAGTTAAGCCTTTAAATATCACTTTAAGCTGTATAGAAGTGTCTTGAAGAATATCTAGTCAAATATTATTTACTGTCATCATGGCAAAGATAAGAAATGAAATATTGAAACTATTATGTTTATAAATGTGCTGAAGAAATCCGCTCTCCTTTAAACAGAAATTGGCGAAAAAATAAACAGGGGGGTAAAATTCAGGGGGGCTAATAATTCTGACTTCAACTGTACATGGGGCTTATAAGATAAAATATGTCACTAGTAGATAATAAATTAAAACACAATAAATACATTGTGATTTGAACGTGCTCATGTTAGTTCTCTATATTATTGGTATTTCTGTATTGATTTGTTGTGTTTAATTGATTCAGTTTGCCGTTCCCTGTGGATGTTGAGGATGAAGCCGGAGGTGGAGGTGATGCAGCAGGACCCTCAGCGCCTCCGTCCCGTCCAGGAAAAGGCTTGAGTCGCCAACAAACACAAGGCCTGGAGATGGTCAAACACATCATGAGCAGCCTGGAGGACGAGGACGTCCTGGAGGAGGTCTACACATTCAGGTTAGGGCTGGGACAAAACTATCATATCACAGTTTTTTCCAGGAAAACCACGATTCTTTCTTATTCAATTATTTTTTTATTTATTTAGCACAGGCGTGTCCAAACTACGGCCCGCGGGCCATCTGCGGGCCGCAATCAGTTTTGTGGCGGCCCGCGAGGCTTTTTATAAACATCAATAGAATCTGGCCCGCTATACAAAAAATTAACGTAATTCAATAAATAACCACCGGGTGTCGCTATTACATGCATTCAATTAAGCAGCAGTTCTTGTTATTATCTATCTATCTGTCTGTCTGTCTGTCTGTCTGTCTGTCTGTCTGTCTCTCTGTCTGTCTATCTATCTACACACAGTTGAAGTCTGAATTATTAGCCCCTCTTTGATTTATTCTTTTTTAAATATTTCCCAAATGATGTTTAACAGAGCAAGGACTTTTTCACAGTATGTCTGATAATATTTTTTCTTCTGGAGAAAGACTTTTGTTTTATTTCGGCTAGAATAAAAAGCGGTTTAAATTTTTTATGAACCATTTTAAGGTCAAAATTATTAGCCCCTTAAGTCTTCAGAACAAACCATTGTTATAAAATAACTTGCCTAATTACCTTAACTTGACTAGTTAACCTAATTAACCTAGTTAAGCCTTTAAATGTCACTTTAAGCTGTATAGAAGTGTCTTAAAAATATCTAGTCAAATATTATTTACTGTCATCATGGCAAAGATAAAATAAATCAGTTATTAGAAATTAGTTACTAAAACTAATATGTTTAGAAATGTGTGGAAAAAAATCTTCTCTCCGTTAAACAGAAATTGGGGAAAAAATAAACGGGGGCTAATAATATATATATATATGCGTGTCTGTGTGATGTATGTAAAATTTGGCCCGCGGCAACGTTTGTTTTTTTGCATCTGGCCCTCGGCCCAAAAAGTTTGGACACCCCTGATTTAGCATATGCTTGTATAACAGTAAGTATGTGACGTGGAATATAATTCATCTTCATTTCTATAGCTCTTTTACAATGTAGATTGTCAAAGCAGCTTTATGTAGATGAAGTTCTAGTACAATAAATTGGTTTCAGTCCATCTTTCACTGTAGAAGTTCAGTTTTGAAGACAGTAAATCAGTGTACATGTGCAGGGAATTTACAGTACTCTGAGATAATAAATTCAGAAACTGGTGTCACTATAGCTGCGTTCACACTGCAAGGCATAGTGCTCAAATCTGATCCGATTTATTTTGCATGGCTGTTCACTTTGTTGTTAGAGATGTAGCCAATATCAGATCTGCAGCATGAACAGATCATGGTCCTAAACTGTCTCGTATGCGCAAAAGAACAATTGCAGACAGCATAAAATGTCTAATTATGCACACAGTGGGTTCTATTTTAACGATTTGGGTGCAAAGTCTGAAGCGCAGGGCGCAAAAGCATTAAAGGCGTGTCCGAATCCTCTTTTGCTATTTTAAGAATGGAAAAATATGCTCTGCACCCCGGTGCATGATCTAACAGGGTTGTGCTTATCTTCTTAATGGGTTCTGGGAGTGTTTTTAACATTACGTGCATTAAACCAATCAGAGTCGCATCTCACATTCCCTTTTAGAGTCAGTTGCGTCACGCCATGGCGCATTTGCTATTTCCTTAGGTGGACTTCACTAGTGAGCAAACAATTAAACAGATCATCTGCAGCACGAGGATAAAGAACGAGCCTACTCAATTCGTCCTCTTTACTTTCACTTTCTCTCTTTCATGGATAAGGAAACGTGTTGTACGCACAGACATCCATTAGCCTACATAATTTATTTTGTTTGTAAGGCGCAAAGATTTGTTTCAAATCTATTTCTAAATTCTAGGGGTGTAACGATTTATCGTTGTACGATTTATTGCGATGCAAAAATGTCACAATATGCATCGTGGCGTTATGACGATTTGATTACGATATGATGTCTGTTTTCTCTTATTAGTTGAGCTGTTTGCACGTGAGCTACATTCCACCTGCTGTCGCACGTGAGTTCAGATTGCAGCAGCAGTATTGTTAGCAGACCAAAATGAGTGGAGTTAAAATAGAGGATGGCTCATCCTCTCAAAATCAGACGTCTGGCAACATTTCGGTTGTACAGTCATTGCTTTAGACTCGTCCGCTTTTTGACACGCATACTGGGTCAAACATCCTAAGTTTTAAAGTCTTCACAGTGATTTACATACTTTGCACAGCGACAGGGATACCTCCTTATGGTGTTGAAAGAGTCACATACTGTATTTATAAGTACAATTCACCCTAAAATATCATTCTGTCTTCATATAATGTTCCCACCGCAAAATCACACATGACGTGAGCTGACCGTGAGCTGTTACTACAGAGGGCGGATTATGATAGACGCGCGTATGGCAAGCCGTTTTAGCATTTAAACCTTTGTTCTGACTAACCATAAATATATTTAGAGATATCTCTAATTATATTTTGACTAGTCATAATTATAATTCGACTAGTCAGCATGACAATTAGAGATATCTGCAATTACAATTGTACTAGTACGAAATCAGATTGGAGATATCTGCAAATATATTATGACTAGTCATATTCCTCCATTGACTTCCATTGAAAAATATTTGCAGATATCTCTAAATGAGTTTTGACTAGTCACAATTGTAATTAGAGATATCTCTAAATGAATTGAATTAAATATGAATTAAATACCTGGAAATGTGGATTTTTTTGCAAACACAAAAAACGCAAGTGACCAAGCAAAGCCTTAAGCTCTTACTGTTAAATTCAATTGAATAGAAAGTTTTTTTTTTTTTTTGCACCTTTACTTAAATTGTTCCTTAATTTTGTCTCTGTCATTTCAATAATATATTTTAAGACGTTTTTAAATTGTTTTATTTTTCAGAGACAGGCCTGTTTAATTTATTTTCTTAAAGAAGGTTCAGTTTAACAAGTTGAAACAAAAGAAATACATAAAAAATAGTTTACTTGGTAAAATTTGCATTTCAGTTTAATTTTCAATTTTTATTCCAAATATCGTGATACATATCGAATCGTGAACATTATATCGTGATACACATCGTATCGTGAGCTGAGTGTATCGTAACGAATAAATGAACAATAATAATGAAGTGTGGTCAAAAAACTGAGTTATATCCTAATACACATGCTGCCCCATATGGTCCAAAATCTGACAGGTGGGCAAATCTAAGCTTGTTTTTAATAAAACAAATATAAATATGCATATAATAAATAATACTGCTAATAATAATAACAATATACAAAAGCAAATTGTCTTGAATAAACTAATAGTTTTTATATTGATGTAGAAAATAACTTTTTTTTAATGTTTTAATCCGTTAATTCTTTTATATTTGTACCCTATATATGTATTAAGCAATGTGTAAGCGAAACACACAACTAACGCGCTCTGCGCTGGACTTTGGACCTGCTTTCAGCTGGTCTATTGAACAGTCTTTTAGTTTCTCAAAATAGCAACAATGCACCTTAACCCGCCTCTTCGTCACCTTGGAATTATAAGGTTCTATTTGCGTTCTAAATAATTTTGAGATACTGAGTTTCAGTAGTTCAATAGTTTCAATAGTTTTTGTATTCCATAGCGAACAGTATGTGTGTGACATTTGATTTTTAAATAAAAGTCTTAAAATAGAAACAACTTATTGAAAAACATCCCATAGTGTAAATAAGTTGTCATTTAATAAGAATTTATCAATAACTAAATTTTGACAAAGATGTCAGATAGAACCTTATAATTCTAAGGTGACGTCTTATTTAGACCGAAACACCCATGAGTCCACAAAGTGGCGCAAATGGATTTGCTATTTAAACAACATGGCAGAAAATGGAAAAATTAAGGTTGCATTGGTCTGAAAATAGCAACACGTCAGTGCAAACATTTCTTTAATTTATCAGGTAACGTGTCACACCGTCACATAGATATATACATTAGATGTCGCCTACCCTGTTGTTGTCTATTGGAAGGAGTGCGTCAATAGAGCCGCCATTTTGAAACAGGATAGCGCTTTTTTTTAAATGAATGCGGGACCAAGGTACAGTGGAGGACTGTGGCCATCCAAAGCCAGAGATATACACATATACACATTTATCTATGATCGGTTTTCCTGGATGTTAGTAGCAATTTTTTTTTAATTACGAAATTATAATTTTACATCACTTTACTACATTGATGGATCAGTGACCGCACGGGCATTCCTGACAAAAAGCTTGTGTTTGAGTGTATGGAAATGTACTATTCACCCTCCCTGTTAAATTTGATCTAATCATGTCCTGAAACACAGCTCCTCTCCTGCTTTCACCTCTCATACTGACGGAGGGAGCGATTCGTTTGTGAATGAATCTTCGTTATGAACGACTCCTTCACTAGCCGACATTAATACAAGTTTCTGGCAGCGCAGCATCTCGTTGTCATATTTCTTTTGCATTGTTTGCTGATTTTATTCAACAAAACTAGCATAAGCCGAGTGTTTAGTGCGAGTTGGTGCTACTTTGACTTAAAGTGAATGCAGTAAGTGACTGTTATCATCAATAACGTGACCTGATTAGCACAAAAGTTCAGAACATACAAAAACAGAAAAAAACTTAATATTACCTATGAAATGTTCTGCCTTTGTGCTTTGTTTTTTTTGTTTGCTCACTACTACACCCGTAGACAGCGCTAAAGTCCCGCATCTTAACGTAATAACACTGTCTTGGCTAGTGCGGTTGAATGACATTTGTCCTGGGAGCACTGTACCAATGTGGCGGCGCTATTGACGCATGCTCAGAGTCCCTATGCGATATCTAGTGTATATATCTATGACACCGTCAGTACACTGCTTCAGTCTTTTACTTTCACACTTGTACTGTGTAATTTTAGCGTACACCTCAGATACTGTTGGTTGGTTCCTGCTGGTTCTGCACCTTTTTACCAACCAAGTTTGTCGACCCATTATAACGACACAGATCACTCTGCCTATTCATGCCAGAGTCCTGAGGAAAAAGTGATTGACAGGTGGTCATTTGTGTGTAAATTATCTTCATTTATTTATGATTTGGTTATGGGTAAAACAAAGACCATGCTTGTCAGGTAGTTGAAATGGTAGGCTACAAATAAGTAATTAGTTATGAATTAATTACTCATAAATAATTAATTCACCACCATCGTCCATCGTGATGTTTCACATTAGACATCGTACAATGTCAAATTGGTCGACATCACCCAACCCTAGTGCACGCATAGCACTCACCTCCTTCTCAGTTGTTGCAGATGTGTGATTGTGGTGTTGTTTTCTGCAGTGACGCTCTGGAGAAACTCTCCATCTTCAAGCGTATTGAAAGGAGGCCGATGGCATGGCCGTGTCAGCTCACCATCGGCAGCTCTCTGTCTATTCGCATTGTTGGATATAAAGCTGTGAGTTTGTGTTGATCAGTCAAATGCATGATATGTTTGTTTTTATAAGTGACCCTAGACCTGAATTTTTAGCCGCCCTGTGAATTTTTCCCCAATTTCTGTTAAAGAAGAGCAGATTTTTCTTAACACATTTCTCACTCATTATAGTTTATTAACTCATCTCTAATAACGGATTTATTTTATCTTTGTCATGATGACAGTAAATAATATTTGACTAGATATCTTTCAAGACACTTCTATACAGCTTAAAGTGACATTTAAAGGCTTAACTACCCTTCATGGAAATTATTAAACCTTAATGTAATAAAATTAAGGAAAGTCTTTCCTCCCCCAAATTACTGACAGACATTTGATTTTGATGTTTCTTTTATTTTATAAAAAAGTTTCTATTTAGTCATTTTAAACTCAGCTTTATTAAAATTTCTAGACCAGTTTTTGTGAATTAGCAGACTTTCTTTCCCCAAAATATCGACACAACTTTCATTTTAAATTACATTTTGTTTTGCAGATTAGTAAAAATGACACTTTTTCTTAACTTTGTTTGACATTTGAATTTAAAAAAAAAAAGTTTCTATTAATATTTTTGCCCTTTAATTCATTAAAATTGCTAGACCTCGTTTTATAAATTAGCAGACTTTTAAAAAATATTTTTAATTTAAATATAATATTCATTCAATTATTGTTTTTCTCTTTGGCTTAGTCCCTTTATTAATTTGGGGTGGCCACAGCGGAATAAACTGCCAACTCCAGCACATGTTTTATGCAGCGGATGCCCTTCCAGCCGCAACCCATCTCTAGGAAACATCCATGCACACTCATACACACTCATACCCAATTCACCTGTACCGCATGTCTTTGGACTGTGGGGGAAACCAGAGCACCCGGAGGAAATCCACACGAACGCAGGGAGACTATGCAAACTCCACACAGAAACGCCAAATGAGCCAAGGCTCAAACCAACGACCTTCTTGCTGTGAGGATACAGCACTACCTACTGCGTCGCCTTAAATATAATATTTATAAGAATAAAAATTGTATTGATTAAAGTGTTTTTAGATCTAGATATATGAAACATTTTTAAATACTTTTGGAATAGCAAATTAACACAACACACTATTTAAATACATGTTTGTTAGTTAGTTTGTTTGTTTGTTTTTTCACAGTTTCCCATTCATTTTCTAACAATCCCCAACACAGTTTCATGGTGAAATTAAAAAATTTTCTTTCTTTGCATGACAATATAATAGGTGTGACTTTTTTATCCTCATGTTTGGCATCTCTGCTTTGTTAGCATTTCTGTCCTGAACTAATGTTGTTTTTGATGTTCGTAAGGTGACAGAGGAAAAGGTGAAGAAGTCCTGGACAATTGTGGACGCTCAGAGTCACCAGAGAGATGACGTGAAGAGAGAGACAGTTTACTGTCTGAACGATGATGATGAAACTGAGGTGCAGAAAGACGACACAATACAAGGTGCATTACAAAAACTTCAAATATTATATCCACTCTTATTGTTGCAGCTCTCATTCATCATAATATCAGCTCATGTTAGTTGTTTTATATTTGTTTTATAATGAAACTATCACTGTCTCTCCACTGCACCAATAGCTAGTGTGTGGTGAGCGCACTGGCACCATTGTCCTGTGGCAGCCGTCGCATCATTTAAGTGGATGCTGCACACTGGTGGTGGTGTGGAGAGTCAAATTCTCCTCATGAAGTGTTTTGGGTGTATGGTCATACATGATAAATGTGCTAAATAATTACACATTACATTACAGTGTTATTTTATTTGCTTTTTAAATTCTTTTTTCAAATTATACAGAATTTAACATAATTTTGCGTATATTAGAATTTTTTTCAATTTTAATTTCAGTTAATGTAGATCAACTACATTGTTGTTTTAGTATTGTTTTATTTTGAATCATACTTTCTTAATTTTAAAATAAGTCATATTATTATTTAATATTAATTTAAAATATATACACAACTGGTCAAATGTTTGAGGTCAGTAGGATTTTTAAATAGGTTAAAATAAGCTTCTCCTGCTCACCAAGGCTGCATTTATTTAATCAAAAATACTGCACACATTGTAAAGTTGTGAAATGTAATTGTACTATAAAAAACTGTTCAAAAGTAGTTTATAATTTAATTTAATAATTTATTCCAGTGATTGTAAAGATGCATTTTTCACCTTTATTTATCCAGGCTTTAGAATCATAAATCACTCTAATATTTATTATTATTATTATTATTATTATTATTACTATTATTTGTACTAGTAATAAAAGCAATAATGACTGGAGTAATAGTTTTATTTAAAACTACATAAAATAAGAGAGCAGTTATTTAAAATTGTAATAAATATTAAACAATCTAACATTTTTTTTTTACATTTAACAAATGCCGCCTTGAACTGAATAATTTTCTTAAAAAAACTGACCTCAAACATGTTGTTTATTGTATATTTGGTGTTGTAGTGTATATAAAAAATATATTAGAAAAAAAGTAAATTAATTATTTTTATTTTGAGTCATTTTAATTTGTCAACTGCAACTCTTTTAGAATTGTTTTATTAAGTGTCTTACATCCTCACACATTTTTTTATTTTATTTTAAATTGTATTCTGTTCAATTATATTAATATTATTTTTTAAAATATATTTTTAAAATATATTAGGAGCTAATAATTTAAAATAATTTTATTTTAGTTTTAAATAATTGCATTTTAGTTCTAAAAAATAAATAAGCTTTCTATGAATGTTTGGTTTGTTTTGGACAATATATGGCCGAGATACAGCTATTACAAAATTCATTCATTCATTCAACTTCGGCTTAGTCTCCTATTTATCTGGGGTCGCCACAGCAGAATGAACTATGCTAGCATACGTTTTACGCAGCTGATGCCCTTCCATACACTCTCGCATTTACACACAAACACTCATACACTATGGCCAATTTAGTTCTTCCAATTCCCCATGTGTTTGGACTGTGGGGGAAACCGGAGCACCCAGAGGAAACCCACAGCAACACGGGGAGAACATACAAACTTCACCCAATGCCAACTGACCCAGCTGAGACTTGAACCAGCTACCTTCTTCCTTTGAGGCGACAGTGCTAGCCTCTGAGCCACCGTAATTACAAAATAGTAATTATTAAATAATTTTGACTGATGCAATGTATTGTTGGCTATTCTTACAAAATACTCATGCAACACAAGACAACATTTAACAGTTGTTTTCAATGTATTCATTGTTGTAAAGCTGATCTGATCATCTGTACTGTATAGAAATCATTATGGCTTTTTAATGCCTTGTGTTGTTTTTACAGGTTACCGTTATGGAAGTGACATTGTGCCGTTTTCAAAGGTAGACGAGGAGCAGATGAAATATAAGCATGATGGGAAGTGTTTCTCTGTGCTTGGCTTCACTAAACAGGAGCTGGTAAGATATCGTTCAGCAGATGGTGCTATTTTCACATCCACGTTCAGGACAAATTCTTCAGTGTCAGCGATTTTTACAAATTCTGCTCTGTAGGTTTTATTAAATGGGTCTTCATTATGGTGCTTTTCTGAATCTCTGACTTGAAATTGTGTGATCATAATGATAGGATATAGTATTACATCCCCCATAAATAAAAATAGTTACCTCTATTAATATGTACAGATGAAGGCCGAATTATTGTGTGTGTATTTTCCTGTGTATTTTAAAGTGACATTTAAAGGTTTAACTAGGTTAATTAGGTTCATTAGGCAGGTTAGGGTAATTAGGCAAGTCATTGTATAACAGTGGTTTGTTCTGTAGACATTCGAAAACAAATATTGCTTAAGGAGGCTAATAATATTGACCTTAAATGAGGCAGACTGGAATTATGTTTGCTTAAAAGCTCAAACACAAACAATAAATACCAGGTTTAAACTACTTCAATATAAATGGTTAATGAGAATGTATATAACCCCTGTGAAACTTCATCATATGTCTGCTAATATTCCAGATGTGTGCTCTAAATGTTTAGATGATAAAAGAACACTATATCACTGCCTCTGGCAATGTCCTAAAATACAAAAGTTTTGGAAAGATATAACTGAATGTATGTCAGACACGTTTAATATTAAAATTCCTTTAAATGCCAAGCTCTGTATTCTTGGGTTGTATCCTAAGGAACTTACAATTGGAAATACAAGAATTTTGGATTTTGGTTTCCTTCAAGCTAGAAGGGCTATAGCATTATACTGGAAACACATGGATGCTCCATCCATAGAAATGTGGAAAAAAGAAATATTGAACTGTATTGGTCTGGAGAGACTTAACTTATATCATCTAAGGCAAGCAGAAGGACTTTGACTATCTTTGGGAACCATATATGAATATTATGTAAATTGTGTGTTTGTAAACATGTTTTTTATTTATTATTACCTTTTTTTAAAAACTTTTTTCTTTTCTTTTTTTTGTATTATTGTGTTATTGTTTATGTCACACATATATATAATTTAAATATTGTGTGTATGTATATATATATGTATGTATATGTATTTGTGTGTATGTATATATATATATATATATATATATATATATATATATATATATATATATATATATATATATATATATATATATATATATATATACATATATTTACCTATTTGAATATGTATATGTGTGTATGTATAAGTGTATATACATATATATAAGAAGGGTGTAGATATGTGCTGTGTAGGCTTGATGGGGTGAAAAGGAAAAAAATCAATAAACATATTGGGAAAAAATAATAATATTGACCTTAAAATGGTTTAAAAAAAATAAAAACTGCTTGTATTCTAGCCAAAATAAAATAAATAAGACTTTCTATAGAAGAAAAAATATTATAGGAAATACTGTGAAAATTTCCTTGCCCTGTTCAACATAAATTGGGAAATATGTGAAAAACATACACAGTAAGGCTAACGATTTTGAGTTTAACTCTATATAGTGACTATTTATTTGTTTTTGTCTGATTCAGATTCCTCGTCATCAGTTTATGGGAAGCCAAGTTGTCAAAGTTTTTGCACCCAGAGATGATGAGGTGAGTTTTACCAAGCATTTGTAAAGTTTTGCTGTTATTTTAATGATCACCAATAATTCTCATTTGAATACTTGCTCAAAAACACACATGTATCACATAAAATTAATGTGTTTCAAATATTCTTCTTTTCAAAATTATAATTAACAAAATAATATTTTATTTAATGTTAAAAAGACATTTATCTTTTTCACAGTTTATAATTTATAAAAAGAATACTGTATATGCATTGATAGTATGTTGTTTTAATGTTCTGTGAAGTTTTTGGGAATATTTTTCATCAAAGAAATACAGTAGAAACAGAAATAATGTGAAATATTATTTAGTTTACATTTAAAACAACTACTTTATATTTGAATATATTCTGGAATGTAAACTGTGACGTACAGCGGACTTTTTAGCATCATTACTCCAGTCTTTAGTATCACAATATGGACACACTTTACAATAAGGTTCATTAGTTAATGTTAAGTAATGTATTTACTAACATGAACATACATTGAACAATACATTTACTACAGTATATATTCATGTTAATAAACGTTAGTTAATGAAAATACAGTTGTTCATTGTTAGTTCATGTTAACTCATGGTGCATTAACTAATGTTAACAAGCATGGACTTGGATGTTAATAATGCATTAGTAAATGTTCAATTATGATTAATAAATGCTGTACATGTGTTGTTCATGATTAGTTCATGTTAGTAAATGCAATAACTAATGAACCTTATTGTAAAGCGTTACCCACAATATCCTTCAGAAATCATTGTAAGAACAATTGGATCTTCTAATTTGATCATCATTTCTGATCATTATTATAATGTTAGAAATATTCAGTTCGATTCATGTTTATTTATATAGCACTTTTACAATGTAGAATGTGTCAAGCAGCTTAACATAGTTCTAGCAAAGTCCAGATTTCAGAGTTGAATTTCAGTTTAGTTTAGTGTGTTAAAGAGCCCATATTATACATGAAATAGGGTCATATCTTGGTTGTAAGGGTCTCCAACAACAGTCTAATATGCATGCAAGGTTAAAAAATCTTTCATGGTCTTAT
The DNA here is from genome assembly GCF_052040795.2 of Danio rerio. Classification (NCBI taxonomy): domain Eukaryota; kingdom Metazoa; phylum Chordata; class Actinopteri; order Cypriniformes; family Danionidae; genus Danio; species Danio rerio. The sequence continues at coordinate 55,003,359 of NC_141029.1, read as the reverse complement.
AATCTGCATTTATTTTTACCTAATTATCCCAGCGACTCCCATATGAATCGTCCAGTGATCTATTTGTTCCCAAACCCCTCCTTAGCGCGAAGCTAATCTGCGCTGATTGGACCAATGACAGTCTGTCGCGATTGGTCGACTGCCTTCAGTCAGAGAGTGAAATGCCCAACAGCTAATCAGCAATATAAAAAGTAATCACAGTTCATACATGCTCGATAGTGTAGGGGTGGATTTTAGCTGCCACACACACACAAAAACACACACACACACACACCTCCGGACGACAACTTCTGCCCGCACCCGCTAGGTTTTAGCCTGAGAACCCGCCCCGTTTTCTGCCCGTCGCGCCCGATCCCGCTAAAGAGCGGGGGAGAACACAACCAAAAATCACCCAGCTATACAGTCCAGACAGCCAAGCTGTGTGTTCAAACACACACACAGCACCAAGCACACAAAGCTCTCTCTCTCTCTCGCTCTCTCTCATAGGCACGCGTGCGCACTAACACACACACAAGCACCAAGCAGACACATAGGCAAAGCTCTCTCTTTCTCATTCGCATAGCAATATCCGTGATATTGCTGGACAGCCCGCTCCCGTCCCAAATTAAACCCGTTACCGACCACTCCCGCGATTTATTCGGAAATGCAGACCTCTACCACGGAGCTCCATAAGCAAAGCAGCACGCGTCGCGTTTTTAACTTGACTTTGCACGCGATAAGAGAATAGCCAGTTAACCTGATACAGTACACGCGGTTACAAGTAACAAATCACAACTAAATACATTTGCAAGCTAGAGTCAACGAGGCAACAACTTTAACCGCACGTACTTACACTTGAGAAATAGAGGAAGAAACCCATCCTGACGTCCATCAGTAAGTCACTCTTTACTGATCCTTCCTTTAACAAACGCCGATGAAGTATTCTTTGTAGCATGTAGTTTCCAGAAGTTTCCAGTAGTTTCCAACTGCTTGGTTATAATGCTGATGTTTCGTCTTTGGGTAGACCCTCGATAATATCCATCTGCAGTGTGACTTCAATCGACCGGCATGTTTGTGTGTGTGTGTTTGTGTGTGTGTCTGGGTTTCTGCGTAAGAGGGCGGGGCCTCAGGTTTCAAATCTCCCCGGTTTGCGCGTGCACGTGAATAACTTGGTTTCGTTCGTACGTCATGGCGAAACACCTAATGACTCGGTATCAAGGCGACTCGTTTGAAGCACTATGAGTCGACTCTTTTATAGATGAATCAACAGTTTTAAACACTGTACACTTACAGATTTAAGCCTTAGCTGGATACTTCACTTCACTTAGAGCTGTGTTACACACTACATGGAGGGGAATTTTCAAAAACCCATAATATGGGCTCTTTAAGTTTCACTGCTGGAAGTCCAAACAGTGAAGAGCAAATCTACGGAAGCGCAGCTTCGATTCGAGCAAGCCAGTGGTTACAGTGGCAAGGGAAAAAAAACTTCACTAATTGACTAAGTGAAGGGAAAAAACCTCGAGAGACTAAGCTCTGTTGGGCACGACCTTTATTCTTCTGGCCAAACTTCCTGGGTGGAGCTGCAGTCTAGGAGCCCGAGGCCGGAGAAGCTGGATGTCCGTCCAGGCGTGAGTAGGTCACCGGCGGGTGGTCAGGCTGGCCCACAGGATCAATGCAGGGACTCGTTTGTCACTGTGGTCTTTCAGAAATCAGTCTCATGCACTCCATTCCTCCATGACCCTCTCAGCATCAGCTCAGGATACAGCCTGGTCCAGGATTATGGAGACCTTGAGATTACCTCTTCACAGGTCTTGGATCATCAATGGCGCTGGATAATCTCTGGGGGCCTCGAAATGAGTATTCCCACATGGAAATAGAGAATAAGGAAATTAATTGGCGTAGCTGCTGTTCATAGTGTATTTAAACGACGTGCAAAATTATAGTGTTATAAATGAAAATAGCAGGTATTTTAAACAAAAATGTAAAGCATATAAGAGTTTCTAACACAGTGTCTGGTGTATTAAGGAGGAATGTGTCCTGCAGGTGGTTGTCAAGCCTGCTCACCTGCGTGGAGCACATTCATGCATCATACCGCTATGTGACACATTGAGTGTGCTTTACTAAAAAGATCGGTCTTTAATTTAGTTTTGAACTGACTGAGTGTGTCTGAGCCCCAGACATTATCAGGAAGGCTATTTTAGAGTTAAGGAGCCATAAATGAGAAGGCTCGGCCTCCTTTAGAAGGCTTTGCTATTCTAGGTACCACCAGAAGCCCTGAGTTTTGAGATCTAAAAGAGCAGGCTGGATTGTAGCGAGACACAAGGTTTGTTAGAGAAACAGGAGCTCGATTATTTAAAGCTTTATAGGTAAGAAGTAATATTTTATAATCAATACGAAATATTGTTGTGCTGCTTTAAATTTTTGTGGACACTGTTTCAAAATTATGTGATGAATGGAAAGTGTAAAGGAAGAACATTTAATTTAAAATGGAAATCTTCTATTGATCAATAGTCATTATTAAATACGTAATGTTATTGTCTGTACTGTTACCGATTGCTTGAATGTACTTGCAGAACACGATTATTGATTTATTTGACACGTTTTACTGACCCCAATCTTTTGAATAGCAGTGTAATGTTTTAGTATTCAACAGAAAACTGCATTTCTCCCAGCTCTTAAAGTTGTTGTTTTTTAAGTTTGTGTGTGTTTAATGTTTTGTTTGTGTGTTTTCAGCATGCAGCAGTTGCTCTGTCCTCTCTGATTCGTGCTCTTGATGGTCTAAAGATGGCAGCCATTGTACGTTATGCTTACGACCGCCGCAGCAATCCTCAAGTGGGCGCCGCGTTTCCCTGCATAAAGAAAAAATATGAAGTATGTGGGTTTATATTAAACTGAAATCAAGAAGTTATCGAATCGAGAGTTCTGTGAATTGTTACACCCCTTTATGAAACAGAACAAACACTGAATGCTTTCTGTTCAGTATATCATAAACCAGACTCCTCATATTTCTCTTTCTCAGTGTCTGCTGTACGTTCAGCTGCCGTATATGGAGGATCTCCGTCAGTTCACTTTCCCCATGCTGGAAAACAACAAGAAGTTTATGCCATCAGGTCAGCACTCGCATTAAAATACTCACAAAAATATGGAGGCAGTTTTAAATAGATATATTTGAAGTTATTCCAGATCTAAGCTGTATAGACCAAGTGCACTCGTTTCTGCGTTTTCTACATGATTTTTATTCAAATGTCCTTTTAAAAGCTGGTAAAATATTGTTTAGCGTAAGTGCAGCGTATCCGTGTTCAAGAAAAACTAATTTTATACATCTGTCAGGGATTTACAGACACTTAACTAAGATTTTTAGCTTAATAAAGTACTAATTAATTATGCAAGTGTGTTTATTGATTAGGGATGTAAAGTGATTAGGAATGTAAAATAAGATTATACATTGTAAGTGCTAACAAACAGTTAATATCTTAATAATAGTGTTAGAATATCAAGCCAATTCCATGCTTGTTCAATAAGAAAAGGCCTGGAAAGTGTTTTCTTTAATGCCAAAAATATTAGTAATTTATTAGATACAAATGAATAATTCGATGACAGAGCTCTAACATACATTTCCTGACTCCAGCATATATACACAACTGATCTTAACAGGTGGAGTTTTGGTTTTACGTCACTTATCAGTCATTCTGCAGTCCTTTGGCTCTTGTACTGGCTCATTACAGCCTAATGACTACAGCCCCATTGACACCCTCTGCCAATGCATTGATGAAATGAGCAATTGGATGTGCCAAAACTTTCTTCAGTTAAACAAAGAGAAAACTGAAATGATTGTGTTTGGAAACAAAGATGAGGTTCTCAAGGTAAACGCGTACCTTGGCACTAAAGGTCAAACGACAAAAAATAAGGTCAAAAATCTTGGTGTGACTCTGGAGTCAGATCTGAGTTTCAGTAGTCACGTCAAAGCAGTCAGTAAATCAGCATACTATCATCTCAAAAACATAGCAAGAATCAGATGCTTTGTTTCCAGTGAAGATTTGGAGAAACTTATTGATGCTTTTATCAGCAGCAGGGTGGATTACTGTAATGGACTCCTCACTGGTCTTCCTAAAAAGACAGTCAGACAGTTGCAGCTCATCCAGAACGCTGCAGCCAGAATTCTAACCAGAAAAAAAAAAAAAAAAGATCCAGAAAAAAGAACCAGAAAATCAGAGCAGATCACACCTGTCCTCAGGTCTTTACACTGGCTGCCAGTTACATTCAGAATAGATTTTAAAGTATTATTACTGGTCTATAAATCACTAAATGGCCTAGGACCACAATACATCACAGATATGCTCACTGAATACAAACCTAACAGATCACTCAGATCTTTAGGATCATATAAACTAGAAGTTCCAAGAGTTCAGTCAAAGCAGGGTGAATCTGCCTTCAGCCACTACGCCCCTCGCTGCTGGAATCAGCTTTCAGAAATGATCAGATGTGCTCCAACATTAGGCACATTCAAATCAAGACTGAAAACACATCTGTTTAGCTGTGCCTTTACTGAATGAGCACTGTGCTGCGTAAGACAAATTGCACTATCATGTTTTTCTTTTCTTCTTCATTCTTTTATATCACATTTTACCTGTTTTTATGTTTTGTTGTGTTTTTACCAAGCAGCAACCTCCCGCTCTCTCTCAGGAAGCCAATACGGAAGTAACTAAAACTGCAATTCATCCGAAATTCCGCTAGTCCTGGCCGCTCCTGGCTCCAAAACAGAGCAAATTTCAATTGAGCCCACTGTTAGAATGGCCAACTTTACAGCAGAAAAAAAGGTGTTTACAGCCTGCTACAAAAAAAGATTTTGGTTAATACAGCTAATATTACCCTTCATGACAACTGTGAGGGGGGTGAATATTTTTATAACTCATCAGTTTCCTTTATATTAAATTATATTAAGTTTGCATAATTAAGGGAGTGGCCACTTGAGTGACAGTTAGGTCTCGCTGGTCGCCGTCACCTCTGCAGATTAGCGACTGAACTCGGCATATTTATCGTATTTCTGTGTTGTTTTATGTGGCTTTACACAGTCAGCTGCCTTTTGGACTTGTTTCCCACAATTATTAGATGGCATGGCATGCTGAGAGCACTTAATTGTGCTCACAAACCATTCACGTGGCCTCCGTTTCCCATGTGAGTAAAGTTATATACTTATATACCATCTCTATACATGTATTCGTTTTATTTAAGATCATTTATCGTTTTTATTTATATTTAGAGCTGTAATGCACTGCAGAATCTGTCAGATTGATTAGCTGTAGGCTCTAGATCAGTCATCTGAAGCGTTGTCATACAGTGTTATGCTGGATTTCATCAATAGTCTTACATTAACTAACACAGACTATATCTGAAGTGTTTGGAAGTAATTCGCGTTTTCCTCCTGTTGAAAAACGTCATAAGAACAATGCTTAGTGGCTCAATGTATTACAGCAGTGTTTTTAAAAGTCTAAACACTTTATTGATATAGTGTACAACCAAGCACAAGTGGTCAGAATACAAACGAGTCACAAGTGATAAAGTATTAAGCGTTCTCCCAAAGTAAAGTGTGTCTGAACGGTCTGAACCAGGTCCAAGCTAAATGCTAGCAGGTGTCTGTAGCTCCGCTCACTCTCCGCCTCTTTGCCCTTGTTTGGTATCCCGCCGTGGGTGTGATGACGCGTGACCAAAATGGCGACGGTTGGCCACGCCTACTTGTGGCTTCTTTTGCGCTCTTCAGAAACCTATGGGTGACGTCACGGACACTACGTCCATATATTTTACAGTCTATGGTTTTTACGCATTTTTATTATTATTTTTTTTATTTTTATTTTACTTGTTTCTTTTATTCTTGTTTATGTAAAGCACTTTGAATTGCCACTGTGTATGAAATGTGCTATATAAATAAACTTGCCTTGCCTTGCCTTGTACCCCCAGACATACTTCCTCTTTCTGCAACTCTTACTGCATACCAGAACTGAACAATTACCTGCATCTTTGACATATTTCACCACTTCTACGAGCATCATGACAACTTGTAACATGTCCAGACAGCAGTCTGGAACAACCCTAAATTTATTCTTTAATATATTTCCTTTGGTCAGCAGTATCTCTAAAAGTATGCAGCACAGTAAAAAAAGGAAGTGTGTCAGGTCAACATGTGAGATTATACAAAAGAAAAAGATTCATTAATATGATGTTAGTCTAAACATTCATTCATTCATTTTCTTGTCGGCTTAGTCCCTTTATTAATCCGAGGTCGCCACAGCGGAATGAACCGGCAACTTATCCAGCAAGTTTTTACACAGTGGATTCCCTTCCAGCCGCAACCCATCTCTGGGAAACATCCACACATACACACACACACTCATACAGGATCGAACCAGAGACCTTCTTGCTGTGAGGCGAATGTGCTACCCACTCCGCCACAGCGTCGCCAGTCTAAACATTTTTCTGACAAAAATAAATACACAAGTAATAAAAATAAATTTATCGGACAGGTAATAAGCTGTAGTGGTTTGGATTGTTACTTAAACTAAAGTGTTACCCATGTTATTGATTTGTTTATTTGTCAAGGAATATAAATTTCATACAATAATTGTATGCATTTGTTAGGAATTTGTGTTTCATACATTAACATTAACATTTTAATAGAAATTAAAATAAATTTTTTAGATGTTATTATCAGTATTATTAATTTTTAAGATATCTGTAAGCTAGTGTGCTCCAAAACAGTGACGATTTGCGTTTAGAAGATATGAAACTGATACAAACATGTAAAGCTTGTAGTTTGTCACTTTATAGCCCAAATGGACCAAGGATTTTATGTTTTTTTAAATGTTTTTTTTTTTGTGCTCAGGGTCTCAGTTGTCAGCCGTAGATGCGCTGATCGACTCCATGATGCTGATGGAGAAGGATGAGAATGGAGAAAGTGTGGAGATCTTCAAAGTCAACCACATCCCAAACCCACAGTTCCAGAGGCTCTTCCAGGTATGATGATATAGAGTGCTGGATGTTTCTGCTGACAGTATTTGAAGAGTTCAGATGCAAAAGTCCATCTACAGTTTTTCTCAGCCTCATATGGTTATTTTAAAGGGCACCTATGGTGAAAAATCTACCTTTCAAGCTATTTGGACAGACATATGTGTATATATAGTGTATAGATCATCATATTGGGGTGATATAAACACACCCAGTCCTTTTTTATTTTTATTTAACAACATAAAAACATTGGACCGATTGGAACGGTTTTCAGAGCGACAGCAACTTGACGTAGGAGTGCGGTCCCTCGCGCACCAATATTGATTTTCATTTCACCTCCGCCATTTTCAGCGCGAGTCAAAGCGATATCACTAAAGGAACACCCTTGCTCTATTTTTAGATGCCAGGCTCATTGGGCTCAACACAAGATCAACATTCACCACATGATTGCTGTAATCGGAATTATTGGTTGTATCTTTAGGTAGGTTTGCAAACGTTTACTTTTCATTGCGTCTACCTTAAACTTCAGCCGTTTGCATTTCTTGAGGTCGCAGAAGCTCCCCATGATCTTAACTAGGTGCAGCTGGAAAAGTGCATCATGTGCGCGTCTCTCCATTGGACAAAAAAAACAAATTGCCTGCAGGTCGCGCACCAGAAGCGCCGCTCTGCGTGGCATGACGCTGACGCAGCACCATGCATTTTAGAACTCTAAACAGGTTTCTATCAGGGTAAACACAACGCCACTTGAAGCCGGCGGCTGTCCGCGGAGCCTAGCCGCATGATTTTGTACTCTGCTTGGTCTGTGTCCGAGTCGTACATGTACTGCTGAATGCTTATCCTCTCACTCCTGCTCCTTCTCACAGTCTGCCTGTCTGTTGAAGACACAGAGCGGGTGAGCTCTTGGCTCCGCCCCCTTTGTTCATTCGAGCGGGAAGCCAAAACTAAGGCTGTTTCTCAATATGCGTTCTTCAGCGGTCTTGCGTCCTCGTGTTCTGGTGCAACGTCATCATCAGCTGCCTAAGTTCAGTTCCAATACTCAAGACCGCAAGTGTGGAGGACGCGTGAAACTTCCCGGATGTGATCTTGATATCGAGGACGCACTGATGCAGACTTGAGCAGCGAACTCGCTCTGGAAGTCCCAGAAGTCATTGCGACTGGAGGTGGGAAGCGCAGCATTTTATCTAGATTTATTATTAAAGTTCAGAGATATCACTTATTTACCTCAGGAGTTTCCCTAAATGAAACGGTGAAAGTAAACATTAACATGAGTATCTTAATAAAGGAATAAACACATCAAGGGTTGTTTGTTTGCTGAAATTCGTATTAAAATCTGTTTTATTTATATTGTGCAGAGTATATTTATGTTTTTATGCATAGTATATATTTTGAAAATGGGAAAACAATAAATTGTTGTATGAGTGCTGTAATCTTTAAATAGTTTCCATTTAAAACGCGTGAAGGTCACGTGACCATCAGGAAGAACGCAGCATCCCATTTCTCAAAGGACGCATTCTCTGCCCTCGCGGTCTCCTGAGTTCGTTCTTCCGAGGACACCTGGCAAGACCGGTCTCCACAAGAACACAAGTCCGTTCTCTGCGTTCTTGGAATTGAGAAACAGCCTAATTTTCATGTGAAGCAACACACCCCTAAAACAGCGAGCTGCGTACACACCCCCAACATGACACTTTTGAACACATTATAATAAAAACATCTGAACTGTGTTGTAAACTGAGCCTAAACTACACTCAGAAGAACCATAATATTAATGTAAAATTATAAAAAAGGGGTAAACTATGTGCCCTTTAAGTTATTAACTTAAAACGCAATGAAAATAACATTTATTGACATAAACACAATTTTCAGTAAACGTCGACTTCTCCTCTCTCTGTCCTTCAGTAATACAGTGACTCGGGTGTGTGGCGTTGTCTATGAAGTCCGGGTTTTCTCTGCAGTGGCTCTCATTGATCTTTTCTTGGCTTGCGTCTGTAGTGTTTGCATCACCGCGGTGTGAATCCTGATGATCCTCTGCCTCCCGTGGATCCGTGGCTCAAGCGGGTCCTGGAAAGACCGCAGGCCGTGTCCGCTCGCTGCCAGGCCCCTCTGCGGGACGTCAAGACCAGCTTCCCTCTTAAAGTGGTGGTGAAAAAGAAAGAGCAGAAGACGAGCGCAGACGTGTTCGGCAGCAGGTGAGAAATGAGCAAATCAGCACTGGAGAATCGATGAGAAGTGCTACACGACTTCCAGCAATCCTGTTATAGTTTGGCTGGAAATATGTGCCGGTCTGTAGTAGGGCTAAAGGATATTGACAAAAACTGACATTGAGAAATATTTTGTGTTTCTGTGATATACACTACCTGACAAAAGTCGATCCCAGTTATAAGAGCAACAAATAATAACTTGACTTCGAGTTGGTCATCTGTTGAACTGCATCCCAATCATCACAAATACTGCAGAAGACCTACTGGAACCACCATGAACCCAAGATTCTCATAGAAATCAGTCAAGTTTGGTGAAGGAAAAGTCATGGTTTGGGGTTACATTCGGTATGGGGGGGGTGCGAGAGATCTGCAGAGTGGATGGCAGCATCAACAGCCTCAGTTATCAACCCATTTGTGCTGCCCATTACATTACAAACCACAGGAGAGGGCAAATTCTCCAGCAGGATAGCGTTCCTTCTCATACTTCAGCCTCCACATCAAAGCTCCTAAAAGCAAAGAAGGTCAAGCTGCTCCAGGATTGGCCAGCCCAGTCACCAGACATGAACATTATTGAGCATGTCTGGGATAAGATAAAGGAGGAGGCATTGAAGATGAACACTAGGAGTCCTGCAAGAACGCTTTCTTCGCCATTTAAGATGACTTTATTAATAAGTGATTTGAGTCCTTGCAGAGATGTATGGATGCAGTTTACTTTTTTTAATAGTATTTCCAAACCATCCATTTAAATCATGAAAACAAAATGGAAAATATTTACATAATTGAAGTCACAAAAAATACAATAAATATGAAATAAATTCTGTCTAAATGACAGAAAAGGGGAAAAAGGAACAAAAACAAAAAGACAGTATCACTAATATTAATTATAATACTTACTCACACAAGCTATGTTTCCATCCACCTTTTTTATGCACATTTTAGGATATGCACATAAAAAATGGTTGATGGAAACGCCAAGATGCGCATCTTGAAAATGTGCATTAAAAATATATGCGCATAACTAATTTGGATAAACTTCTTTTTCCATAAGAAAAGATAAACTACAATGGAAACACTTTTAGTGAATAAATTCCAGTATGCGCATTAAAAAAGTCATGTGATTGTGTTATAAGATCACGTACTGATAAAAACGTGAGAATGGATAAACCAGCAGGCTGAGCACGCTGTAAAGCATCTGAAATGTTGTTTTGGTCATTGTAAAACGCCTTAATCATTTCAGTATTAGTGTTATTACATTATTAATTACCTCAAGAATTGTCAATTGGCTTACTAATGATGAGAGACAAACCGCGATCAATTTTATCAAGTGCTCTTGATCGAAATTAGTTTGTGAAACTTCACTTATTAAATAAAGAAATGATTCATGCAATTTTTCTCCTACTTCAGCAAATTCCATCTTTACTGTTGATATTTGGCGCCAGTTTATCGAGAAGTGGCATTTTAAAAGGCAATTTTTCCCTTTGACTCATTTAATGGGAACGCTGCTTTATTTGCATGTCTTATATGCAATATTCCAGTTTTGCACATCGATTTATTTTGCATCTTTGGATGGAAACATAGCTACAGACACAAGCGTGTGTGCATACACATACATACATTTCTAACTGAGTATCTCTCAGGGTTTCTTCTATATAAATTACAGAGATAAATGGTTCTCGATGTCAACGGATTAAGGTGTGTAAATTTGTGTATGTTTTTACAGCAAAACAAGAAAAGAAATGCCGTAAATTTAGCGAAAACTCGCCACAAAAATATGACATGATGAAAATATGTAATTTTTCTGTAATGTTCATGATTTGTGATCTGAAATTGTGACTGAAAATGTTTGTTTTTAAATGATCTGTGTCTCTTCGTCAGCGCTGATGAACCAGATGCCAAGAAAGTCAAAGTGAATGAAGAAACCGAGTTTAACCTGGCTGAGATTACAGAGGGAAACATCACATCGGTGAGACACAAAATTATTATTATTCAAGAGTTCACACTTAGATATTGCTTGACGCTAATAGCAGGTTTGTCCCTGGAGAGAACCCTGAGCTCGGAGATGATTGAGCCCAGGGCTCCCACCTTGTCAATGAGCATGTAAGGGGGTCTGAGATCAGGTAGGTCTCGAGAGCTTCCCCTGGTAAAGGAGGAGATGGAGTGGATGGGGGGATTTTTTCAAAACAAAGATAAGCAGTAGGGTCAGTTTATTTATAGTGGGCTTTTATCAATCTGATTGGATTGTTGCTAATTACGGATGAGAGACCAAACACGATCAATTATATCACATGCTCCTCTCGAAATTAGTTTGTAAAACTTTACTTTAAAACAATATATTATTATTATTATTACTACAGTTCAGCAGAATTTAACACTTTTATTAATCCTTAAACAGGCAAAAAAGATAAGCAAAAAAAATTTTCATGTCATTTTTTTACATAATCTGTACCCAAGTAAAACGTGTCCAAATTTTATATTTTTAAATAAAATTTTAAACGTATCAGGATTTTTACAAATATTTAATTTATTTAGGATTTTATGAGTAGTATTTTATGAGTTGCCTTTTTTAGGGAAAAAAGTTAAATATTTATTATTATTTTTATTATTAGCTAAAATTGTGATTCTGACCAAACATATTTAATTATTCATTTTAAACAGTAAACAGCAGATTTAATCTAAACAAGTAATGCATTTTTTATGTGTTTTAAGAAACAATAAATGTCCATATTTAAGCGAGGATGCATTACGTTTAGGATGCAAAAATATCATCTTTGCATCAAGAATAAATTCATTGTAAATAAAATTAAAATAGAAAACTTCATTCATTCAGTTTACATCGGCACAGAGAGAACATGCAAACTCCACACAGAAATGCCAACTGACCCAGCCGGGGCTTGAACCATCAACCTTCTTGCTGTGAGGCAATCGTGCTACCCACTGCGCCACAGTGACGCCCTTAACAGTTATTTTATATTGCAAAAATATTTCACTATAATGCTGGTTTTTATTTAAAACATGCTGAGAATCCTGACCCACTACAGTATTTTGAATAGCAGTTTAATAAATTATGCATTTGAATAATTAATATATTTATTTTAATGTTTCTTTTTAATGTTTTTTTTTATAATTGTATAACACACTGAGAAACCATTAATTGTATGGAGACAAACATGTAAAATACTCTTCGCAGCCTATTTGGTTTATAACATGACATATTTATGAGTGACAGTTATGTAAGCATGTATTGCAGAAATTGATTGAAACCATTAATTTTTCCATTTGTGAAATAACAGAATGGTTTTAGAGAGTAAAATGCATGTGCATTCGTCTGAACTATAATGCTGTATAAATAATTACATGTAAACTTTCAGGTTGGCAGCGTCAATCCAGCCAGAGATTTCTGCACACTGATAAGACAGAAGACGGTTTCTTTCGATCAAGGTGAGATTTGATTTTTTTTTGTCTCTCTTACATCCACAATTTTCAACCTTCATGAAAGTGTGTGCTATCCGCTTGTTAAGTGGTGACGTGTTTGTGGCGTATGTAATACTGTTTCCGGGTCCAAGCCGCCATTCATTTGAGTGGAGAAATCATTCGTTTATGATCGCGTTTTATTCCTATCACACATTAAAGTTAATTTTGTATAAAATCATAGTGTACACAACAATCTCTGGGCTTGCTGCATAACAAATACCAAAAATTTAACTATTTTAAAAAAATTTATCACTTTCTGGCCATCGGATATTAGGCATGGACATAAATACTGCGATCGTGATTTTCAAAAGCATTAAATCACTTTGTAAACGTTTATTATTACCATTTCATGAGTCTCCCCATTCAGTTGAATAGAGCGCTTGGACCCGGAAGCCGCTTCGCGTGACGTCACACTTAACAAGCGGATTATAGATATAACGTAAAACCAATATCCTGGGATCCTTGAAGGCCTTGATTCAGGTTATTATTTCACACTCTCACCGGCCACTTTATTAGCTACACCTGTCCAACTGCTCGTTAACGCAAATTTCCAATCAGCCAATCACATGACAGCAGCTCAATGCATCTAGGCATGTAGACATGGTCAGGACGATCTGCTGCAGTTCAAACCGAGCATCAGAATGGGGAAGAAAGGGGATTTAAGTGACTTTTAACGTAATATAGTTTGTTAGTGCACGATGTGTTGAGGAAATAAATTAATTTAATCCATTTTGGAATAAGGCTGTAATACGAACAAATGTGGGAAAATTGAAGCGCTATTAATACTTTCCGGAGACTGTGTGTGTGTGTGCGTGCGTGCGTATGTATGTGTATATATAAACAAATGTTCAATTTATTATTGATTTAATATTATTAATGTATTGTTTAACAATTTTTTAAAATAATTTTAATTTATAATAACAATACTGGTATGTAATGATTATGAATGCTTTACTTTCTTCTTCTGCTCAATGATTGACCTGTGTTACAGTCAAATATGGAATGTAATGTATAGTAAATACTGAAATGGAAATGCATATTAGGGTGTTAGGTTACAAATATTATTCACCAATTAGTCACCAATTTCTTAACAAAAATCAGTTATGGACCAATAAATGTGTCTGTATTTAGTTATAAATATATATATATCTGTTATGGAACAATGTATTTAATTCTGTTTTTACTCAGTTTTGCATCAGATATATGCGATATAGTCCACAAAAGTGTCAGCTGTTATGCATAAATTATTGCTGCTGGCATCTGTAAGGCCTTGTTAAAAGTTGCATATTGTCTCTGAGGCTCTGAACAGTCGCTCAGCAGTAATTGAGTCGGCGCTGTCATTGAGCAGTGCAGTTTCTGAATGTCGGCAGCAGGTTTTGTCGCTGTGCTCATGATTGTTTTGTGACCTCGACAGCGTGCCAGCAGCTGACCCACAGGATTGAGCAGTTGCTGGGCAACAGGAGCACTGAGTATTACACCAAGAGCATCGCCTGCATCCAGGCCTTCAGGGATCAGTCTGTACTGGTGAGCTCTCAATTAAACCTGCACATCCAATCAAGTACCTCTTCAGGATCAGCCAGAGGTTATGGTATTCAGTCCTGAAGAGTTGAGCTCAGAGAGAGTTCCTTTCAAAAGCCAAGTGAGCTGCCTACTTAGAGTGCATTTATCTCTTTCTCCAACATTGATATCTTGTCAGTGGGCTCTATCCACACAGACTTTTAATTGTAGTCAGTCAGTCCAATCACTTCTGATAAACTGTTGCTCCATTACAAAATCGCCACGTTTAAGATCTGATTTCTTTAAAAATCAATGATTTTCACTGCCTGACTGAGATGCGATATAAAGTGAGTCTCAGACCAAACAAGAAGCACGGCATTAAAAGTAATTTTTCCATTCTATGTCTCTAAAATTTGGAAATTTATTTTACCACAGTATTTTTAATGGAGTTTCTAAGCTAGCTTGCTGTTTCTGACGCCACTTGCATTTAAACGTTCTTTCATTTCTTTTTTTGCTTGAACAACTAAATGAATGCTGAAGTCTATTTAACTGATTGTATTTTAATTAATTAAAAGAACCTTGTGAAATTAAAAAATAGTCACTTAAACCTTTCAACGGAAGTTTATCATTGGCTAAATGTGCATATGCATGTTCCTCTCTACTGTCGCCACTTGCTTGCTTGATTTTGGACTTGTAGAGATTAATTAAATTAGAAAATTAACCCACACTGAACTGAACTTCAACTCTGAAAACTGGACTGACACGGTTTCAATTTACTAGAACTTCTATTTGAAGCTGCTTTGACGAAATCTACATTGTAAAAGCGCTATAGAATAGCCTAGTGGTTAGCGTGCTGACATATGATGCATTAGCACTTCAGGGCATCCTGAGTTCGAATCCCAGCTTGAGGACATTTCCCGACCCTATCCCCTCTCTCTCCCCCACTTCGTTTCCTGTCTAAAATATTGTCCTATCCTCTCAATAAAGGCAAAAAATAAATAAAATAAAGATGAATTGAATTGATTTGGATACACCCCATTAAACTCTGCATGGCTTTGGCCCTGCAGGTACTGAGTTTGACACCCCTGCCCTAATGCATGTCCTGAGTGAGGTACCGGACTCATTGGCAGATTTAGGCATGTGGGGTCACTCAAGGCGACATCTTACTGGGTACCAAAAAAAGCATTGAAATACAATTTACTTTATGCAAGTGTATTAATTTAGAGTGGCAATCCCAGAATAAAGACATTAGGGGCCATTCACAGTTGGCATCTTTTGCACACACAAGTTTGTTATTCTCTATGTGCAACCGAAACAACGCTGGTGAATGCAAACTGAAGTATGCGTGCAGAAGACCATTCTCGCGTGCCTCACGCTCCTGTGTGAGTCTCTGTTGTTTGCATGCACGTCGATAAAACACATGCCGCTCATGCGCCGTGAGTTTTGCATGTTGACAGAACTAAAGTTTATATCAAATGATGATGATGATGATGATGTTACTTTCACCAAGCATGGCTATAAAGCAGAAAGGAGGGATAAAGTGTCAGGGAGGTAAGACTTCATTACGTTAATTCTCAGCCATGAGTCGGGTCTAAAAGAGTCGGGGGAAAAAATAAACAGGGGGGCTAATAATTCAGAAGGGCTAATAATTCTGACTTCAACTGTCTATATTTTATTCTATAGAATTGTCATAATATTAATGCAAAAGATTTCTTAATTGATCTTGGCATATCACAGTTGTTACATTGTTTTCCAGAAACATTTAGGGTTGATTTCAGTTATTTATTTAGAATAATAATTATATAATAATGTTGCTAATAATAAATATAAAGAAATTGTTATTATTCATTCATTAATTTTCTAGTCAGCTTAGTCCCTTCATTAATCCGGGGTCACCACAGCGGAATGAACCGCCAACTTATCCAGCAAGTTTCTACGCAGTGGATGCCCTTCCAGCCGCAATCCATCTCTGGGAAACATCCACACACACAAACACACTCATACACTACGGACAATTTAGCCTACGCAATTCACCTGTACCGCATGTCTTTGGACTGTGGGGGAAAACCCATGCGAAGGCAGGGAGAACATGCAAACTCCACACAGAAACGCCAACTGAGCCGAGGCACATCCCAGCGACCTTCTTGCTGTGAGGCAACAGCACTACCTACTGCGCCACTGCCTCGCCCAGAAATTGTTATATTTATTGAAAATATAACAAGGGTGGTTAGGGTTACATAGGGTGGTTCGCCCAGGGTGCCATTTAAACTGGAACCGCCACTGACCGGACTCCTGGAAATAAAATATATACTCTATCACCGCAGCAAAGTAACCTGCCTTGTTGATTTTTGCATGGTGTGTGCATGTGTGTGTGTGCCTGTATGCATGCTTGCGTGCATGCACACACACACACGCGCACACATTTATTCATTCATTCATTTTCTTTTCAGCTTAGTCCCTTTATTAATCTGAGGTCGCCACAGTGGAATGAACCTCCAACTTATCCAGCATATGTTTTACACTTCTAGCTGCAACCCATCACTGGGAAACATCCATACACACTCATTCACACACATACACTACAGACAATTTTAGCTTACCCAATTCACCTATACCACATGTGTTTGGACTGTGGGGGAAACCGAAGCCCCCGGAGGAACCAGCGACCTTCTTGCTTTGAGGCGATCGTGCTACTCATTGTGCCACCACGTCACCTGTACACACATTTAGTTGACGTTAAAATTATTCTCACACCTCCTGTGTGATTTGACAGATTCAGGAAATGTTCACAGTATGTCTGATAATATTTTTTCTCCTGTAGAAAGTCTTATTTGTTTTATTTCAGCTAGAATAGTGTGATCTTCATGATCATGCGGACTCTTGACCACCGTCTTCTAATTATATTCTTCATCAGAGCGGAAACGCAGAGCTGTTCAACAGTTACCTGCAGTCTCTGAAGAGGAGCATTGCTGACCGCAGCCTTCAGGACTTCTGGAACCTGCTCGCTCAAGGTAAACATCAGGATGTGTTCCCATTTAGAGCATAAAGGAGAACAGATGTGTATCAACATCAGGATTTTGATTTGGAGAAATAAGCACAAAAGTAAGGTCCTGGATAGCAAAACATCCAAATCCAAATGATCCTGATCAAGCGTTTTGAACAGTAGTGCCTGGTGTTGATCGTGTCTTCAGCATTTTCTATTGATTTCAGATGCTCTAACGCTGATTAGCAAAGATGAAGTGGAGGCAAGCACCATCTCCAAACAAGAAGCAAATCAGGTACCTGCTGCTAAGAAAACTATCCAGATAAGAGTGGCATCATTAGGGTTGTCACCATGCATCATTTTATTAGTCAAAATAAATTATATAACATATAAACATTAATAAATAAATATAATATAATATAAATATAATATAATATATATAATAAATATAAATGTTGTAATAGTTATATGCAACATCATATGTAGTTATTTAACTGTTAATGATTCCTGAAGTGTTGTAACAGCACTGTTAAAGTAAACCCATTGCCTTAAAAGCAAGAAGTTGATGTCAAGTGTCAAGAGACGATGAGGGAAAGCTTTGCATGAAAAGAGGAGCTTCATTATGTGCACACACTGATTTTCACAGCAGCAACACAAACACAGATAGACAGTGAGATAGGCAGTGACTACGTTTACATGGACATCAGTAATGTAATTAATTGCCTTAATCTGAATAAGACGATGATATGATAAGGGTGTTTACGTGAGTTGCTTTTTGAATGTTCCTTTCATGATCCCGTTTTACATACACTTACACAGATCATTTAACGTCAACGCGTCACCACGCTATGCACATTTCCTCCGGAGTTTCATGTCATTTCGGGTGTTTCATTCTTAATTTGTCGACATTTTTGTTAATTTGTTAACCGCAGTTTGGCACTTTCACCTACATTCAGGAACATTTCATGCATGCCTCCGTTACAAACAAGCTTTTGTATGCCAGGAACGGCTGGAACAGTGTAGTTTTAATGGAATTTTTGAGACCGCATGCTGCATGGGAGAAAAAAACCACTGCATTTCTCTGTAACTGATGCAGAGACTTGGTAGATGCAGAGAATACAGTCAAACAGCTGTGGTTGTATAGACCAGTGGTTCTCAAACTGTGGTACGTGTACCACTAGTGGTACGCAGGCTTCCTTCTAGTGGTACACAGAGTAATCCAATATCAATGTCATATATACATGCAACATACATTTCAAAATCGATCAAAAATGGTTCATATATGAATATGATGACATATAACCTATATTTATGAGGTCCAAGCAACATTTCCAGGTTTTTATTTTATTTTTTTTTTACATATAAGCACAGTACGGTGTTAATGTTTAAACTATTTATAATGTTTAGAGTGGCTGATAATAATTAAAATTCTTAATAATAGTAGTTAATCTGTCACGATTTTAAACTGCAGAGTTGTAGCTGCCTTACTGGGCCTACTACGCTACTGTATTTCAATACTGGTCATTATGGTGGTACATGGAGGGACAATTTTTTTCTGAGGTGGTACTTGGTGAAAAAAGTTTGAGAACCACTGGTATAGACTATCCTGTCACAAAATGCGGCAAAAATCCTATACGACGTTAATAGTTTAAGGTGTTTACATGTTTAAAAAAAAGAGAAGTGATTTATTAACAAAAGCATAACTAACGAAAATATTTAAAGCAATCAAAGTCAGTATAAATGCAAGTCAGTAGTATGGTAGTGAACTGAGCTCATGATCCAAAACAAACTACAAAAACGCTAGGCAGGGAGGTCCGGCTAATCGAGCTCTTCTCTCAAAGAATGTTGAATTCTTTACAGGCACTGAAGTTTGCCCTGCGCGCTTGCAGTTTTTTTAGTTACTTCTTTGGTTTGGTGCGTCAATCTTATCAATGCTATTATTCAAAAAAAGGTAATGATTCACACTCAATTGCTTTGTACTGTTTTTATTTATTTATTTATTTATTTATTTTTAATCCTTGAGTAATTGTCAAATGTAAACTTTTTTTTTTTTATGTTAGCTGTCAGATTTTGTATTGTAATGATGTACACCTAATTAATGATAATAGTTGAAGCACTTTATCTCTGAAGATTGAGGTCGGAAATGTGAAGATTGTTTATTGTTATTGCTGTGAACATTATAAGCTATTGTGTGATTAATGGATAATGAAATGAGAGTGATGGTATAATTAATTGCACATTGTGATTGACTGTGAGATAAAGGGGTGGAGTTGAAGAATTGTGTCACACACTGAGGAAGGCTTTGTGCCGAAACGTCTGTCTTTTAATCACCCGTAAAATGTAAGAAAAATAAAAACAATACGAAGCAATTGAGTGCGAATCATGACCTTTTTTTGAATTCTTTATAGGCACCACATAGTGGGTTTTAGGTGATATAACCCGCCCACCAATCTGCAATCATGCAGGCTCTGCAAATCACAAAACACAACAAACAAACATATTAACGTTTGATATTAACGTACTGTAAACTTATTGACTCAATCATTTTGGCTAAGGTCTGTCTTTAAACACTGAAAGAGTACTGCTGATGATACAAACTAACTTGACATTGATTGCTCACTTACCAAAACTGTAAGGTAAGGTAAAAAATTTTCCTTACAAACATATTGTTGTCGCATGCTAGCAGACCACTGTAATCCACACATGAGTCCAGCTGCGCTCTCATAGTGGGGAAATGGAAACAAAACCGTTGTTGCGGCACATTTATAAACGCAACACTGATGACCCATGTCTCCAAACAATTCTTCATCCACTTGTTTTAATTACGGTTGGTAACACAATGTGGCGTCTCTTGCCATTCGAACACTAACAGGTAAAAACGAAGCTATCATGCATATTAATGAAATTGCACCTTATTCACAATAGAGCGCGCTGATTGGTTTAAACCAGGGGTTTTCAAAGTCTAAGACAGTGGGCCTCCCTTTTGACACAACTTATCCATTGGCGCCCCCCTCCTCCCAAATACGCACACACACACATACATATATAAATATATATATATATATATATATATATATATATATATATATATATATATATATATATATATATATATATATATATATATATATATATATATATACATATATAAATATATATATATAAAGACACAGACATATGTAAGACTGTTAACTCACTTTTATCATCATTTGCATGAAAGTGCAATTATTTACAGAGTAATAACAAGTATTTTAATATAACGTTTTTAAAACTAGGATGATGGTTAATATGAATAGAACAGATCCAAGAACTGTTAATCCAGGTCAAAACAATCAAAGTTTAGCGTGTCTCATGCTGTCATTAGCCAAAATATCTTGACAAACCACACTTAAAGGTCGTGGTTCATCAGCTGGTCCTGTCCACGTAAATCCTAAACTCAGAAACCGATCCATTGCAGGCAAGTGCACACATAGGGCTCAACCTGTGCAGTGCACATGCCCTTTTTAGTCCTGGATAGAAAGTGCCCTTCCAAAATGATCAAAAGTGCCCCCATGCCGCGGCACACCCTCGGTCTCGCTCTTGAGCACGCGCGCGACAACACCGCTCTTGAGCACGCGCGCGACAACACCGCTCTTGAGCACGCGCGCGACAACACCGCTCTTGAGCACGCGCGCGACAACACCGCTCTTGAGCACGCGCGCGACAACACCGCTCTTGAGCACGCGCGCGACAACACCGCTCTTGAGCACGCGCGGGACAACACCGCTCTTGAGCACGCGCGGGACAACACCGCTCTTGAGCACGCGCGGGACTACACCGCTCTTGAGCACGCGCGCGACAACACCGCTCTTGAGCACGCGCGCGACAACACCGCTCTTGAGCACGCGCGCGACAACACCGCTCTTGAGCACGCGCGCGACAACACCGCTCTTGAGCACGCGCGCGACAACACCGCTCTTGAGCACGCGCGCGACAACACCGCTCTTGAGCACGCGTGCGACAACACAGCTGATCAGAACGCGCGCGACAGACCCCCCCCTGTATTGGCAGGCTTGCCAAACAGAAGCGAATTCACAGCTATGGCCTTCTGGGTAAAAAAGGTTTTCTTATTTTTGACGTATAATTTTTCTTAGCTTTGTTTAATTAAAACGTTTAAAAATAATAAAAAATACATATAAAAATTAAACTTAATAATTATATTTTCATTATATATTTTTCCCGCGCCTCCCCTGACATGCTCTGGCGCCCCCCAGGGGAGGCGCGCCTCACACTTTGAAAACTCCTGGTTTAAACCAAGTCTTTCTCATGAATAAATGCTGAAAACTCAAAGACGTCAAATTGTACATCCAGTCTCCATGCTGGAATTTGGATCTCACCGGTGTGACGTTGCTTCAAAATTAGTTTTTAAACCGGAAGAACGAATTTGCTGAATTTTCACTTTTAGTGAAATATATGTGCCCTAATAATGTTTTTAGTATCATGGGAGACATATATGACTGTCATTATCTAAAAAAAATGTTTTGTGCATCATTTAAAAAATATATAATCGCCAAGTTAAGGCAGTGGGTTTACTCAATTTTTGTAAGTAAAGTCAACTAATAGCTTTTTACAGTGCTTGAAAAGTCCCTCAATTGGGGCTCGGAAGACTTAAGTTTTTTATACTTTAGATATAATACTGAATGACCTGTTTAGTTGTAGCATTTGTTGTTAACTCTGTGTTTGCTGGTTTAGTTCCTGTCATTTGAGCAGAAGCAGGAAGTTGAAGTAGCTCCAGCGCAGGACGACACTGGAGATGTGGATGATCTGGTGAGCGTTTCATTGATATTTTATTGTTTATATAGTGAGATTATGGTCTAAAACTATATACAAGATGAAGATTTTGACTAAGTATCGTTGTCAATGAGCATTTATCACATGACAAAAGTGAGATGCAAGGTAAATGCTGGTCATGTGATGATGACTGTAATTCAATTTATAATGCAACATAGTTGACTAAATGTGATTTATAAAATAAAAACTATGTCGATGGAGCGAAATGTTAAACAAAATGAAATGTTAAAAAGACTAAATTAAAATAGGCCGCCAAAATAACTACATTGGATAAAGAGATGGTAATATCCCAATTAGTTGTTGACCAATAGTGATTTTTTTTTTTTTAGGGCAGATACCGATATCTTGAAAAGCAGGGTAGCCAATATAGTTTATTTAATTTTAATTAGTAATTATATTTGAATTAAGTTGCAATAATAATTTTTAAAAAATAGAATGCTGTCAGAATAAAAACATCTCAGAAACATTTATCAGTTGATGCTGATATTTGAAAAATATATAGGTATATCGGTCGACCATTATTTTTGATGTAATTTGCTGGCTAAAATAAAGGAATGGTAATAAACATAATGATAATAATAATTATAATAATAATAATAATAATAATACAAATCTAACATTTAGTTTGACTATTGTTATTGATTTAATTTTAGTTAATAATTACATTTTAAATTTATTTTATTAAGTTGAAAATAATTTGAAAATAGACTTAAAAATTATCATACTTGTACTTTAAACAGTTGTTATCAACTGATGTATGAATGAATTATTATTACTATAATTAAAACAGCATACATTTTTATTACTTTGTTTAAACAGTTTTTTGTGAAAATTGGATAGACTTCAATCCTTCTTAGACCAAACTGAAAGAAAAAAAGCAAGAGAAGGGACTAATGAATGCAGAGTTTGCTAAATCCATCGAAAATATCGGCTAAACCGGAAAAAATATCGGTCAATGCCGATATTTAAAAATGCCAAATATCAGCCGATATATA
The DNA here is from genome assembly GCF_052040795.2 of Danio rerio. Taxonomy (NCBI): domain Eukaryota; kingdom Metazoa; phylum Chordata; class Actinopteri; order Cypriniformes; family Danionidae; genus Danio; species Danio rerio. The sequence goes on along the minus strand of NC_141029.1, from coordinate 54,980,407 downwards.
GGTCAAACACTATTCTTGTTGAGGTCTGCTGGCTAAATAAAGGAATAATAATGATAAAAATACAAGTCTAATCATTAGTTTAAACTTTTTTTATTAAAGCAGGGTGGCCTGAATTCAAGTGGATGAATATTTAGCCGATATATTTAATTGTAATTAATAAATATAATTAAAACAATCATCGGTATACTTTTTGTATACATTTGAATTACTTTGTTTAAACAGTTTTATCCAACTATTAGATAGACTTCAGTCCTTATTAAACCAAACTCAATGACATAAGTGAGGAAAGGGAAGAATGAAAGCATAGTCTGCTAAAGCCATCAAAAAAAGTCTGCCATGCCATTAAAATAAAAGTCCCCCTCAGAAAAAATCTGAAAAAGGTAACTAAAAAGTGTATGGGTCGATGCCGATATTTAAAAAAAAAAGGCAAATATCGGCTGATATATCAGTCAAAACACTATTCTTAATGTAATCTGCTGGCTAAATAAAGGAATGTTAATAATAATAATAATATTACTCTAACGTTTAGTTTTGGTTTGTTTGTTTTTTAGCTGGACATGATGTAAACGGATGTCTCCAACACCGGTGTTCATCCACTCCTGTGCATTTCTCCATTAAGTGCCATTCCTAGTGTTTTTTTGTTATTGATGAAACACAAACTCCTGGAAAAGTGCTGTAATTTCTCTGTCCTGTGCATGTTTGGCAATTGATTTGCTGAAGTTTGATTTGTGTCTCATGTATTGCGCAGCCTCTATTTGTTGGATTTTCTAAAGAGAAGAAAAATAATAATGTTAATGTCTGTGTGTTTTAACAGCCACTGAAACTTGAATCCTTTAAATAAAAGATCAGACAAAACTGTAAATCTAATGTCTGCATTTCAGTTGTCTTTATAAACCTGACATGTTTCTGTGTGTTTCAGCAATCTGTGCATTGGAAACAAATAGTTTTGAGTTAATTTCTCACAGCTCAGATTTATTTTCTAAGTGAATTTATTTCCTCCATTTGCATGTATAGGGTTTCTTGCAATTGGTGAATTTTTTCTTATGTTGTGTTCACACCAGAAGTGGCTTGCGCGAATATTATCATGCTATCGCTCATAAATAGACACATGAACATTTGGAGTTTAAATCTTGCAAATCTGCTTCATTCGCACGTCTATTTCACTTCATTTGTGCGTCAAATTCACTTCATTCGCGCGTCAAATTCACTTCATTCGCGCGTCAAATTTACTTCATTCGCGTGTCAAATTTGCTTTATTCGTATGTCAAATTCGTTTAATTCGTGTGTGAAATTCACCTCATTCGTGCGTCAAAGTCGATTCGTTTGTGCAGCAAATTAACTTCATATGAGCGTCAAACTCGCTTTATTTGCGTGTCAAATTCGCTTAATTCACACGTCAAATTAACTTCATGTGTGCATCAATTTCGCTTCATTTGCGCGTCAAATTCACTTCATAATAGTCATGGATTTAGGTCATGGGTGGGGTTTCTGTCTGCCCGGTGACTCTAGCTTCGTTGCTAAATGACTAACATGGATTTTATTAAGAGAGTAGCTGTGTTTATGTGCTTTAGGAAGGCTAAAAAACAGTCTAGATTCATTCGGCGTCGTGTCTGAGTCCACTAGATCCTGTCAGAGGTGCACCCAGCTCTGTGTTTATCAACTCCTCCAGAAACTATACCTGGATGATGGAAGCTTTCAGTGGTGCTTCAGACTGAGCCGAGCCCAGTTTGATGAGGTGTTGCTCGGTGTCAGCAGGAGGATTTCGCCTCGGGACACCAACAACAGGTGCTATGTCATAACCACACCCCTACAAGAGCAAGCTTCTGATTGGCGCGAATGCCCACTAGCATTCAGATTTTTTATAGATTTGATTGAGATTTATAAAATAAACATAAACCAATACACATTCACATAATCAAATCCAAAAAATAATAAAGATAATAGTAAACGCATTCAGGTTTTTGCATTGACTTTGGACTTGATTTCTAGTTAATTTGAGTTTATATCATTGAATTATGGATTTACATCTAACATTTCTGACTTTTTGTTGAAGTGTAACTATTGAATTCCTTTTTTTTCTTCCATTTTGCCGCATATTTGAGTTTTTATTTAAATTAACTATAGTGGGAACCTCTTAATAATAAAATAAAATAATAAATGATAAGTAAAACCATACAAATGCAATGAATAAAAGTATAAAATTATGAATTGTTCTGACAAAATTCTTCATATATAAAATATTCAGAGTACATTTCTAGTTTGAATGTAAAATTTTGGCAGTTGAGTGAAGAAATATAACATGTTTAATGTTTGTATGTACATAGAAAAGATGTTATTGTGTATAATCATGAGCTTGCATGATATTTTTGTCTGTAAAAGCACATCTGTTATTTCTCTACAGCCACAGGTAAGATTTTCCACCACAGAATGAGTGCTTATTCATTCATTCATTCATTTTCTTGTCGGCTTAGTCCCTTTATTAATCCGGGGTCGCCACAGCGGAATGAACCGCCAACTTATCCAGCAAGTTTTTACGCAGCGGATGCCCTTCCAGCAGCTACCCATCTCTGGTAAACATCCACACACACACACTCATACACTACAGACAATTTACCAATTCACCTGTACCGCATGTGTTTGGACTGTGGGGGAAACCAGAGCACCCGGAGGAAATCCACGCATAGGCAGGGATAACATGCAAACTCCACACAGAAACGCCCACTGAGCCGAGGTTTAAACCAGCGAACTTCTTGCTGTGAGGCGACAGCACTACCTGTACCTACTGCGCCACTGCCTCGCCCTGAGTACTTATTAGTTCTGGAAAAAAAGGTATTCATACATTCATTTTTATTCATTTATTCGCAGCGGCATGAACCACCAACTTCTAACTGCAACCCAGTACTGAGAAACATCTATACACATTAACACACACTACGTCCAATTTAGTACATCCAATTCCCCCATATGTTTTTGGACTGTGAGGGAAACAAACCGGAGCACCCGCAGGAAACCCACGCCAACACAGGGAGAACATGCAAACTGACCCAGCTGGGACTCGAAGCAGCGATTTTCTTGCTGTGAGGCGACAGTGCCTGAGGTGCCTGTTGTTTGGTATGTAAAATTCTAATTAATCTTAATTTATTAGAGTTTTTGTGTGTGAAATCTTCTCCTTCAGATTGTCTGATGCTCCTCATCTGTGTATGTGGATCACTGACTGTAACTGTTTCTGAGCTCTAGATTAATACCGCATTCGTTTCTGATGTTTCCAGATTGAGAACAGGCAGAAAGCTGTAATGACTGTCACTGAGACTTCAAACAGGAGCTGTATTCCCTCCGCAGCTCCTCTAGAGGAAGATGAAAGCAGGTAAAACCACACACTCACTTCAACATTACTGTATAGAAGGACTCGCACACAGATGGACTGAGAGCTTAGTCTTTGTTAGCCTGGGATATGATAGATCTTTTACCTTGCCGGTTTCACAGGGACTTCCTCAGGGTTCAGTATTGGGCCCAAACCTGCCTTATCAAATATACAAAATGATGGTAACACTTTAAACTTTAGCTTAGGTCTCAATTCATGCAACTTATGATCTGCCTAATATATTAACTGTTTATTAGTAGTCATAAAGTATGATCTGGATCCCTAATCCTACCCAAAATCTAAACCCAACCACTGCCTTATGAAGTGGTTACAAATTATTAGAAATTGAAAATCAAAGTTAATTTGTCTTTCTAATTCTATACACTTTCGTTTTATGAAGTAGAAAATGGAAAATAAATATTGTAAATTAATGTAATGTGATGCAACGATTGACATTTTTCCGATTGGCTACTACTGCCTGTGGACTGAATACCTAATGAGGGGGAGGGGCTTGCTGCTCAAACAATACACAGACTCTGACGTGAAGCAGCAGCAGCTCCGTGTTTCCGGTGTTTTTATTAACATTATTGTCCCTCATCAGGTATGAAATATTGAAATCGTTATCAAAATGAGTTGAATATACGTTAGAGATATGAAAGCAACAAGTGTCATCTGTTACATTAACTTGATAGTGTAAATTAATATATATGAGTTTGTATTAATTGTGGATATATATACGCCCTGCACTGTAATTCCAACGGCAACAGTGATGATTTAAATGTCAACTGAAGAAACGGTCAAGTGAATGTACTGTATAAGTATCAACATAACCATAGATATATACATTAGATGTCGCCTGGCCTATTGTTGTCCATTAGACGGAATGCGTTAATAGCACCGCCATCTTGCTACAGGGTAGCACTCCTTTGAAATGAATGCGGGAGCAAGGTACAGTGGAGGACTGTGTCCATCCAAAGTCAGAAATATACACATATATTTGTGATCGGGAGTTTTCCTGGATGTTAGTATGTAATTTTTTTTTCTAATTACGAAAATGATAATTTTACATTTTACATTGATGGATCAGTGACCGCACGGGCATTCCTGACAAATAGCTTGTGTTTGTGTGTACAGAAATGTACTATTCACCCTCCCTGTTAAATTTGATCTAATCATGTCCTGAAACACAGCTCCTCTCCTGCTTTCACTTCTCATACTGACGGAGGGAGCGATTCGTTTGTGAATGAATCCCCCAAACGACTCTTTTTCTAACGTTAGCCGACAATAATACAGGTTTCTGGCAGCGCAGCATCTCGTTGTCATATTTCTTTTGCATTGTTTGCTGATTTTATTCAACAAAACTAGCATAAGCCGAGTGTTTAGTGCGAGTTGGAGCTGCTTTGCCTTATGGTGAATGCAGAAAGTGACAGTTATCATCAATAACGTTACCTGTGTAGCACAAAAGTTCAGAACATACAAAAACAGAAAAAAAACTTAATATTACCTATGAAATGTTCTGCCTTTGTGCTTTGTTTTCTTTGTTTGCTCGTTACTACACCCGTAGACAGCGCTGAAGTCCCGCATCTTCACGTAATAACACTGTCTTGACTAGTGCAGTTGAATGACATTTGTCCTGGGAGCACTGTACCAATGTGGCGGCGCTATTGACGCATGCTCAGGGTCCCTATGCGATATCTAGTGTATAAATCTATGTCAACATAACAACTAACAAAGGGAATATTGTTATAAAAGTAATTATTAAAATATATAATTATTTTAATAAATATAAAAGTCACAAAGTGCTATTATTTCCCATAGTTGGTTACAATGTATATATAAAGAGAAATATATGTGTAGGTCGGTTATATGGCTTTGTGTGCGTGTTATAGGACAATTAAACTGAATAGTTTATTTAGGAAGAATCATATAATGACTTTATTGTAATTTATAACAGTAATGTGCAGGGAATATGTATGTGAATATTTTGTGATGTATATATAATATCTGTGAAGATGTTTACATATGTTGTTCTACAATGTGAAAGTATATACTTTTAAGTGCATTCCTTTAAAAAAAAAAATACAACACACAGACTCTGACGTGAAGCAGCGGCAGCTCCGTGTTTCCTGTGTTTTTGTTAACATTATTGTCCCTCATCAGGCGGTGAGGGCGCTACACTTACTTACTATTAATAAACAGCTTATTACACTGCAAAAAATGCTTTTCTTACTTAGATTTTTGTCTTGTTTCTAGTCCAAATATCTGAAAATTCCTAAATCAAGAAGAATTTTCTAGACAAGCAAAACATATTGTCTCGTTTTGAGAAATAATATGCCAATAATAAGTGAGTTTTTCCTTAAAACAAGCAAAATAATCTGCCAATGGGGTAAGCAAAATAATCTTACGTCAAAAGAAAAAACAAGATTAATTTGCTTACCCCATTTGCAGATTATTTTGCTTGTTTTAAGGAAAAACTCACTTATTATTTCTCAAAACAAATCAATATGTTTTGCTTGTCTAGAAAATGCCTCTTGATATAAGAAATTTTAGATATTTAGACTAGAAACAAGACAAAAAATCTAAGCAAGAAAAGCATTTTTTTTGCAGTGTAGTAGTTTATCAAGCTGGTTGTATTAGTTAATGCTTCATTAATACTGTGAATTGTGACCTAAACTGAAGTGTTACCAATACTTACTGTGAAATTGTTATACTTTCTTTAACAGAGCAAGTACATTTTCAAAGTATTTCCAATATTATTTTGTCCTCTGGAGAAAGTCTTATTTGTTTTAGTTTGGCTGGAATAATAACAGTTTTTTTAATTTCTAAACAATTTTAGGGTGTAATGGCTTGCTTAATTAACCTAGTTAAGCCTTTAAATGTCACTTTAAGCTGAATAATAGTCTCTTGAAAAATATCTAGTCAAATATCGTGTGCTGTCATCATGGCAAAGATAAAAGAATTAAGTTTTAATGATTAATTTCCAAAGTTTAAAGATGTTAAAAAATCTCCCCTTTAAACTGCACTTAATAAACATTTGAATAGAAATCTAAGGAGGGCTGATTATTTTGACTCTAACTGTAGTAGTATTTTTAATTTAATAATAAATGAATATATTTTTTCAAGTATATATTAATGTAAATGTATTCGTTCATTCATTCATTATTTTTCGGCTTAGTCCCTTTTTTAATCAGGGGTCGCCACAGCGGAATGAACCGCCAACTTATCCAGCATGTTTTACACAGCGGATGCCCTTCCAGGTGCAACCCAAGACCATACAACCATACACTCTCATTCACACTCATACACTACAATTTAGCTTACCTGTTTCCCCCATAGTGCATGTGTTTGGACTGTGGGGGAAACCGGAGCACCCGGAGGAATCAGCGTCTTCTTGCTGTGCCAGCCTATGAGGCACCGCCACTTTTTTTCAATGCATTTTTTTTAATTCGCTTTACTATTTTCAGCACTGACAGAGGCAGAATAATGACACCATTGTCATCTGCAAATTAAATTAGTTTAATAATTAATGAAATGATTAAAGCTGAAATTATTGCATAGTTCGTTTACACAGCAATAACAATGTGATATTCTCTTCGCTGCTTTGAAAAGTAAGCTTTATATAAATCAATGTGACTTAATTAACTTTTCAATGCATCATGAGATGTTTAGTACAATCCTTTCTAAAAAAAAAAAACATTCTTACATCTTTTGTCCTTCTTCTAGCTTGCATAAGCTTTTATGGATTAAAGAGCCGCTATAATGGGTTTTTGAAAATAAGCTTCCATGCAGTGTGTAACAGCTCTAAGTGAACACATCCAGCTGAGGTTTAAATCGAAAAGTGCAGCATGTTTAAAACTATTGATTCTTTTGTAAAATATTTGACTTAATAACGAATCGAGTTTGGTGTGGATCTTTTGTTGGATCGCATCGAAATCGATACGGTACATCTCCAAATATGTACTTACAAATGTGCACACGCCTTCCCTCCACACACTCACGGTAGAGCGGGGGATCACGGGACTGATCATGGTGCGAAGATGACGATCACTGACAGATTCGGCTGTGGGCAGGGGCGGAGCAAACTGAACTGGTGCTCAAAAGATGAGCATGCTGCCCTCAAACTGAAAGTGAAAACGAGAGACGGGGTTGTGGTTGCGCGTACGACAGCGAGAACCAGGGCGGTGGGGGGGGATTATCGCGGACGAAAGTGAGGAGATGTCGCTGACGCCCTCTCTCCATTCTGCCGCTCTAGGCGGCCGACTGGGTCGCCTCTATGGACGCTCCAGTCCTGGCTGTGGTGAATAAAGGGTTCAAGTTAATTTTCACAATAACACCACAGTATTGCCAACCTAGTGCTCCTATCATTTTCTGATTTTTGATACCATAACCTACGCTGCAACGCGGGATTCGCTGGCAATTTGCTTTTGAAGGAGCAGCAGAGACTAGAGGACTTTGTCAGACTTTGACAGGGACTTGGTCAGTAACTTTTACAGTTCATATGGACCAGTTTTTTCTTCCTCCTGATCATAACATGTCATTAAAATTGTTGCCTTGTTTTGTGTAGTTTGCAAAATATGTGTTTAATTGTGTGTTATAACTTGTAATGGCTCCGGGTGGCTTGTAATCACATATCTATTATAGGTCAGTGCTTGTACTGCATCTCTCAGGTTAAATCTGTATGGGGCTGTTCACATATCGCATCCAAAACCATGTTAAAAACGTGACGCCTGCTTCTTCCTTTACCAATTTAAATGGGTTTCTGAGCTGGCGATCCTCTGCTGTTTGCCTTTGCTTTGGCCACCATCAGCCATTCCTACACACGCGCGGTGCAGCCAATTTTCAAAATAGTTCAATTGTTTGCCACTGTGTGGATTAATACTGAATGTGTGTCGTTGTTATTACTTGGGGTTAGGTTTAAGAGTAGAGTAAGATGCTGGTGTTTAACTGCATTGCTTTATTGCATTCCTGCATTGGGCTCTCATATACTCTCTGGCTGCTATTTCATAGCCGTGGTGGTCTTTTCTCTCGACCAATAACAACAGACTGGGTCATCGGACCAATTAGCGCAGATTAGCTTCGCGCTAAGGAGGGGTTTGGGAACAAATGAATTGCTGAACGATGCAAATGGAGTCGTTGGGATAATTAGGTAAAAACAAATGCAGATTATAAGACAATGAAAGTGTGTTTTGACCTTGGACGCATATCAGCCTGTCGTTGGAGACCCCTAAAACCAAAAGATGACCTTTTAAAATGTAAAATAGTGGCTCTTTAAATCAGGTCTGTAATGTTTCATCTTAGCTTTTCTTCATTAATTAAAAAATAGTTTGCTCTCCAGAGAAAATGAGAATAAAATCAAATTTGTTCTGCTTAGGCCTGTCACAATAATCAATACATTTTTGGTCATGCAATAAATACTCACCTGCCACTTTATTAGGTACACCTGTCCAGCTGCTTGTTAATACAAAATTCTAATCAGCCAATCACATGGCTGCAACTTAATGCATTTAGGCATGTAGACATGGTCAAGACAATCTTCTGCTGTTCAAAGCGAGCATCAGAATGGGGGAAGAAAGGGGATTTAAGTGACTTTGAGCATGACATGGTTGTTAGAGCCAGACAGGCTTGTCTGAGTATTTCAGAAATACCCTCTATATATATATAAAACACACATATATGTCAATTAACACATTTTATCAATTTTAAATTAATAGAAATGTTTTTCACATGTGTTTGTGCGATACTTTGTAGTGTGCAATTTAACACAGTTGCCTCTAGGAGTCGCCAATGGAAAGAAAACAAACACACACAAGTACGCCAGACATGAAGTTTGTGCAGACCAACGCACATTCCCACATTCATTTCATCGTAAGTAAATCTAAACGTGAGCGTGAAACCTGGCGTACGCAAACTTTTTGTGCGTACGCAGCATTGATACATGAGGCCCCATATGTCCATGTAAGCGTAGCCAGTAGTGACTTCAAAGTAAGTGAAAGATCCAGAAGGGCATCCTGCTGATTTCATTCAGAAGAGCACTTTTTTGTCAGACGGCTCACCGGTTTGACTTTCATTTACCGTCATTATTTTTAAAAAACGCCTGCTACATTTTATTTGTATATGTTTTACTGGAATGCATAATCTCTACAGGTACCTGATAGTTAGCTGTGGAGCTAATATTAATCAGACTCATAGTGAACACTTAAAAATCGTCATCATAATTTACTCGAGTGCACCCCTCAATGTCTCGCGCCCCCCTTAATAGGTGCTGGCGTGCCCCACAGTTGATAAACCCCTGATTTAGATTGCAGCTATGCAGTTTATTTATAAGGAAAGTGAAAGTTTTAAATATTCATCATTTCTGATTCAGCACGTTGGCGGTCATCAGCCTGTCATACTGAGCAGAGCAAAGACGGTTGACGTTCTGCCACAAGATGGCGACAAAGACTGCATAATAAGTCCTAAGTGGAGGAAAACAATATTTTCTCAGCGTACATTTCAAACTACAGCTAAAGCCAACATGAAACTCTTATTTTATTTCTAAAATTGATGTATTTCCATAACTGGATCATGAATAAAAATCTGCAGTGCTAGATTTGATGATTGCATTGTACAAACTGAGAGTCTCATACAAAAATCAGAAGCTGGAAAATAAAAGTTATTATTTCAAAGACAGAGCAATTGATCACATTTTGATGAATGACAGCAAAGACAAACATCCGTTTTATTTCGAATAAAGTGCACGGATGATTCGTCCTCACATGTTAGGAAAATAAATAGGGCTGATTGTGATTTCATGTTGACTTTATGTCCTCACATTATGATCTATGACAACATGCAGAACCAGCAAGCGTGAGAGAACAGAGAGAAGCGAGAGTTTGGGAAAGACGCTTGTGCTTTTCTTCTGTCCTGGTGACATGTCTGGCATGATGATTGACAGCTGTCACTCGGTTTCTGGACAGTGTGAGGGTCATGGGCTGATTGACACGCTTCAGTAACACTCATAACTTTACTGTAAACATACTCTTCAGTTCACAAATGCACCATCAGTCTCTTCAGAGGATAGTGCATGTCGTTGTTTTGTTTTGGAGGGAATTTTAAAGGAACGGTTCACTCAAAAACAAAAAAATGCTGTCATTATTTACTCTCTCTCCAAAAATGTTTAAAATATAAATATACATATTTTACACACACACACACACACACACACACACACACATATATATATATATATATATATATATATATATATATATATATATATATATATATATATATATATATATATATATATGTGTGTGTGTGTGTGTGTGTGTGTATTTAAACAACAGTTTTGTGGTTCTCGAATCTGATTGGCTGATAGCTGTGCGATATTAGACTCGCTACAGTTTGACAATTATTGCAGTTGTTGAACAGTGTAGTTTTGAGCCTTTTTAGGTGAGAATGTAGTTGTTTAGATTGCAGCTTTGTAGTTTATTTATAAGGATAGTGCATATTTTAAAATATTTATAACTTCGGAAATTCAGTGCGTTGGCAGCCATTAGCCTGTCATACTGAGCAGAGCAAAGACCGTTGACGTTCGGCCACAAGATGGAGACAGAGACTACATAATAAGTCCTTAGGGAAGAAAACTCGGCGAAAATTTCTAACTACAGCTGAACAAATCATCATAAAAAAGGTAAGTGGCATTCTAAGTCGATTTCTCTTTTTTGTACGTTGTATTGCTGTATTTATACCATAGTAATCTACTAGTCTTTGCTTTGGCTTTTTCAGAGTTAATAATTGTGATCTCCTGATTGCAACAGAGAAATACTGGGAAATCTCTGTAGACTGATGGCATTTCATGCTGTTTAGCCTTATAATCTTAAAATGTGAGCAAAATCAGCTGTTTTGTCTTCACTTTAGACATTACGCTAGAGAATCATTTAAACACTAGCTCTAAAGTGATGTTGGTGAATTAGCAACGGTTTCTTCTGTTCTGGAGTCAGCTGCAGATGTGAATAATTGGTCAAAGAAAGTAGTTCCTCTTACAGAAGGATTTTTGAGACTCTCCGTTCTTGATTTTCTTTTTTATATACATGATTTTATTGATTTCTTTTGTCTTACACGATTATGCCGTGGAACTGTAGTATAAACGCAATATCACACTCGTAGCAGTGCGATGTGGCTGTATATCATCACTGGTGTATCACACGGTCTGTGGCCTCGAGCTAACGCATGCCTCCCACCAGTGCCGATATACAGCCAAATCACACTGCTACTCGTGTGATATTGCTCATATATACGTGTGTGTGTGTGTATGCATACACACACACACACTATATTACCAGAATATATGGTAATTAAATACATTTGTATCAAAAGTAAATTAATAAGTAAAAAAGGTAGAAAATATTAAAGCAAAATTAAAAACACTTTTTAAAGGCTAAATTATTATTTTTAAAAAAATCTAAATTTTGTATCAAAAAAATCTAAATATTATTAATAAAATAAAATGTATTGTTTCAATTTTCATTAATTCAATTTCTTTCGGCTTAGTCCCTTTATTAATCAGGGCTCGCCACAACCAAATGAACTGCCAACTTATCCATGTTTTATGCAGCGGATGCGCTTCCACCTGCAACCCAGTACTGGGAAACACCCATACACTCATTCACACACATACACTATGGACAATTTAGCTCACCCAATTCACCAGTAGCGCATGTGTTTCGACTGTGGGGGAAACTGGAGCACCCGGAGGAAATCAAAAATAATGCTGAATAACGTTTGTTCTGTAACTAGTTTTAATCCAAATACAAAATAAAATACTACTTTTATAATAATATAACTTTATAATAACATCATGCTTTTTTAAAGCTTGACATTAATCATTTCTTTTGACTTAGTCGCTTATTTATCAGGGTTCGCCACAGCGGAATGAACCGCCAACTTATCCAGCATGTGTTTTACACAGCAGATGCCTTTCCACCTGCAACCCAGCACTGGAAAACACCCATACACACTCATCCACAACGGCCAATTTAGTTAATCCAATTCCCCTATAGCGCTTGTGTTTGGACTGTGCGGGAAACCGGAGCACCCGGAGGAAACCCACGCCAACACGGGGAGAACATGCAAACTCCACACAGAAACGCCAACTGACCCAGCCGAGGCTAGAACCAGCGACCTTCTTGCTGTGAAGCGACAGTGCTAACCACTGTGCCACCGTGTCACTCTGACATTAATCAATCAATTCTATTTATAACTATGTGTGTTCCACAGGGGGAAAAGATTCATAACATCGTAAAAACACCACGAGAGCGAGTAAACCATGACAGAATTGAGTGAACTGGCCCTTTAAATTCTCATCCTGAGCACTTAAAACAGACAAACATCATCGTTATCATTCATAAAGTCATATATATTGCAGTTCCAGCGTGTGCTCATAAGTCTAGTAATCACTCTCAGACGGTCGTAACTCTCATCACCACCTCTCTGGGTTTGCTGCTGCTGGAGTTGGTGTTGGTGCTAACGTTGCCGCTCAGGGTTCGAGTCTCGTGTGGCCGTAAGTGGCTCAGCAGCTGCAGGAGGTTATATGGACAGTGTTGATCTGGTAAAGTGGTCCCGTCTGCATCCATATAGGCTCCTGTAGAGTCCTGTGAGTCAGCTGTGTTTTCCAGCACTGGAGAAGCGGCAGCCGCTAGAATAGAGGACAATGATGGAGAGATGTTTGATCCAGTGTTCTCTCTCTGCTGGACCAGAGTCTGCGTTTGCTCCTCGCTGCTCTTCTGCTGCTCGCTGTCCCGCTTTTTGTCATAGTTTAACACCTTCCACTGCTGGTTGACCGCCTGCCAGCGATGGAAGATGCGGAAAACAGACGGGCCCTCGTGGACGATTAGTGCTGCGGAGAGAAGGAGGCATGCATAGTTTGAGGACTGCACAATATAAAAAATCTGACTTGTGATATTTTGTTTTTATGCAATATATGTTGACATGAATACAATTTCACCAGATGGCTTAAAGGTGAAGTATGTAAGTTTGACACCCAGTGGTTGAACTAGGTATTGCATTTATGGATCAAAGCAAATGCAAGCGCAGGTTGCCAGATTGACAACACCAACAGAAGCGAGTTCTAAATTAAAAGCAATGGATGATAAAGTGACAATGCTCACCTCATGTACACCTCATGTGATTTATTAAGTGTTAAATGCTTATAATGTGCGTTTGAATGCCATTTTACAGGACATTTATTGCCATACTACTGAAAGCAGCAGCAGATAGTTCACCTCAGATCTAGTAAATAAAATAAACCGTCTGAAACTGAACTTCATAACTGTGACTCTTTATTAGAGCATATGTCAGTGATTCAGCATCTACATTTAATAATGTTAAATTGGTTTAATATGCAGTGCTTAATTGGTAATTTGTGAGTTCCTGGAACAGATCGGAGTAATGAATGTGGCATGTTACCATGTGGTAACAGAGTGGTAACAGAACATTTGCGCAATCAAATTGGTGGGTCAATTTAAGTGAATAATAGCTGGCGTTAGTAGATTCTATATACAGTGCATGCGTAAAGTATTCATCGCACTTCACTGTTTCCACATTTGTTTATATTACAGCCTTATTCCAAAATGGATTAAATTGATTGATTTCCTCAACATTCTACACACAATCCCCCATAATGACCATGTGAAAAAGCGTTTTTGAAATTGATTGAATTTATTAAAAATAAAAAAGCTGAAAAATCTCATGTACATCAGTATTCATATCCTTTGCTAAATACTTTGTTGATGCACCTTTGGCAGCAATCAAGTCTTTTTGAATATGATGCCACAATCAGGTTGGATGGGAAGCAACTGTGTAGCTATTTTCAGATCTCTCCAGAAATGTTCAATAGGATTGAGGTCTGGGCTCTGGCTGGGCCACTCAAGGACAATCACAGAGTTGTTGTGAAGCTACTCCATTGATATTTTGGCGGGTCATTGTCCTGCTGGAAGATGAATTGTCGCCACAATCTGAGGTCAAGCGCAATCTGAAGCAGGTCTTCATTCAGGATGTCTCTGTACATTGCTGCATTCATCGTTCCCTCTATCCTGACTAGTCTTCCAGTTCCTGCTGCTGAAAAACATCCCCACAGCATGATGCTGCCCCCACCATGCTATTAGTGGGATGCTATTAGCCTGGTGATGAGCGCTGCCTGCTTTTCTCCAAACGTAACGCCTGGCATTTACCCCAAAGAGTTCAATTTTAAAATATCTGCAAACATATTATGGTGTTTTTATGCTTTAGATGAGTCAAAAGCTTAGACACAGCACCTTTAAATAGCTCTATTTGGAAAAAATCTTGAATTTAGATTGACTGGGGTAATTTTGTAAGGGTGTGAATCATGTATAAAAATAAAAAATAAACTAATTGAAAGCAAGAATAATTGCAAAACAGCTAATGAAAAATGTCAAATACACATCTCTTTATGGTTTCTCTGAGAGACAAACGGTAGGTACAGAAATTGGATCACACTTTACAATAAGGTTCATTAGTTAATGTTAATTAATGCATTTACTAACATGAACAAACAATGAACAATACATTTACTACAGTATTTATTCATATTAGTAAACATTAGTCAATGAAAATACAGTAGTTCATTATTAGTTCATGTTAACTCATGGTGCATTAACTAATGTTAACAAGCATGGACTTGAATGTTTATAATGCATTAGTAAATGTTCAATTATGATTGATAAATGCTGTACGTGTGTTGTTCATGATTAGTTCATGTTAGTAAATGCATTAACTAATAAACCTTATTGTAAAGTGTTACCCAATATAATAATTAAACAATAAAATAAGATGCAATATTTAGTGATTTTATTTTAGATAAGCTTGCAAAGATTTATTTTTCATTTTAAGTACAGTTTCATTTAAACATCTTTAAATAAATAGGAATGAATAATGTCATTCTTCCTGTTTAGAATTTAACTGAGCCTTTATTTGTCATTTATAAGGGATTTATAAAGCATGAATAGTCCTCACTTTAGATTAGGTCACAAAACTGCATAATGTTGAGTTAATAAAGCATTTATTAACATATATAGTAACCATTACTATATGCCTGAATAATAAGACATATAAACGTTGATTTCAATAGTTTATTAATCATTTACTAACTTTTTCTGAATGACCCTAAAAACCCTCAACTACTCTTAAATACAAACGGTTTGTAAATAATTTGATACTTAATTTAGTAATGAAAAATAAATCATTAAGTATGAAAATACAGTCAGTAAACACATTATATAGGTGCTTATAAGTCAAGAATAGAGCATTTGTAGCTGCAGTTATAAACTGCTTAGTAACGTTTATTAATGTAGAGTTAATGCTTAACAGATAATGAGTTCACTATTTGCTAATGCTTAATAAATTATTTATAGTGTGTAGTTATTAGAAAGTGCTACCACTTATTCTTCATTAAAATTTATCTCAACTCAACATTGCAGACTCTGTTATGCGACTACTGTGCACACACACACATACACACTAATAATCTGATCTAGTGGTTCTGTCTGAAGAGTCTCTAATCTAAACTCCTGCAGTTTCCCTCTGATTTCTGTCTGCTTTTATCAGAGTTTGCATTGGAGGTGATGTTAATAGAGGCAGACGGCAGTGTCTGGCCCAGATCCTCTTTATTTGAGACTCTCTTTTTTCTCTGCGTGTGCTTTAAGCTGAACTTGTTTGGGTTGTTTTTTGGAATAGCCAACAAGTCATTATTATATTAAGTAAAGACCATGTTCCATTATACATTTACTACTGTAAATATCTCAAAAAACTATATAAATATCAACTTGTGTGTGTGTGTGTGTGTGTGTGTGTGTGTGTGTGTGTGTGTGTGTGTGTGTGTGTGTGTGTGTGTGTGTGTGTGTTTGTGTGTGACTTTGTTCATTATATCTGTGAGAATGTGAATTTATCACACACAGATTCATGTTAGCAATGCTTTCATACGTCTAAATCACTGAAACATGAGCCAGTGATATTAACAAGTTAATATTAATACTGATGCATAATCTTTTTCTTCATTTAGATGTGAATCTGGCTGCGTTCAGCTCATGGTCACTGATTCATTGTCAATCATAGAAGATGATCTGAGTTTTTTTGTCAAGGTTTTCTGCTTTCATTCTAAACACATATACGGACTGCACTCATATTTAAGTAATCTTTGATCTTTTCATATGCATGTATTAATTTGACTAAGCAAACATGCTCAACTTTTGAAACCCAGAACGTCCTCGTGGTGAATCAAAAGCTGAACTGCATTAATCCCTGGCTGAATATACTGCATTTAAACTTAGGAATCGACGGATAAGTACTGTACCGTCAAGGCCAGTTCATAACTGGGATTATTTCATTACGTTTTTCTGTTTGCATATTGCAGACTGTAATATCTCAGAGGTACGGAAATAATCATAATTTTATCATAATTCTCATGTTTACAAGCCTTTTTGCACTATATACGGTTCTATCTGCACAACTCTGGTTTGCACTCATTGCCATATGCCCTTAATGTTTTTGTATTGTATTGATTACAAATTTTTCTTTCTTTTTTTTTATTCTTTAGATCACATTTTATGTACATATTTAGACTAAATTTTAGGTATATATTCAGATTACATTTTATGTATAATTGTATTTATTGTAAATTCTTTCTTAAAACTCTACTTTTTGAATTAACATCATATGTTAGGCACCTCGGGTCTGAGAGTAACGTAATTTCGATTCTCTATATGTCCTGTACATGTGGTTGAATTGACAATAAAGCTGACTTTGACTTTGATAACTCTTTCAATGCTTGCTTCGTACTTGTCATTATTTTTTCCCCAATTAATTTATTGGCAAGAAATATATTTGAAAAAAGTTGCCATTTAAATTAGTTACAAATATAAACTGTTTTATTTAGCGCTCTGAGTTTGAGAAAAGCGCATTAAAAATAAAATGCATTCATTCATTCATTTTCCTTCAGCTTAGTCCCTTTATTAATCTGGGGTTGCCATAACGGAATGAACCGCCAACTTATCCTGCATGTGTTTTACGCAGGTGATGCCCTTTTAGCTGCAACCCAACACTGGGAAACACCCACACACTCTTGCATTCACACTCATACACTACGGCCAAGGTAGCTTATTCAATACACCTGTACCCAGGGGCGGATTTAACCAATAAGCAAGATAAGCGGCCGCTTGGGGCCCCAGGAAGTAGTCAAAGTAACAGGCGAGAGGTCGGAAGGCAGGCGGCAGACAGATAAATAAACAAGGCGAGGATCAAAACACGGCAAAACAAGACAAAAGAAACGCGTCGTAATGTCACAGATTACAAAACTCAGCGGCTGCATCCAAAACCGCCTACTACTCAGTAGGTACTGCATTTAAATTTAAACGTACTACTCAGCCGTTTAAAAAAATACGGTCTATACAGTGTGAATGTGAAAAGTATGAATGGAATTCGGACATACTACATCCGCCATTTTGTCTTGGTCACGTAACCTACCTGCGTCAGTTGCGTCGATTATATCCTATTCATGAATTCTTTCGCCGGCCATCATGGGATAGCGCAGCGTGCACTTCAGAATCTCGCCGGTAGTAGTAAGTCAGCTAGCTACTTTTCGCATTACTGATTTTCGAATTCTATGAATTCAGATATACTACACGGCTAACATACTGATTTTAGTGTACTATATATCACGTAAGTATGCGGTTTCGGACGCAGCCAGCGACTAGAGTGAGTGTTAATAGAGTGTGTAATCGGTCCTTGACAGTCCTCCGGTGGTGTGTGTGCAATCAGTCAGGATCAGGAACATGTGTGTGTGAGCGGAGTGCATGTATGGAGTTGTATTCCATGAAGTGGCGGATTTGTAGTCCCTTAGCGCCTGTGAGTGTTTTCCAGCGATCTATGGTGTTTTAGATCGCTGGTGATTGTGATACCTCTTCCCTACAGGAAAAACCAGCAACAAACAAGGATGCATAATTATATGGCTTTGCAATCTAAAAATGTGATTATAATCGAAGTCGGTCCGACTTTATATTAGTTGGCCTTAACTAATATGTACTTACACAGGAATTAATAGTTTGTTACAATGTACTTATTGTGTAAATACATGTATTTACTGTGTACTTATTAAGGGTGTCACGATTTCGATTTTTAATCGAAATCGATTGAAATTTATGCTCAATTTCGATTATCGAATCAAAAAATAGAATCGTCGATGCTGCCACGCCCCCATGTCACGTCAGCTTGGCTTGCCAAGCGGGAAAAAAACAGGCTTGTTGAAGTGCTTGTTAAAATGCAGAAGCAGGAGACCCGTCGACAGAGCTTAAACCCTCTCCTCTTTCAATGAAGTCGCCGGTGGAAGTATTTTGGATTTCCAGTGAGTTATGTTGACAACGTTCGTGTTGTCGACAAAAAAAAAACACAGTTTGCTAGCTCTGCTATGTACGTATTACGGTATTTACACTGTCTTTGTTTTTAAATGGCATTTTAGAACGACAACGATCCACATCCACACTGGCGTGTAGCATTTCTGAGCAGCCCTCCTTCCTCACTACCGCTGAAAAACGCACATCACGTGACCACACACACTCATTCACACACAGACACAGACGCACACACATTGCCATGCGCTCGAGACAGCGGGTCAAGGCAGTCAGTGGGTCAGCAGACTGCTTCCATCTTTTACTTTCACACAAGTACTTAGTCATTTTATCGAACACCTCAGATACTGTTGGCTGGTTCCTGTTGGCTGTGCGTCTTTTTTACCGATGCCATTATAACGACACAGATCACTGCCTATTCTCGAGTCCCGCAGAAAAAGTGATTGACAGGTGGTAATTATGTGTGTAACTTACCTTTATTCATTTACTGTATGATTTGTTTATGGGTAAAACAAAGACCATGCAGGTCAGGTAGTTTAAACAGTAGGCTACAAATAATTAATTTGTCATTAATCAATTAATTATTCATAATCGAAAATCGAATCGAATCGTGCCTTTAGAATTGAAAATGTAATCGAATCGAGGATTTGGAGGATCGTGACACCCTTAGTACTTATGCTTGATTAAATACATGTATGTAGTTACATCTGTAACTAACTTTTGTAATTACATTTGTAAATACACTGTTGACCATCCCTTACACTCTAACCCACCCTTAAACCTACCCATGCCACCAAACCTGTCTATAACCCAACCTCTATCCCAACTCAAAAGCACCACAAGTGTTCTCAAATACATTATAAACACAGTAAGTACATTGTATTTTATTTTTTGATGTAAGTACATAGTAGTTAAGGACACTCAATATAAAGTAGGACCTAAAAGTCAATTGGGTAAAAACAGCCACCAACACAACGAAAGTGTAGTCAATTTGGCCAGAGCGTATTAGTGAAATTTCCAAAGAGTTTTCCCTAAATATTTGTCAACATTAGATTTGTCAACAAAAATCATTCTATTAGCTGAAACCCAGAGAAAGTTGTGGCCAAATTAAGCCTCAACATCACCCCAGAGAGCATGAAAACACCCCCAACAGCACACAAAGGTTAAATAATTGTTTTTAATTATCTAAGTAGGATGTCAAACTTCATCTGCCATCAAAACATGATCTTTGACACCATGCAGAAGTGCCCATACCGATGCAGACGACGTCCATGAAGCCGTACATGCCGTAGCAGATCTGGAAGAGCAGGTCCTGCCGCTGCCACTTGGCTGAAGGACTGAGAGACGACCAAACCAGCCACGAGATGCTGGCGATCAGGAACAGGGAACCAAGGATCGCCGCCGCTATCTGCACCTTCTCTATGACTGTGAGCGAAATCGCCTGCCACTTCATCAAAACACACACACAGACACTTTTGCTTGTTTACATAACAGTATTCCATTATGGACCCTTTTCACAAGACATGTTTAACGGTCATCAGCATCAGTTTGGAAGTTTTTAATTAAAAGTATGAACATTTATATGTATTTATGTATGTATGATATCATATTTGCATCAAATTACAATAAACTAATCACCGCTTGTGTGAGGTGTCTCTAATGCAGCGTCTAAGGGAGCAGGACAGTAAATCTGACATTATTCTCTCTTCCGGCTGCCGTTATCAGTCTCACACTGTTTGTTTTCCTTCTTTTGAAAGTCTTAACACCATCCTGGAGGTTTTTTTTATTATTTCAGCAAATATGATTGTAATAAAAGTATTTGTTATACTCTCCCTTTCACTGCGCTCTAAGATTACCTAACAATGACGACTTCTGCAGCCGAGAAACCCTGGAAATGTGAAAAGGGTCCATTATTCTGCATGTTCTAAAACAGCAGATTATACGAGAGGGGTCTGGATGCAGACTTGGTGCAGATGCAATCTGAGCTGCATGCAATGCTTTTTAATGCGCTCACCTAACCCCACCCCTAACCCAGTGATGTCACTACCTCCATTGAGTGCATTGTGTCTGACATTGCATCTCTGAGATAGACAATCTCAGCTTGCACCATCAAGGCTGCATTCAGATACTATTGGATAACACAATGTATTTCACATGTCATGTATATACTGTTATTTAAAACCACACAGACACAAAGGAATGACTGCATAATTTAACATTATAATAATTATTATTAATATTATTTTATTTATATATGCAGTTGAAGTCAGAATTATTAGCCCTCCTGAATTATTAGCCCTCCTGTATATCCCCCACCCCATTTTTGTTTAACTGAAAGAAGACTTTTTCAACACATTTCTAAATCATAATAGTTTTAATAACTCATTTTTAATAACTGATTTATTTTATCTTTGTCATGATGACAGCACATAATATTGGACTAGATGTTTTTCAAAATATTCAGCTTAAAGTGACATTTAAAGGCTTAACTAGGTTAATTAGGCAAGTTGGGGTAATTAATAATGATAATAATAACAATAAAAATAAATTATTAAATAAATAATAAATATTGTTTAAGGGGGCTAATAATTTTGACTGTAAAAAGTTTTTTTTTTTTTTTTATGAAAATCTGCTTTTATTTTAGCCAAAATAAAACAAACAAGAATTTCTCCAGAAGAAAAAATATTATAGGAAATACTGTGAAAACTTCCTAAATCTGCTAAACATCATTTGGGAAATATTTAAAAAAGAAAATAAATTCACAGGAGGACGAATAATTCTGACTTCAACTGTATATTGCAGAAATACAATTCATCAAAATCTCATTTTTTTCCCCCAATATCATTTACATTACATTTACATTTAGTCATTTAGCAGACGCTTTTATCCAAAGCGACTTACAAATGAGGACAAGGAAGCAATTTACACAACCAAGAGCAACAATGAATAAGTGCTATAGGCAAGTTTCAGGTCTGTAAAGTCTAAGAAGGGAAGTATTAGTAGTATTAGTAATATCGTTTTTTATTTGTATTCCAATATTTTAACATTCAAATGATTCTAATGAACTAAATCATTTTGAGTTTTAAAACACTTCTGGAAAAACCTTAACTGGTCTAATGAGTCAGATTGATTCTAATTTATGTACTACTGTAAATAGGTACAAATTTGGAGATTTGTTATGTTTGTTAATGCATCAGTGCTGAGTATAAATAAGTACACCTCTCATACACTCTCAGAAAAAAATGGTACAATGTTGTACCAAAGAAGGTACAAACCCTTGTCATTGGGGAAGCACCTCTTTATGTCAGGGTTCTGCCACTCTGGTCTTGTAAATTCTTGTTTTGGTGGCAGAGCTTGGACACTACCCATGTCTGGTCCTGTTTCTGTCTCTGTGTGCGCGCGCTCTTGTACTCGTGTTTGTGTTTTCGTCTGTCAGCAGCGTTGTGTTTCATTCCCAGCGTCTCAGTCTTGTTGGTTTTGGTCGGTGCTGGGATGAAGCATGCACGCTGCGTGTGTGAGCGCACGGTGAGTGTTTTCATTCATCGTGTGCTCGTGTCTTGCGTCTCTCATCAAAGCACATGGCTTGGTGTTTACATTGTGGTCACGTGCTTTTGTCGTGTGCTTCAGTGTTGTGTTTGTCTTGTCATGAACATGCGGTTAATGAGTTCTCTCATTGGCCGCATGTTCTTGTCCTGTGTTATGTGAGCGCATGGCTTGTGTTGTCTCTCTGTGTCATGCACTCTCCCGTCTATTGTCTAGTCCCACCCTCCTTGTTAACTCATTATTAGTTTGTCATGTTCACCTGTTTGTGTCGATTTACTTTTGCTTTAAAATCCCCTCATGTTTTGAGTCCTGTGCCAGTTCGTTGTCTACACTCCCCGTGTTCCTGCTCCAGTCTTGCCTTGTTCTTGTTGTGCCAAGTTTGTTTGTTTGTTTTTCCCCCTCGGGGTGGTTTTTGTTGTTCTTTTATTTTATTTCCATTATCAATTATCCTGCATTTGCACTTGAGTCCTCGCTCCCTCATCCTTCCTGAAACCCTGACACTTTTTGAGACAAAGAAAGACAAAGAAACACATCTGTAGCAGTTGTAGTTCTGTTGCAGTTCTACCAGTCTGTATCTGTTGCAGTTTGTACCTTTAAGGACATGATTTATACCATGAGAGACCAAAATGTACCTTTGGCTTTTAAAACCTGCCGATGTACCCTCATCAAAGATACAAATCTGATCATGAAGGCACCACCACAGAGACAAGACACTTTTTACCTTAACAGTGTCAAATGTGTTCCTTCAAGAACTGTTTAAAGGCATTTTGCAACTGTATATCCAAAGTGCATCAATTTATTTTTCAGTAAAAATAAAACATCAAATACATTTATAAACAATGATTTGTTTTAAGTTTGTTTGTGTAAATGCAGCTTTTCCATTTACAATAAAGAATAAAAAATACTTTAACACAGATCATAAGATCTATTTCTTTCTAAACATTTCAAACATTTCACACAAATGTTACAGCATTACATTCCCCAACATTCACATTTTTCCTCCAGTTTTTACACATTACCTTTGTTATAAATTAAAAGTTCATTTGATTTACTTCATTTTCAAATAGAAATATAATCAACAGTATTGTAATGAGATATGCACAATGTTTGATTAGTTTTACTATAGTAAAATGTCTGCATGTACACTTTGCATATGCAGGACTTTTGCCAACTCACGTGTGTAGTGGAAAGCACATTCATAGTGGATATCAATAATGAAAATCTATTCATCAGAAACTTATCAAATGTTTATTAAAAGTGCTTAAATGTTTAGTTTACAATACCTATAGCTTGGTTTTACCAGTTGTTTTGTTCTATAGAACTTAATAAATAATGTTTATGAGTTTCTTAAATGATGATGTGTTTTAATATGGAAATGATTCATAAAATCAACTTGCCTTTCCAGTAATATTTATTTTATAGATATTGTAATGGAGTTGTCCAACAGTTAAGTACTTTTTTAATGAGAACAACTGTCTACCTTCATTTCTATTGTACCATAAAAGGTACAGAGCAGTATCATAAGAGGTCTTTTCTGTACCATATAAGGTACAACTTTTACAAAGGTACAAAACTGTTCCTTAAGAAACATCATTAGTACCACCTTGTACCTTTTTTTTCTGAGAGTGTAGATCTTTCTTTAAAATTCATATTTTCTATATGATGCTTAGCATTAATATATTTGTGCATACACTGTACATTAGATTACCAAAGACAAATCTTGAACTAGTCTAACAAAATACCTGAAGTTTCAATCACAGTCCAAATATTAGTACACCCAAAATATGTTGAAGAAAAATATTAAATAACATTTTAACAAATAGGAAAAATCAAGACAAACACAAAAATATACAATTTCTAAAGATGTTTGATGGTCAACCTCTTATTTTAATGAATATAACTGGCTGCCTTGTTAAAATGCAGCAAAAAAATAAATAAATAAATAATAATAATAATTATATATATATATATATATATATATATATATATATAGTTACTGAAAAAGGAATAAAAAGATTGATTTTCAAAAAAGGTGTACTCATTTACGCTGAGCACTGTATGTATTTACAGTTGAAGTCAGAATTATTAGCCCCCCTAAATTAATAGCCCCCACTGATTTATTAGCCCCCCTGTTTATTTTTTTCTCCAATTTCTGTTTAACGAGATCAGATTTCTAACACATTTCTAATAATAATAGTTTTAATAGCTCATTTCTAATAACTGATTTATTTTATCTTTGTCTTGATGACAGTAAATAATATTTGACTAGATATTTTTCAAGACACTTCTATACAGCTTAAAGTGACATTTAAAGGCTTAACTAGGTTAATTAGGTTAACTGGGCAGATTAGGGTAATTAATTATGCAAATTATTGTACAGAATAATGATTATTTGTTCTGTAGACTATCGATAAAAAATGCAGCTTAAAGGGGCTAATAATATTGACCTTAAAATAGGTTTTAAAAAATTAAAAACAGCTTTTATTCTAGCCGAAATAAAACAAATAAGACTTTCTCCAGAAGAAAAAATATTATCAGACATAAAATTTCTTTGCTCAGTTAAACATCATTTGGGAAATATTTATAAAAAAAAAAACAAAATTCAAAGCGGGCTAATAATTCTGACTTCACCTGTATATATTCTTATATGTGTATATATATTGTTCTTTAGCATTTTTAAGTACATAGCTGTTCAAAACATTTTTTATATTTAATTGTATTAATTTGTTTTCAGCAAGAATGCTTTAAATTAGTCACAATTAGCTCTAAAGACATTGACAAAGTTATAAACAAAGTTATATTACTATTCATCAAAGAATCCTGCAAATAATTTTATCACATTTTACATTGTTCATAACACTAACAGTCTTGAACACTGCTTTGAATAGTTGAGTGAAGATGATGAGGTGTTTTACCTGCAGTGGGTTCTTGGTGCTGATGGCGATCACTTGATACTTGTAGTAGCAGAGTTCACAGGTCCACGAGCCTCTTTCACTGATCCACTTAATGAGACACGGCTGATGAGTGCTGCGGACCGACCCGCTGCAGCGACACGGACTCAACAGCTCACCCTACACACACACACACACACACACACACACATTTTTGTGAATGGTGGGGACATTCAAAGCAAATTTACATATTTTCATATACACAGTACAGTACGCAGTGGAATGCACATACAACCGTCCGTGACTTTAAAAATAAGATCATCAATAGGAAAAAAATAAATATGGAATAAAATAAGTGATAAAATAAAATAGAAAACTTTAGAAATAGAACATACACTCCCCGGCCACTTTATTAGGTACACCTGTCTAACTGTTCGTTAATGCAAATCTGCAGCAACTGTGTGATGCTATTAAGCCAATATTGTGGACCAAAATCTCTGAGTTATATTTCCAGTATCTTGTTGAATCTATGCCACGAAGGATTAAGGCAGTTCTGAAGGCAAAAGAGGGTCCAACCCGGTAATAGTAAGGTGTACCTAATAAAGTGGCCGATGAGTGTATTTTGACTTTGTTTCGAGATTCATTCATTATTTTGTTGACTGATTTCCACATAAAGATCCTGCAAACTAAGATGACTGCATGAACGTTTTCTTTGCTCTATAAAATCAAGGTTTTCTTGTATTTGTGAGTATCCATTACAGTGTTTACTATGAATTATTATAATCTAGTTTAGAGGCATTGGAAATGTTACTACCTAATATGCAGTCATTAAAGTAAGTTTTG
The DNA here is from genome assembly GCF_052040795.2 of Danio rerio. Classification (NCBI taxonomy): domain Eukaryota; kingdom Metazoa; phylum Chordata; class Actinopteri; order Cypriniformes; family Danionidae; genus Danio; species Danio rerio. Next base: position 54,954,371 of record NC_141029.1, on the reverse strand, counting down.
CTTTTGTTTGCTCCTGTATAAATGTGTTTTTATATAAAGTTCTGTTTTTATCTGCACCTTCGCAGCACTTTTCTAGCCTGTTTATTTTTCAGTGTTTTATCTCTGTGTTTAGGAGCTGCAGTTGACAGTTCATGCATAATGAAAGCTGAAGAAGTGTGCGAATTGACAATTTCAGAACAAATAATTCATCTTCCTCTTGGACACTGAATGAATTTCAAACGGAAAAATAAGACTGAACTAAAGGACGGCATTCATACAAAGTGACTCTTTCACTGCATAATGTATAGGGAGCAGTTCTGTGAAACTAATGCGGACTTCATGCTGTATATTTAAAGGAATAATGCAGTCAAAATACAAATATCAATCAGAACCAGATCAGCTTCTATTGTATTCACAGAAAGTCGAGCAGCTTTGGAACAACATTCCCAGGGGGGTGAGTAAATGATCAATTATTAATGATAAATATATTTAAATAAGGCAGCATGCCTCAATGGTTAGCACTGTTGCCTCACATCATGAAGATCTCTGGTTCGAGCCCCAGCTCGGCCAATTGGCATTTCTGTGTGGAGTTTGTATGTTCTCCCTGTGTTGGCATGGGTTTCCTCCGGGTGCTCCGGTTTCCCCCACAGTGCAAACACATGCGGTATAGGGGAATTGAATAAGCTAAATTGGCTGCAGTGTATGAGTATGTGTGTGTGAATGTAAGTGTGCATGGGTGTTTCCCAGTACTGGGTTGCAGTTGGAAGGGCATCCGCTGTGTAAAACGTATGCATGAATAGTTCATTCCACTGTGGCAACCGCTGATAAATAAGGGACTAAGCCAAAGGAAAATGAATAAATGAATGATTAAATAGACAAACCCAAAATTGTATTTAAAAAATTTACTCAATCCTTAATGGCGAATAATTTACCCAAAATGGAATCTAAAAAAAATAATTTGAGTGCAGGAATATTTGTATTTATTATTTTCTTTTGCAGGACTATTTTATGTTTAGGTATAATGAGTTTAACTAATGAGCGAAGCAGTGGCGCAGTAGGTAGTGCTGTCGCCTCACAGCAAGGGCGCTGGTTCAATCCTCGGCTCAGTTGGCGTTTCTGTGTGGAGTTTGCATGTTCTCCCTGCATTCGTGTGGGTGTGCTCCGGTTTTCCCTACAGTCCAAACACATGCGGTATAGGGTAATTAAAGAAACTAAATTGGCCATAGTGTGTGTGGATGTTTCCCAGAGATGGGTTGCGGCTGGATGGGCATCCTCTGCGTAAAAACTTGCTGGATAAGTTGGCGGTTCATTCCGCTGTGGCGACCCCAAATTGATAAAGGGACTAAGCCGACAAGAAAATGAATGAATGAAGTTTAACTTATGTTTTTAACCAGGCTCATTCTGAGAACAGCAGACGTTTCTGGAGACCGTGAAATACGTCCCGGGAGTTACGTATTTTTGCAGTTTGTGTTTTTGCGAATCCGCGAGAGGCCGCTGTGCACGCTTTTTCGCATCTCAAACGTCTCTTGTGGCCGCCATTCTCACGTAAACTCACAAGAGGCCGCTGTCGAACGACCGTCCATCGAACTGGTTAAATGATTGACTGACAATCGGCCGACACACCCTCCTCCTCCTTCCCTAAACCCAAGCAGTTTTACCGATTTACCCACCCCCACAAAAAAAAGAAGCTGTCCAGAAAAAGAAAAGCCCTTGTCTGATTTTTATCATGTTTTCAGATTTTACCACATTCTCACCCTGTAATGAACTTATTGCTTTATTTTTTTGGATTCTGTTTTTGTCTTATCTGATTTCTGGAACCGCTCTTCCCCGGACGTGAACCCGGTCGTCGTCATGGTCAGCTCCTCTCTGGGTCTTAAGTCTGCCGGCGTATG